>NW_020185331.1:8460703-8542731 GCF_003031525.2 Neophocaena asiaeorientalis asiaeorientalis | reverse complement strand
GGAGGGGGGGGGGGCGCGGCGGGGGGGGGCCCACAAAAAAAAAAAAAAAAAAAAAAAAAAAAAAAAATTAAGAAACAATCTTACAAGTATTTCCTAATCAAAGCAATGTTAAACCTAGCATTAAAAATTATCTAGAAATTAATGAAAGTAACAAATCATAGTAATAAACATGAGCTTAAGTTGAAGCTATACTCAGATGAATATTTGTAGCTTTAAATGTTTTAATTAAAAAAATTAAAGTTGTGAAGAAATTATTATTGTTAAGCAAGTAGTAAAATACAACTAAAAATAAGCTCCCCAAATAGAAAGGAACTAGGAACTTGTTAATAAAGACAAAAATAGATATTAATGAAATAAGTAGAAAGATTATATACAATAAATAGCTATTCTTTGAAATGTTGGTCAGTTTGAATCAGGAAATAGAGAAAGAAAACAAATAGACACATATTAACAATGAAATATTTTAGCCTGACTGATGTAAAACTATAGAAAGTTACAATATAACATTGTGAATAACTCTTTGAAAATAGATTTAAGCTATAGGAAATATAAATTATTTTTAACAAAATATAAATATCACTTTGGTAAAGAGTTATAAAATCATAACAGACAAATAATCATAGGAAAATTTCAAGAGCTTTTTGAGTAACTACAATTTAAAAGTTAACAACCTCAGGTGGGGTTAAGAATTATGGGTTCCTGAAGAGTTGCATAAGAATTGAGTTGAAAGCTGATTTATATTGCTGATAATCCTATACCAAAGAAAAATCTGGAAATTTCCTATCACAAATTGTCTCATTCAAACCTGAAAAATATGGTACAAAAAACATAGACAAAATTTATTTATAAATACAGGTGTGAAAATTCTAAACAAAATATCAATAAATTATATATTCAAAGAAAAGGATACCAAAAGAAAGTTGGGATTATTCTAGGAATGCCAATATATTTCAATGTTATAAAATCTATCAAAATATGAACAATATATTTGAAGTAAAAATAACATCTACATCTTATTAAGAATATATCAATAAGTTACAGGAGAACAAAAGTTCATTGTGAAAAATATTGTGACGAAAATGGAAATAGCAGGAAACTACCTATACCTGATCCTATTTATCAATATTTACCCCCAAATAATAGCATATTATCATCTTGAGTGAAATAATAAAGCCATTCTCATTAAAATCTGGATCAGAATAAGGATGACTGCTATCATCACTACTAATCAGCATTACTAATCAATATTGTAAGTATAATTGACTTACAATATTAGTGTCAGGTGTCCAGTACTTTTAAACATTAGAAGTTTTATCTAATGTAACGTAATTTAAAATAGGTCATAACATGAATAAAAGAAAATTAACTTAGAATGCAGATAACATGCCTGTGTTTTAAAAATACCCAAGCAAACCTAAGATGTAAAAATTAATAAATAATTTGATGTTTGAATACAAAATAAATCTATAAACCCAAATAGTTTTCTCTATTCAAACAATAATATGTCGATAATAGAAATGAAAAAAATTATAATAATGACCAAAAAGTATAAAATACCTAGAAGCGAATTTAATAATAAGAAATATATAACACCTAACCTGAAGAAATCTATAAAATATTATAGAAGAGCATTAAATAAGATCTTGATAAATGGAGTAACAGATCATTTCACTAGGTGGCATGAATTAGCAATATAAAAATGACATCTTCTTCCAAACATACATATATGCTTTGTTACCTTTTTGTTCTTGAAGTATAATTGACTTACAATATTGTATTAGTTTCAGGTGTACAACTTGGTGATTCAGTATGTTTATATATTATGAAATGATCACAATAAGTCTAGTTACTATGTGTCACCAAAGTTATTGCAATATTGTTATGTTCCCTATGGTGTATATTACGTCCCTGTGACTTATTTTATAACTGGAAGTTTGTTACCTCTTAATCCCATTCACTTATTTGGCACATCCCCCCACCTCCCTTCTCTCTGGCAACCTCCAGTTTGTTCTCAGTATCTAAGAGTCTGTTTCTGTTTTGTTATGTTTGTTTGTTTGGTCTTTTAGATTTCACATACAAGTGAAATCATGTGGTATTTGTCTTTCTCTGTCTGGCTTATATCCCTTAGCATAGTACCCTCTAGGTCCATTCATGTTGCAAATGGCAAGATTTCATTCTTTTTATGGCTAAGTAGTATTCCGTTGTATGTATATATACATACATCTTCTTGATCCATTCATCTATTGATGGACACTTAGGTTGCTGCCATGTTTTGGCAATTGTAAATAATGCTACAGTGAAGATAGGGGTGCATATATCTTTTCAAATCAGTGTTTTTGGGGTTTTTTTGGATTAATACCCAGGAGTGACATTGCTGATTTGTATGGCAGTTCTATTTAATTTTTGAGGAAACTCCATGCTGTTTTCCATAGTGGGTGCACCAATTCTCAGTCCCATCAACAGAACATGAGGGTTCCCTTTTCTCTACATTCTCGCCAACACATTATTTCTTGTCATTTTGCTGACAGCCACTTTGATGGATGGGAGATGAGATCTCACTGTACTTTGGATTTGCATTTCCCAGATGATTAGTGATTTTGAGCATCTTTTCATGTGTCTCTTGGTCATCTGTATGTCGTCTTTGGAAAAATGTTCATTTGGGTCCTCTGCCCATTTGTTAATTGGATTGTTGTAGGGTTTTTTTTGTTTGTTTTGCTCTAGAGTTGTGTGAGCTGCTTATATATTTTGGATGTTAACCAAAATATCAGACATACTATTTGCAAATGCCTTTTCCAGTTCAGTAGTTGCCTTTTTGCTTTGTTGATGGTTTCCTTCAATGTGCAAAAGCATTTTAGTTTGATATAGTCCCATTCGTTTTTATTTTTGGTTTTATTTCCCTTGCCCGAGGAGACAGATTCAAAAAAATATTACTAAGACTGATGTCAAAGAGCTTACTGTCTATGTTTTCTTCTAGAACTTTTATGGTTTCAGGTCTTACATTTAGGTCTTTAATCCATTTGGGGGTTTTGTATATGGTTTAAGAAAATGGTCTGGTTTCATTCTTGCTGAGTAGAATATTTTGGGGTGGAAGTTTTCCCGTTCAAAACTTTAAATGTATCTGGCAAAGTTTCTACTGAAAAACCAGCTAATAATCTTGTGGAGATTTCCTTGTATGCGACTCCTTGTTTTTCTCCTACTGCCTTTAAAATTCTCTCATTATCTTTAACTTTTGTCATTTTAATTATGATATGTCTTGGTGTGGATCTCTTTGGGATCATCTTGTTTGTGACTCTCTCTGCTTCCTGGACCCGGGCATCTATTTCCTTCCCCAGACTAGGGAAGTTTTCATCCATTATTTCTTCAGATGAGTTTTCTAGTCTTTTCCCTCTCTTCTCTTTCTGGAACTCCTGTAATGTGAATGTTAGTACTCTTGATGTTTGCAGAGGCCTCTTAAACTATTCTCATTATTTTTTAAATCTTTTTTTATCTTTGCATTGTTCCGATTGGGTGATTTCCAATATTCTGACTTCTAGATTACAGATCTGTTCTTCTGCATCACCTAATCTGTTCTTGATTCCTTCTACTGTATCTTTTATTTCAGTTATTATATTCTTCACGTCTGATTGGTTCTTTCTTATATGTTGTAAATCTTTTTTGAAGTTCTCACTCTGTTCCTCCGTTCTTCTCCTGAGTTCAGTTAGCAGTTTTATGACCATTACTTTGACTTCTTCATCAGGTAGATTACTTATCTCCTTTTCATTAGGGTTTTTAACTGGGGTTTATCTTGTTCTTACCTTGGAACATACTCCACTGTCTCCTAATGTTGTTTGACTTTCTGTCACATATGTAATTTCAAACTAGTAGCAACATTTAAAAAGTGAAAAGAAAAAAACTCAGGGCTTCCCTGGTGGCGCAGTGGTTGAGAGTCCACCTGCCAATGCAGGGGACGCGGGTTCGTGCCCTGGTCCGGGAAGATCCCACATGCCGCAGAGTGGCTAGGCCCGTGAGCCATGGCCACTGAGCCTGCGTGTCCGGAGCCTGTGCTCCACAACGGGAGAGGCCACAACAGTGAGAGGCTTGCGTACCGCAAAAAAAACGAAAGAAAAAAACTCAGAGAAACAAAAAAGTGAAAAGACAGGTTAAATTAATTTAGATATATTTTATTTAACCCAATTTATTACCATTTCAATATGCAATGAATATAAAAACAATTATTAGATATTTCTTATTCTTTTTCCTACTAACTCTTTTTTTTTTTTTTTTTTTTTTTTTTTTGCTGTACGCGGGCCTCTCACTGTTGTGGCCTCTCCTGTTGCGGAGCACAGGCTCCGGACGTGCAGGCTCAGCGGCCATGGCTCACGGGCCCAGCTGCTCCGCGGCATGTGGGATCTTCCCAGACCGGGGCACGAACCCGTGTTCCCTGCATCAGCAGGCGGACTCTCAACCAGTGCGCCACCAGGGAAGCCCCCCTACTAACTCTTTGACATTAGTATCTATTTTACATAGAAAGTACATTTCAACTCAGACTTCAGCAGCAGCATGTAACTGATGGCTGCCATATTGGATCCTCTTTCCACCATTCACCCTTTGGTGAAATCAGTGCTGCAAACTGCGTTGATCAGGCCCCTTTGTTCTATGATTTCTTGTAGAGTTCAGCCAAAGAGAGGCATAAATAAGAGGGACTTAGAGTAAAAGGACAGTGAAGTTGGTGTATTTATTCTTCCATATATCTCCCTGCTGGGCTGTGAGTTGGTTTCATCCCTCTCCTGAAGGACATACTTTCTTTTAGGTGCCCCTCTGCTACAGTGTTCTGATAACCATTCTCTTCTCTTGCCTTCCTCACCCTTCCTGTCCCTCTAAGTAGAAGGAGTAAAAAAGGTCTTTCACTATTTGTTGTCTTCCCTCAACTTTACCTCATCTTTAAAATAGTCCCTTTACTAAACCTTTTAATTTACCCTGTTTGTGCCATCTTTTTCATGCCAGAATCCTAATTGATAAAGTTATTCACTTCAAAGAGTGTAAACGTATACCACATCACACATCACAGGCAATGCACATGCACAAACACAACCAGATGTGTTATAGCTTTAAATATAAGGTATAAAATTTTAAAGAAATTTTTGCATAATTTTGTGGGAAGAAGCACAAAATTGAGAAGCCATAAAGTAAAAATCAAAACAGGTAAACAAAAAAACCCTGAGAAACTAAATGACATTATAATTAGGAGATTTATATAGCTAAATTGTCAAAAATGGAAGACTTAAAAAATAGAGAAAAATATTGACATCATATAAAATAGAGAAAATATTAATGTCAATTCACAAAATTCTACAGATTTATTATAAGAAATCAATCAGAAAAATGGACAATAAATTTAAACAGAAAATGCACAAGAAATTAAATGCAAATGTCAAATAAATATATGAAAAATTGTTCAAGTTCATTAGTAGCTGGGCAATCACAAATTAAAACAATAATGTCATTTTATTTTTCATTGACAAAATGGAAGATTGCCTTTACTCAGTTATGAAAGAAGTTCAGCGAGAGAAACTTCATCATAGATCATTGGTATGAGTGTAAATTTCCACAGCCACCTTCTTTGATAGTAAAATGACTTTATAATCATAAAATCAAAATATGCCCTTGCTTTGCCTCTGCAATCCCATAATTAGTCACCTATCACAATGAAATAAAGTTATTAATATCTAAGGATGTATACACAAGGATGTTTATTACTGTACTGTGACAGCAAATACTTGGGGGGGGAAGTCATTCACATGGGAAATACTGGAAGAAATTATGGGCATTCATTTTATGAAACAGAATGAAGCTAATAAAAACAGGTTGTGTCTACATGTATTGACCTGGTAAGAGGGCCATATTATTGGTAACAAGGAAAAATGTACAGTATAACATATATTTATAATCCTATTTTATCAAAAAATGGATAAAAAGAGAAAAGCACACATATGCATTTATATGTACATAACAAGCCATTGTGGAAGGACGGACGCTAAACAATATATTGGGAATGAAGAGGGAAGAGAGGTGATGTTACAGTTATACAGATTAAAAATATGACAGTTGATTCATTATAAAAGCAAATACTTTGAATAAGAGTAAAGAACAGAAAAGGAAAACTGCACAAAGCATAATGTATAAAACTGCTCTTTGGTACCATCCCAGAAGCAGATGCTAGGTACAATCTAAATACCTGAAACTTGCAAAAAGAGAGGGTTCTCACTCATACAGAGCCAGGTTCGTAAAAGACTGTCCTGTTATCACACCTTCTATTCTGCATTAAGGTCAGTTACCAATTTAGAGCCTTCTGATCAATGTATATTTATGCATTCATTAACTGATATAATTATTTTAACAGCTGAATTGACAGTTTTGGCAGTAGTTCTGTCCAAGTTTAATTCAGAAAAAAAAAAAAAATCTGTAATGGGAATTGGGCTTTCCCTGGGTTCTATCTCAAGGAATTGCTTTCTAAATGAGGAGTATATAGCTATACTCAGTTTTATATATCTTAATCTAAAATGGTTATGTAGCAACAGAAAAAGCTGAGTGCAATCTTTATCACAAGTTAGCAGAAATGTTAATATTTAATAATTCCTCTCCTTGTTTTTTCCTATTCTTAAGTGAAGATTTCATAATTTTATTGTAAGTAATAATATATTTTAAATTTATTTTTCTCAGCTATGTATGTATAACTTTATAGCATAATTAGTGTAGTTTATGGCGGCAAGATGAAAAACCTCAAAAATTCCTGCTATTTTAGGATAAATGCCATTCAAAACAAACGTCCCTGCCAAACAAAACTTACCCTCTAAATGCAAAACCGAAAGATAGCTGGTCTGTTAGCAGTTTTGACTGGCGGATATTTGAGAGCCTACCTAGCTTACTTGAATTTATTTTGTGAGGAATCCATGAAAGTTTTTCACAGTTAAGTTTTCACCTTACTCCTCCCATTTTCAGTGCCTGGCAAGTTCTTCCCAACTTCAATCATGCTATTTTTTTGCCCAGTCCTAGTTCAAATTTCACCTCTTTCCCAATGATTTCCTTAACGACAGTGATTGGAAATTGAATCTTGTATCTCTTATCCAACATTGCCATGTATTTTTTTGCGGGGGGGTGGGGTACGCGGACCTCTCACTGCCGTGGCCTCTCCCGTTGCGCAGCACAGGCTCCGGACGCGCAGGCTCAGCGGCCATGGCTCGCGGGCCCAGCCGCTCCGCGGCATGTGGGATCCTCCCGGACCAGGGCACGAACCCGTGTCCCCTGATTCGGCAGGCGGACTCTCAACCACTGCGCCAACAGAGAAGCCCCTGTCATGTATTTTTAATACTGCTGTACATATTTTAGTATCTTTAATGCATTATAAACTTCCAGTGGCAACTAATAGAGCTTTGCACAAATTAGTTGCCAATATAATTGTTAATAAGAAAAATGTTGAACATGAAAAGATCTGCTGTAATTTTTATACCATATTTAAACAATTGCTTAAAATATTCTAATCTAGATGTTTTGGGGAATTGCAGGAGTAGTCCAAGTTTTATAACAGAAACTAGTTACTATGAGTCAGAAAGTTGGAAAGGAGAAAAGAGTCCACTGGTTCTATATCTATTTTATATCACTTTGGAGACCAGAGAATGTTGGAATCAATAGATTTATAAAACCTTAGCCCTGCAGCTTTCTTGTGTTTATTTTTCCAGATGGTACATTGCATATCGTGGGTATCCATACAGTACAGAGAAGATTAATCAAAAGAGCAAAACACGTAAATGTCTTTTTTTAATCATAATTTCAATTCTCTCATTTCTCCACCTCCAAAGATTAGGATAAAATATTTTCCCACATTGGCAGTATTTTTCTTTGGAATTTAAGTTCCTAGTTTGGACCAATCACATATCCTTCTAGGCCAGAGGTCTCTAAGATGGTTAGCATATACTAAAGGTTCACCTATGAATCTGTGGTATGTATTCAGAACCCCTGACAATTTTAGGTAAGCACAGGTAAAGAATCTAAATGGAAGTGTTTACTTGCCTTAGGAAAATGAAGGTTGGAAGATTTATATCTACTTTCATTCCATACTACAGGGCTTGTTCATCCCTGCCTCTGACCGTATTCACACACCTCCTCACAATAAATAATTCCCTCTTCTTCTCTCTTATTCATTGGTCCTTACTTAGTGGTTACTTTAAATTCCATCCCCAAAATAGTTTCCTCCACGTTATCTTTCAAGATTTTCCTACTCTGAACTTCATTTATTCAGATTCCCATTTAGTACATATCTAATCATTGTCATATATTTATTCTGTCATATATATTTTCTAACTTGTTAATGTATTATTTACCACTATACTTGTGTTGGATTGTGTTTTTCGTAGTTAGAGTGTAAGCTTCTTAATATCAGAAACTTTATTCCATCAGTGTTTAGGGCTGAAAGAATGATGGCAGAAAATATATAATTAATATACCACATGACGGAGTTGGGAAAAATTAAAAAGAATAATAAAAAAATAAATGTTGAAATCATGGACCTTAGCTGATGAGGTAAAATTGAATTTTGATCATTGTAAAAGTAGTACCTTTTGGTCCACAGAAACTACAGCAAAAGTGCATAGCAAGATTGTGTTGTAGAATAGAAATATACGTAAAGAAGACTTTGGTGGTGTATTTGGCTGGAAACTATGGTATTTTAGAGTAAATCTGCATGTTACAGACACTGTACATTATTGAGAATGGTTGGAATTTAGGATACAAGAGCTGAAAGCACATGAGGTTGGGAAGGTACATATAAACAAGCTCACGAAAGCCCTGTATGCCATTATTTTTAAGCTTAGATTTATTGAGCACTGAATATATTCCAGACACCAAAATTTATCTGTGTATATTATGTATAATATATCTCAGTTAATCTTTGCACCATCCTTAGATAAGGGTACTCCTATCCACATATTATAAATGCAGAAACTAAACTTTCGTAAAGTAGAATAAGAATACATAGAGAAGGGAAGTTTGAATTAACATGCTAAGAAGTTGCAGATAATTACAGAGTGAATGAATCAATGAAACAATTAGATCAGAAGAGTGATTGTGTCAGATGTAGGTTATAAAACAGATTGAAACTTCGTTAGTTTTTAGTCAAAGAACAGTAATTGTGAGGGGTGAGGGAGTTATATAACATTTGGGGGGAAAAAAAAAGTTTCCCCAGAAGATTTTGGTAACCTCTCTCCTACTCAGCTGAGAATCACTGCCTCACAAATATTGTTTGGCAGCAACTTGCAGAGTAGACTTTTATGCATAGTTCAATTTAGTATTCCAGAGAAAAGAATATTTACTGTGTTCTCTGCATGGGTCAGATCGTACTTGTAATACGGCATCTGTTTGTGAGGTACTAGTTAGTAAGAGAAGTTGATAAAGCTCCAGGTATGTAGGGGCAGGCAATTAGGATGGCTAGGGCACTCAAAATCATGTTAAGGTGGAAAAGAAATCTGGATGTTTATTTAAAGAAGGGAAGATTTGTGGGGAGCGCCAGACATGCCTTCAAATGTTTAAAAGGTTGTTACGTACATGGTAGAGGAAATCAAGTGTTTTGAGTCATAAAATGAAACTTTTTCAGAGTTCAGTTCAATAGAAAAGGGCATTTCTAATAATCATCTTATAAGTTGGAGTGGATTGTCATTGAAGTAGGTGAATTTATGCTCACTAGAGATTTCAAAATATAGGTTTCACAGTCTCTCTTCAGAGGTATTGCCCTCTTTAATTTTTCGATTGGATGTGGAAAATGCCTTAACATTAAGATTTTCTATGCTTCAAACAGGATGGAATCCAACTAAAACCAGTTTACCTTTAAGGGAAGTCATTAGCTTACATAAACGGAAATCATGAGATAGGGTATGCTTCAGGAATGGTTCAGATCCAGAAGTTCACATACCCCTGTCACCAGGGATACAGTTTCATTTTCCAATCTGGCTTCACTCATGTTGGCTCTAAGCTGGCATGGATTTTGAGTTACATTCATCTTTGTTCACATTAAGCAAGAGGACGCTTGGCTTCGATTAATTATACCATGTTAAATCTCATGCATGAGATTAACATAACATGCATAGTTTTCTGATTGTGTAAGTCTGGGTTATAAGCCCATCCCTGACCCATAATATGTGGGAAATAAACTATGAGTATACAGATACATTTGGTATATCCTCCTGAACAAGGGTTTTTGATCTTTAGAGTCATCTGTAATACCTGTTAAAACACAGATCGGTGGACCCCACTCCCGTTCTTTCTGATTCAGTCGGCCTGGGGCCCAGTGATTTGTAGCTTTAAGACTTCCCCAGGTGATGATTATAATGCTAGTCCAGGGACCACACTCTGAGTACTGCTGCCCAAGCCCCATCTCAGAGCAATTAAGAATCTCCGATGACGGAACCCAAGAATCAGTATTGTTTTAAATGTGTGTACAGGGACTTGCCTGGCAGTCCAGTGGTTAAGACTCCGCGCTTCTACTGCAGGGTGCACAGGTTCGATCCCTGGTCGGGGAACTAAGTTCTCACTTGCTGCACGGCACGGCCCTAAATGAATCAACAAACAAATAAATAAGTGTACCAATCACTGGGAGTCTTGTTAAAATGCAGATTCTGATTTGGTATGTCTGAGATGGGGCTTGAGGTTTTGCATTTCTGATAAATTCTTAGGTGATGCCCATGCTCCTCGTTCATGGACCTCACTTTGAACGACGAGCTAGACTAGATCTGATTGAATTAATCTGGGGAGAAGCCAGGTGTTCCTAATGTGGAGGCTTAACTGTGAATCATTGCCTTAAGCAATCAGGACGTAGGAGTTAAAAGCCAACCCAAGAGCAAGAGGAGGAGTGGGTTTCTTCTAGAAAGACAAGAGGAGGAGTGGGTTTCTTCTAGAAAGACAAGAGGAGGAGTGGGTTTCTTCTAGAAAGACAATCTCTTTGCTAGCAGGTGGGTTGGTTGAGTTAGGTTTTGGGGCATCTTGGGCTTTTTTGCGGTACGCGGGCCTCTCACTGCTGTGGCCTCTCCCGTTGCGGAGCACAGGCTCCGGATGCACAGGCTCAGTGGCCATGGCTCACAGGCCCAGCCACTCCGCGGCATGTGGGATCTTTCCCGACCGGGGCACGAACCCGTGCTCCCTGCATCGGCAGGCAGACTCTCAACCACTGTGCCACGAGGGAAGCCCGGGGCGTCTTGTTTTTAGGAACTGTCTTGAGCTCCTTTGTGTTAGCCCACACAAAGGAGAACTCAGTTTCAGAGACTCTTAATAGTTGAAAAATAAACTCAAATAGAGACATTTGTTTTTGTCAATTCAAAAAAATCTGAAATCATGAAAATCTTCTATTATCAGGCTCCAAGTCACGATGTGTTTTAAAAGGAAGTCACCAGCATTTTAATCCTCTGTTAGAATCACAGACGCCTAGCAGCTGTTATGAGAAGAAAAGGTAAGGAAAACAATTTTTTTCCACCAACAGAAAAGAATCTGGATTAGCACGTTAGTCACTTCTTTTTTCTAATTCACCTGCAGTATGTACTTTAACTTTGCTAATATGTTTTGCTTCTGAATTGCATAAGAGAATCAGTAAGGCAAGTTTAAATTCCCAGCTGATATGGAGAAAGGAAACAGGACAAAGTAATGTGGTGATGGTTGACAAATTGTGAGCAGAGAAGTTTTATACATATACACACATACACACACATACACACACACACACACACACACACACACACTTTGGGGAAAGAAAAAAGAACGTCTGTGATGTCAAAAGTGAAAATACCAGGAAAATTCAAATAAGTGGTCTTAAGCCTTTACTTTATCCCATAGTCATAAAACCTGATTTGACCTGGTGATAGAGTCTGT
This sequence comes from Neophocaena asiaeorientalis asiaeorientalis, assembly GCF_003031525.2. NCBI lineage: Eukaryota > Metazoa > Chordata > Mammalia > Artiodactyla > Phocoenidae > Neophocaena > Neophocaena asiaeorientalis. The sequence continues at coordinate 8,530,845 of NW_020185331.1, read as the reverse complement.
CCATTAGGAGAAAAACGACTTTCATAATTAAGTCCTTAGATATGCACTCTGTTTGGCCCGATATGAAGTGATATACTTTGACCAAATATGTGTGAGTCTACTTTAAGAGAGTCTCATCCCATAAATAAGGGAGAGGAGAGTGGGAGGGAAAAGGGGACATTTTCCTATGGATGTTTTGTTATTGTCCCATTCTCTTTGATTCTGACACATGAAGCATGGCTTGTGGGATTGAGCTGGGTCTGTTAGGGTCATATTTTAAAATTCAAGTAGCACTTCTTCCAGTTATCCACTGCCTTTCTATGGCATATTTTATCATTAGGATCTGCAGGGTAAGCCTCATAAGAATTACAAATTTTATCACCCGACATTAAAGTGACTAGTATGATGGTCTGGATGACTTAAGAGAATGGCTAATTATCCATCTTTTACCATTTGCAAGGTCAGTGTATCACCTTCTGAGAGGTCCAGTGTTGGGTAAGGGCCGACAAGAATTTGAGAGGTTTTGTGAAACGATCAATGACCTTCATTTGTCATAGGAGGTAAAACAGGCTCTAATAATTCCAGTAGAGGGCAGAAATTCCTACATGACCATGTCCTTACGTCAGAGGCCAGCAGCAGATGAAAATGATAACGATAGTAGTAGCAACAGCAAAGATAATTGCTAATTGAGTTATTACTCAAGCATCATATACATATTCTTTCATTTAATTTTCAAAACCAGCACAAAAGATTTTTATTATCCTCTTTTTACTAATGAAGAAGCAGGTTTTGAGAATTTAAGTAATATACCAGAACGAGTTGACCAAGCTTGTATATAGCAGAAGTAAGACTTGAATCCAGGACAGTGAGGCAGGTTGGTACCTGGAAAACTGTCAGGACTACAGTTAACATCCTATAGTGCTCTGGTGATGGTCTAATGTGACTTCCTCCGATTGTATTCCCAACACACTAATATTTCTGCAAGATGTTACTAGGTGTTCTGGAGTTGGGGGTAGTCCTGGGTGGGTAGGAGTGCGATAGGATTCATGATAAATCTGGGTTACATGATTTTAAGCAAGTTTATGTCTTGTAATACCTCTCCAAGAGGGAGATATTACAGAATATTATCTCCTGTGGAACACAGGTTGGGAAGAGCTGAACTAGGGATCAAATACAAGACCAAGAGTTAAAATCCTAGCCTCCAGATCTGCTTGGATGACTAAGTAGCCCCTGCCTCCCACCGCAATTGGGAAAGTTGATATCATTCTTTTTGCTTGAGTAATAGGATAATAATAATGCTTTCTCATGTCACAAGTTGATGAAAAGTTCCCTCGTATTTTAAATGTGGTGTATGCAAGGTGACTATTTAAAAGCATTGTTATTTTTCAAGGAAGTTGATAAACATAATTACTATCTCTGAAACTTTTTCCAGTTGGCTTTTCTGTAAGTACATCCCTTGCAGCTATAGTTTACCTAAGGAAATGGCTCAGAGCACATCGGAAACTTTTTTCCCCTACAAAGCATTTGAGGAGACTTATAGCAAGATAGATACATATTTGCATATATATAAGAAAAGAAGACCAAAAAAGTTAGACCTATTGGTGAATTTAGTGGATATGAGGAAGGGAGAAAGTAAGAATGTAGATTGTCATCCTGTAAGAGTGTGACGTTATTAAAGGTAAACCTCAACTTATGAGAATTTATTTGTTCTCAAAGAGTAAGAGCAAATAATATTATTAGGGGAAGGAAGAGAAGAAATTGTGTAAGTTTAGAGAAGGTTAGGGGACAGAGCCAGACGATCCTATCTGCTTGATCTAAAGTATTTTTTAAACTCCTGTATTTTAAAACCTCATTTGAAATTTATACCTCTCCTTACCTTCAAGATTACATCTATATATCAATAATTGACACTCTTGGATAGGGATTGTAAACATCAGAGATTATATGATGATCTGTGTTATTCTATGAATCCAAGATGACTGCCAACTAAGACATGTAGAATATAAAAACAAAATAAAAATTTAACATGCATGTGTTTGAAATGACTGGATTATATCATCAGAATATACTGAGCACATAGCTTAAATGAGAATTTATTTATTTTTGAGGCAGACCAAACACCAGATCCCAGAAACCCTTAAATCTTTAGCAATTGAGGGACCTCACATCTGGCATCTCTTCTATGGAAATAAGAGATTCTTTTTATTGATTAAGATGCTGTCTCTATCACACTCTACAGAATGTATTTGAACCACAGTGCCTGAACTCAAAAGGATAATGGGACTTAAGTTCAAGTGAGTTATTTATTTAAGTCAAAAGATGCCTTGAGGGGTCCTACATTTTCCAAATAAGGTAACTGAGGTCAACTAGGGAGCCATATGTTCTCAAAGCAGATTGATGACAGACAGGGCTTCAAGTTTCCATTCACCTGATTTGTGACCCTTTAAGAGACTATCCACCTGTCATTTTGTGTCTCCATCTTCAGAGCCATAGTATATTTTGTAAGTCACAGAGCTTCAGAGCTAATTAGAAGTCAAAACAAGAATGCATTCAATGAACATACAAAAGAAAACAGGTTTCAGGTGGGCTTGGAAGGAAAAGAATGGACTGCACTTTTCCTTTAGAAAGTGTTTTGGGAATGAAGCTAAGTACTTAGAGTTAACATTTACCATGATGTGTAATTACAGAAATTTGAACTGATGCTAAGGTAGAAATGGTCCCCATCTTTTCAGCAAGCATTTTCTGCTCAGCCATGGAGAGGGATCAAATAAGACCACTGAGAGATGTGACTGAATTATTAAAAACCTAGTCTGCTTATAAGGATGAACTGTGAATTCTGAATCAATATTTTATCATTTTAGCTAGTGAAAAAGGTATGACACAACCCCCTTTCTGTAAGCACCCCAGTATAATTAAAAAACGATCTAACCCTCCAATTGTCATCTCATTCTGCTTTACCTGTATTACATCGATTAGCTAAATTCTGATCCAGCTCGGAACAGTCTCTGAGAGCCTCTGTGCCCAGCATCATTGCAACCACAACATTCCCCCCACCCACATAACAGCTTAATTTTTGAAATTTATTTACTCTCTGAGAAAACACTTATTGGTTACTCACATGCAGGTCACTGTTAAGTGTTTTGGGGTATATAGTGATGAGACATACATAGTTGAAGCCTACCAGCAACATACAGATGTCATTATGTTGAAACGCCTACATGTAGTCCAGCTTTCCTTACGCACATCATTATGTGTATATGTGGTGTGTGTGTGTGTGCTCATGAATGATAGAGGTATCTGTTGATTCGCAACAACAAAACAAAAAGCCTAAGTAGCTCTGTCTCCTACCTACTATTTTCAGAGGATAATATTATCCGCCCTTTAAGGTCTTTCCCAGACCAACAGTTTTTGGAAGTTCTCAAGAAGCATCTCACATGGAAGCATTGTAAACACGTGGATACGAACATGAGTTTGGAGTTTGAGTCCTGTCTACCCAACTTAATAGATTTGTAACCTTGGATAAGTTCCTTAACCTCGATTTCATCATCTGCACAATGAAAATTAACGAAGTACATACCCTCTCTCTCCAGATTTGTTATAAAGATCAATTAATGTAAAAACACCTAGAATAGTGCCTGATATAAAATAACTCCTCAATAGTCATTTATTATAATTATATGCATAATGATGTGGACTGTGTTTCGATAGCTCTGAGATGCATTCTTTTCCTATTTTTAGCATCTCTGAAATTGGGATGTGAATTTGAAGCCATAGTGTCTTAAATACAATAAAGATAACTATATAAAATTCATATTTGTGGGCTTCCCTGGTGGCGCAGTGGTTGGGAGTCCGCCTGCCGATGCAGGGGACACGGGTTCGTGCCCCAGTCTGGGAGGATCCCACATGCCGCGGAGCAACTAAGCCCGTGAGCCATGGCCGCTGGGCCTGCGCATCCAGAGCTTGTGCTCTGCAACGGGAGAGGCCACAACAGTGAGAGGCCCGCATACCGCAAAAAAAAAAAAAAATCATATTTGTATATCATGCATATATACATGCTAACGTATTTATAATAATATGTATTATCATGGGCTCATGAGTAGTTCTATCAGCTACCTTAATATTTCTACCCTTTTTTTCTTTCTTAATCCAGTTCAGTGTGGCAATGTGACATTCAGGTTCTGGTTCATGTAATGATGTGGGCATTACAGCTTGAACCTGATAAAACTGCTTGTGCTGCCGCTGACACCCTCACTGGGGTGTCTAGCAGTCAAGGTCTAGAGCATTAAGGTATCTATAGAAAGCAGACATTTCTATTACTACAAGAGTGATTAGTACTTATTACGCCCCAAATCACTTTTTTCTGCTAACATGGAAATGATGTCTTGAATGTACCTTTGTGTCGTACTGTGGAATTATAACATACAGCAGTGCTGCTTGGGACTCACACGTTACAGATTTTAATTAATCAGCTGTTTTAGGTTTGGTTAGCAGACTGCCCTTCCTAATAAGGCTCAAGCTTATATCCTGGTGCTCAGCTCAGGCTGGAAGGAGAAGCTGAGTGTCTAGCAACGTGCACTGCTCATGAATTATCCCTCCCCTCGGGCAGGAATGACTCTGGTTTGAGGAAGAATTGTTTCCTAGGTATCTATTCACCTCCCAAGGTGCCTATGTGAGCTGCATAAATGCCATAGCTGAGTAATCAGGTTGTGAGGTACAGCGTAGGTGTGGCAGCCCTGACGTCTGTTCCCATGGTGTTCATTCGGCTTGTTTGTGCTCAGATACATTTCCTGCCCACCCCCTGCTCCACTGCATATTGTAAACGATTGACCTCTGCAAACTGTATTTTCCAGACACCCTTTCCTTCTGGCCTCCAGCTAGGTTTAGCCAGTGGCAAACACAAGATCTTACAGGGAGGAGAAAAGAACCTGCATTATTTTTCACTCTCTGTGTGTTTATTGGCACTGTTCCTGGCAGGGCTGCACCCCACCATTGCTGGACTTCTTTCCTCTCTTTGGCCCAACTCCCATCATTTCTGCCCCCTCAAGATAACACAGCCAGTCCTTGGGCTCTAGCGATGTTTCCTCCCTTTATCCCCACAGCCTAAGGGTGATGATGCTGTTGAATTTGCTAATTTCTGAGCTGCCTACTGTTTGGTATTTTAGCTCTTCCCATATCCTTGCAACTAGTAGTAGTTTTCTATATTAAAATCCTGCTGTTTACATGAAGTGGGTGTTACTTTCCTGACATAGTCCCATGCCAAAAAAACCTTGGGAGCACCAAACCTACAAAACCTTGAGATATACCCTGATGTAGCTCAATGCTGGTGAAGACAATGTAAATTTAAGTTGAGATTTATTATACACACACACACACACACACACACACACACACACACACACACACGCACACACATACACCATTAACTGGCATGATCAGATGAGTGTCATTTAAGAGATATCCAGAATGATGGCGCTCTAGGGCAGGCTGATGGAAAAGATGGCAGGGTGATGGTAGATGGCAGGAGTGTTATTGTATGACACTCAGGTTGAGGGATGGTATCTCCGGAAAAGTAGTATATTTAGAGACTAATGATTTACTTTGGAGTATAGGATATTACGGAAGACAAGGGAAGATATTACAAATTAATAACACCAAAGTCAGAGACAGCTAATATCATTTATTTTGTTCTTTATATTAAGTTGATCTTTATATTAAGCATGAAGATCTTTATACTAAGCATTAAGTTGTCGATATATGTCCTGCCATTTAACTTTACAAACCTTGTAAGGAGAGCATTAGTAACTACAGATAATGATGTAGAAACAGAAGGTAAGAGATGTGAAGTGGTTTTTCTAAGTTCACACAGCTAGTAAGGGGCAGAACTAAGCTGTCAGATATGCTTGTTTACCTGCTTAGACCTCCTTACTTGCCAGCCTTGAACATGCCAAGCTGGTTCCCACTTTGGGGCCATTTTTACAACCTCTTTTATCTCCCTGGAATGGTCTTTCCCTAGATCTTCACATTTCTCTCTCCCTAAACATCTAGATAAAGTGTGTCCGTGTATTTGATTATTATATTCTCCTGTTCCTCCAACCCTAACTAGAACATAAACATCATGAGAGCAAGGGCTTTGAGTGTCTTTCTGCTGTTGTATTTCTGGTGCCTAGAACAGTGCCTGGCACAAAGTAGCTACATAATAACCATTCATTGAATGGAAGAATGGCACATAGTGGGCTTGTAATAAATATTCAATCCCATTTCCTATCCTAATCCTGTGGGTGCCCCAAACCAGCCCCTCAGCCACTTTCAAGGACATATTGTCTGTACACATAAAAGTCAGTGGCACTACTTGCAGAAACAAAACAAAACAAACAAACAAAAACTTTTAGGGCAAATCTATCAGCAGGAGAATTTGGAACCATCTTTCCCAGCCACTGCTGTCATGTAGGCTGAGGAATGAAATTCCTACCTGGACAAACTATTTATATTTTTTAGGTAATTAAAGTAATGAGGTTGTCTGAGAGCACAATTCATTGTAGGACAGGTCCAACTCATCTGCTTTTGTTTCTGACTCCAGTTAACCACTCTATGGAGGAAAATCACATAGAAGAGTGGGAACTCATGTAGAGCCCTGTGGAGGAACAAGCTATTTGCTGCTTCCCAGGAGAGAAATGAGCGAAGAGAAGAGAAGGCATGAGCCTGCCTTCTCTGTTTAAGCAAGAACTGTGTATTGTGAACAGGTCTCCTAATGAGGCCTGGGGAGCTTCAGGCTGTGCCAAGCCCTCTGTGTGGACATTAGACAGACACTGTATTTGAAATATACACCCATAAAAGGCAAACACGTGGAGATGTGGTCTATTTCACTAGGGATCAGTGTAGCACAAAAGGGTATGTGTATTCCTATAGAAACAGAGTTTCAAACAGGAAGCAAAGCACGGTTTCTTTCCAAGACAAAGGCTTGGAGGGAAAATTTGCCTCTGAGAGGGATAGCTCGAGCTTCTGCACATCCTCAACAGACTGTTCCTCACTGCCAGTTCAGCCCAAGAGGCAGAAATCTCAAGGAATGCTCTCTGGGTGTGTTGAGATGCTAATTACTAGTTGGGTGAGCTTCTGTGGTTGTTCTCTATCGTGGTTTTATCTCTGAACCTCAGTGGCCTCATCAGTGAATTGGAGGGTAGTAGTTTGAACGTAAGAAGCAGAATCCAAGTGACTAACTTATGTTTTCTTTCTCCCCCCAGAGGCTTTGCTTCCTCTCTTTCTTTCTTTCTTTATTAGTTATCTATTTTATACATATTAGTGTATCTATGTCAATCCCAGTCTCCAATTCCAAGTGGCTAACGTTTGAAAAAGAATTTTATTGAAAGGATGCAATAAAAGATACATTTACTGTAGTTCATGGAGTCAAAGGAGGAGCTAAGCAACTGAACACGGTTGGGAAAAACAAGAACCACAGTAGAGCTGGGTATTTCTGAACAGATGACTTGGCTCCAACTCTATGCCATCTCTCTGTATACGTTGTTCAAATTTCTGAGAGAGAGAATCTCATTGTGCTAGTTTGGGTCTCGTGCCTGTCCTTGTATCAAGGGGAGCAACTCCCTTTGATTGGCAGCCCCACAAGAACGTCATGGGATAGGGAAGGGAAAGTTTCCCCCAGAAGAGAAAAACAATCAAACAATAACGAAACAAGAAATATGTACTTCACTTGAGTCTTAGGGGCACAGCAGAATTTTAAAAAGATAGCATAGGTCAATAGCTTAGCTTAATGCATAATGCAAACACTCAACAAATAGATGCTAAGTATGAAATAAATTGTGATACCACAAATAGGGTAAATATAGCATCAATACTATTACCCGTAGCAATAGCAGCGATAACACTATTACTATGAGGATGACATGGTCTTTAGCTTTAGCTAGGCTAGGTGTAAGTCAGTAGCAAATTCGCGATTCATTTTTTTCATCAGAGACTGAAGGATATAATAGTTCCCTTGGGTTGCTAAATTAAATGATACAAGGTACATTAAGCACTTAATACAGTTTTTTTGGCTTGTGGCTAGGTACTCAATTTTATGTTTGTGCATATAGTCATGTCTATACGTCTACATACATATATATATATATATACACACATACACACACCTTTATCTGACATATAGGATTACATCTTAGGACTTTAAAGGAATCATAAAATCCATTATTAGGATAAATTTGAGGTTGTGTCTATCTTTAGATTTTTCTCAACCTCTTCCACCTAAAAGTATGCTTCCTTAGCGTCCACATGCAGGTAGAATTGACATTTCATTCCACAAAAACAATCTTCTCCTGGCAGTCTCTGGAGAAGTATATTAATTACTGTTTCCCTCATCGCTTTTAAGGGTAATGTTGTCGTTATTATTATTAGCTTACAAGCTCCACACTGATTATTCAAAGTGGATATTAACGGATGCACTTTGTAAATAAGATCTTCATGGTGATAAAAGAAACTGCTTGTGAAACTGACCCCAGGGATGGGTGGCTTGAAGCCTACCTCACACCTCTCATGTGGGTGTTTTTTTTGTTTTTTTCTGGAAAAGAAGAGCTTGGAGGAGGGTGGTTTATGTCATTAAGATAAATTTTCACTTTTCCAGTCACTTCCTTGGCAAATGCTCCTTCGCGTTCCTTTTTGTGGCCCATCTTGGTAAAGCAGCTGGTGATTAATACAGAAATAGATGGGCTCGCTCTTCTCAGGGAAGTCTCTGCTCTGAGCTATTTGCCTTTGAAGGTAACAGTTATTTCACTACAGAAGAAGAATAGAACTAACAAAGTTATTTTACTACACACCCCATCAACCCATCCCACTATATGCTTCCTTCAGTGATATTTCCAAAATATAAAATAAAAAACTTTTGTACAATATTCTCCATTAATACTAAATCATCTTGAGGTAAATTTGGGATGGGACTAAGTAGCCATAGTCATGGTAGTTTTCCCCTAACAACTGCTTTCCATTTAATACAATTTAGAAAGTACAACCAATTGTTTACCCCTTTTTGCACACCCAGAAGTATTTAAAAGTCCCACTCAGTTGGTTAAGTAAGTTATGGTACATAAAGTATACTGCTATGCAGGTATTATTTTTAAAGACTGTTTAATGACATGGAGAAATCATTCCAACATATTGTTACCCGAAAAGACAGGATTCAAACGGTACCATGTGGTATAATCTCAAATAATATAATCACAATGATTTTAAAAATTCTGTATTGATATATTTCTCTATTTTCCAAATGTTCTACAAGAAATATGTGCTTCTTTATAACCGTAAAGAAAATCAGTTACTGCTCCCTTCTTAAAGAGGGCTCCATTGACCCTTTTCTCACCCTATAGACACTGGGAAGGATTGTCACTGGACCTAGCCACCCCTGGACTTCTAGGATGGCCGTCAACCCCTTCCATCAAATATACACCTTCACATGTGATTTCCTAGGAAATCATTTTAATCCACTGACCGGACTGTGAAATAAGTCTCAAAGTCTATACCAGACCACAGTATTTCAATTTGGATGGTAGAACCTTGCTACTTCCATAATGAACTCGTGCTTAGCAATTCCATCAGCCCCACCAGTTCATTTTTCACCTTATTTTATTATGTGTATACATGACAAGCTCTCGCTAGATTGTGGGCTCTGTGGAGGATATGGTGTTAGATCCTGCAACATGCCCTCAGTGTGCACGGTGCACATCACACCATGACCAAGAGCAAAAACAAGCAAACAAAAATTGTACAGTGCCAAAAACTGGTATCAGCAAGGTACTATGACAACTGCTTTAGGATCTGCAAAGATGACTACAATCAACATCTTTTCTTTCAAGGAGAGAACGAGGTGAGATTGATAAGGTGATCATGTGAAGACAAGAACACAAATAACTAATATAGGACAGAAGATGTATGTCAAGTTGTCATACTTAGAAGTGAAGGCTTGCGAGATTCAAAGGAGGTAGAAATCTGGGTTTAGTGAGTTTCTGAGGATAATTTACGTAGGATTTATCACTCAAGATGGGACTTGACAGAGGTAGAATTTGGTAAGCAGATAGTAAGACACTTGAAGCAAGATGAAAAGCTTGAGTAATTGGAAAGCATGGATAATTTCCCAAAATGGAAATATCTCTGGGAGCCAGGGGAAATTGGATTTGACTATCTCATAGTAGTGTAGATGATGCAGGATATTTAGGTCATCGTCCTATTGCAGAGAGCACTTATTGCCAGAGAGGTTATTCTCAATTTGGTAGGAACTAGAAAACCACAGTTTTCAACTGAGTGGAGGTATGACTTATATAGAAAAAAATCTGGGGATGGGGAGACCAACTAAGTGGTCATTTCAATATTTCATTCAAGACAGAAAAAGGAATTTTAGAATGGTGGCATAGGAAATAGGAGAAAAATACTGAGATTGAAAGAATCCATGGGTTGAATTCTAGCCATCTTGCAAGGTAAATAAGGTACTTTACAATCTGTATTTAATTTACCTCACCTGCAGTAGCATATTTCGAAGCCCACCTACCCACCTGTATTTCTGCCATCTGAGTATACTATTCTTCAAATAATTCTGGATCATTCTCTATTCTGTTGCTTTGCACGTGCCACCTATGTTCAGAATGCCCTTTTCTCCAAGCTCAAATGTCCTCTCTTAAGTATTTACTGACTCATCCCAGGCAGGCAGTTCTTCCATCTTAAGTTCCCCCCAAGTATCTTTTCATCTCTCTAATATTTGACTATGCATGGTAATTCAGTTGCATGCATATCTGTCTCCCCAACTAGACTATGAGCTCTTATTCCTGAGAGATACCTGCAAACTTCAAAGGCATTTTTTCAGGTCTTCTATGTCATTTCCCCAAATATTAAACAAGACAAGGCCAACACCCTACCACACTCCAAATTCATTCTATTTTAAGATATTTGTAGAGCACCATCTGTGTTCAGTCCTGTGATGGATGCTGTGCAGGACCTAGAAAAAATAAAATATATCGTCCCTGTTCCCAAGTTTCTCACCATATAGTGAGGAATCAAGATGAACACTTGTAAAACAATTAGAGGATGAAACATAACCTTATATAATTAAGGGTTTAATTGTGTGGTGAAGATTTATAGAAATTTAAGGGGCGGGAGGTGGATGAGGGCTGAAGAAGTCAGGGGTAACTTCATGGAAGAGATGGGAAGAAACAAAGGGGAGCTAGCAAGGGCACTGGAAAGTGTTTTCTACCAAAACTACCTTCTCTGGCTCTCTCCTTTGTGACATGTTCCTCTGGGACTTGGCCAGGACAAGGAGAGACATGGATGTCCTGTGGTTTGGTGTTAAGGTATCTGGCAGGAAAGGACACAAGTGTGGGCATTCAAAGACAAAGAACTAAGACAGTTTTTTATGAGACAAATTAGCCAAATATATCTCCAGATATTTTTATCTGGGGTTGGAATAGAGTTCCGATCATGACTTATTCATGATCCTTTTACTCACAGTTCATAAAAGAGTTGGTAAACCAGGAAAAATTGATTTCTTTATAATAATGATTAACACATCCTTGTATCCAAATCCTCTTGAATTTAAGATATACAAATGAGACAAATATAAACAGCTATGGATAGCAACAATGAGGTTAATATTTATTTGGAAGAGTTTGATTTTATTTGATTTCTTTCCAGCTTATCATTCTAGAATGAAAACCACTAGTGTTTACATATTATAAAAATATGGATCAAACCAGGTATTCCCCAGAATTGAGATGTGTTCCCTTCTTAGCTTTTAAAACTGCATCATGTTAACATGGTGTTCGAAGGAGAGGGTGCCACGAGTGGAAACCGGCGGCAGTACTGTATTTTTTTTCTGTAACTACGTTTTTCCTCAATAAAAAGAATTCAGTGTGTCTGCTGAGTTTTAGAATCCATGTACATGAGAATTAATAATTATGTGGGACTGAGAGAGGGCTAGTGGGCTGGCTAACCAAAATGTCAAGGTAGAAGGTGAATCTAGTATTTCTATCTTAAGTAAGATTTGCTGACTTTTTTGTCTCTTTGTATTTTATGAATGCTACCAAAGTGACATTTTATATAAACGTAGACCTATGTGTTTCCTCTTTTACGTAATGCACTATATTTTTCCTTACATAATGATATTGAAACAGGGAAAACAATGGTTTCTCTTTAATCTTTAGGTCAGTCTGCACCACTTTCTCTTAGATTTTGATCTCTGGGTATGACTGAAGAAATATTTGGATTGTCAAGGTTAATATAATGACAGCAATCACATGCAAATAGTATGGCTTTATATGTCGTATGTATAAGCTTTTTCCCCCCTACCTCTACTGCCTTTTGTCCACAAGGTGGCACTCTCTAGATACGTCTAAATTCAAGCCTTTTTAATAAAGATGCATCAAAATAGAAATCCTCTCCAACCAGCCTCTATGGTTAACAGCATTCCCCAAAAGCCAGGTGAATTCACTAATACACTTTTAGAAAAATAGCATGGTTAAATATGTCACATAGATCACTAAACAAGGTGTCATTGTTTATATTGTAAATGTGTAAAGTATTTAATTCTGCATCAGTCCGTTTAGGTCTAATTTTTTTTCTCCCTCCAGGTATGAACAGGAAAGCAGATTGTCCCTACCAAATGTGATTAGTCCTAAGGTCCCTCTATTCGGGGTTGCTTCTTAGGATGTCTACAGACACATTCCAGTGGGTGGAGTTTATGGAAAGAGATGGGACTCATGCAGTGACCAGATATCCCAAATTTTTCTGGACAAAAATAATTTTAAATAGCCCATTTTAATTACCCCCTATGTATATTCATATTTCTGTAGTTCAAGTTGCAACTTTTTAGATTTGAAAATAGTTTATTTTAAAGACAGTCTTGATTTACTTTTCAATCAAGTATGCATGGCATCTCTCAATAGCATGAAAAGAGATGCTCAGTCCCTTCTTAAGTATTTGGCCTGGGAGATGTCCTATTCATGAGCCAGAGTATGGTACAAAGACTTGGTGGCTGAATCTTAGGAGCAAGTCCTCCTTATCAGCCTTCACTGCCTCTCTTATAGCTATCTCAGGAAGGAGATATGTCCTAACCCTTGAGATACTTCCTTTGAAATCAAACTCAAAAATTAGAACACCCACCAAAAACCATCCCATTGCTCTATGTTCTGATTCTTCCAGTCAGAATTTTATGAAGTCTCTTCTCTCACCATTGAATAATTATGTAATAAACAGATTGTCAGTAGGAAAAAAAACTATGTATGTTTTATATCATGCAACTGACACTGTTTAGGTAGTACCAACAAATAAGGATAACAAGTCCTCTAGCCCCTCCCCCATTCCCTTACATATATACAGGGAAACTGAGGTCTAGTGAGGACCAGGGATTTGCTGAAAGTTACATTGTTACTGGTTGTCACTATGAAAGATTAGTGTAATCTAACAGGTAAAGTAATTGTAACAGGTTAGCTGCAATCTACCTTTGTCATCTTTGCCCATTACTTAGGCGCAGATAAATCAGCAACGATTCCTAAATTCTAATAATGTGGGTGATGCTGCCTGCTTATGTTTCAAAACATTTTCTTGGTACATGGAGCAGCTTATTGAAATGTCCATGGAGAGAAACTCATGACTGAAAGGAACTGAATTTAAATTAAAGGAGGAGGAGCCTGTAGAAATTCTCAAATACAGAAGAATGTGGAGTGAGTGATGATTAACAGGGACTAGCAGAAAAAATAAACTGATTAACTAAACAAATGGACTAGACAGAGAGGCATCCTATAAAACTTTCGTACAATCAGTGTGTCCTCCCTGGCACTATTGTGGAAATGACAACTGGGAGGAGTTGGGGCTTGCAAAATTGAGTAGATGTAATAAAATGGAAAAGAGTTTTGCTCTGGGAAGCATCTTTGATGCATATGGTAATGTGAAATGCGTTACAGGACCAGCATAAATAATCTAGGTATAAGTACACCTGATAGACATTTGTAGTCAGTAGTGTAAGTGGAAAGTAAACAGAAGGACTTGCTTTGATTTAAAATGAGGAGGGAATTTGATAAAACAGAGACTATGATGGAGAGGTCAAATTGGAGAACAGGGGTTACAGAGCAGAAACAAATCAGCATGAAGAGACAGAGACGAGTGTAGAGACAAGTGAAATAATCAGCGAAACACTAAATAAATTATACACTCTGCCCCTGCTGTGCATAAAGAGTATGTGCTACGTGACCTCAGGGGCTACAACGGGAACAGTGTAAGGCACGGCACTTGTTACCAAGAATCATGTAATCTTTTTGGGGAGAAAAAATGTCAGCACATAAAGCTAGATTTTAACACAAACATTAACAAGAAAAGATAATGCAACAAAAATGTCACAGCACAATACATGAAGAACTACAGAGACACATGTCATATGACTGTATCACCAACATTAGGGGAAAAATTAGATCATTTAAATCCATTTCTTGGACAAATTTTTATCCTATACAACTATTTGATTTCTGATAATAAGAGTTAACAGTCTAAGGTAAAATTATAGACATATAGGTGACTTTGTTTCAGTATCTATGATTTTCCAAAATTTAAGCTTTAGTCTTTGATCTCAGGGATTTAAAAAGTATAACAGCTATATTTTTTAGCTCAGAAGAGTAAGCTTTCTAAGTCCTTTACTTTTAAACATTGATTTGATTAAAACAAAGGTGAAGACTGCTAAAATAGAAAAACAGTTCCTAAACTCAGTAAATGAGTTTAGTTTGAGTACCAATATTTTTTAAATTAACTTTTGGATCCCAGGGAGAAACACTCATTAGAATTTTTTTTAAATCTCGTTGGTGGTCATTAATTACATACAATCATTTGTGAATTTAAAAACTATAATTCACTTTGTGATTTGGGCTGAAGAAACTATATTTCCTCAAGGAAACAGTTTTTCAAAACTCATTTTAAATGATTTCCAAAGTACCTACTTAATTAATAGTAGTTATTATTATTATTCCTCTATTTGAGTACCTAGATCAGGCACTATATATATATCAACACCAGCTGACAAATTTCCAATTACAACAAATCACTCAAGCCCAGAGAGGTGGTGACTTGTCACTCAGCTAGAAAATGGCTCAGGTGAGGTTTATTGCCAGTCCACCTGATTCCCAAGTCACTGCTCTTTCCACCAGGTTATGCTGCCTCCTTAGAGAGTACCATATTAGGAAGTTGTCACATTATAGGTGTGTGCCTGTGTTCAGGCACGTATGTATGTACAGGTTTATGTAAAATTTCTTATCTCTTAGACAGGTCTCTAACCAGCTTCAAGATTTGGGAATAACTGAGATGCAAATTAGAATTGGATTATTCATTTTTCTTTCCTGATCTCAACATATATTACCTTTATCCTATTGCAGAAGAAAACCCCAAAACTTTGTTTGGAAACATACAATTTATTGCCGTCGACTTTTGGGGCGGCATCTCTTTATTCCCATTTGTTTATGATGACTTATATTTTAATGACTACATAGTATCTGACCCAGAGTGGATACTCAAACATCCTTGAAAGACTGAATGCTATAAATCTGTATTTGTATTTATGGTTCCATAAATAATACTTATTTTCCCTCAGGTCCCAGAAAACCCAAATACACATTGAAACTTTATTTTTTTTTAAAAAAAAGTGTTCTCAGATGTACTTATATATGGACAATATTTTAAAGCACACATATTAATTTTTTAATGTTTGTGTTAGACAATTATATAATTCAAGAGTTCTTTATGGTCCTTAGATATAATCCAACTCTTTCATGTTATCAATGAATAAAATAGAGCCTTCAATCAATTAGGACATGTTTATTTTAAATTTGACAAAGAAATTCAGAGCGTTCACATAAACATGTATTTTAGTAATGAAAGTGTACCTTTCTGTTGGTGTCTGTCTCTTCCCTTCCTTGCTTACCTGCTGTGGCTGGGTATGAGGCGATGATGCTTAGTGTTGTGGAGTCAGACCTCAGTCTGGTATCCACTCCGGCATGTCTAACATGTGGGTTGGGAGTATATTAGACAATTTTCACTACCTAGGTTTCTTTTTCTCCAAATGACTATCTCGAGACTATTTTAAAGATTAAATGAGATAATACATGAAAAGAACTTAGCACAGAGTCCTGTTTGTAGGAAAATTTCAATAAATATCAGTTTTCAGTACTGTTGTGTCACAACCACTATTAATTAGTTTTTTTTCATTTTGAAGATATATTTTAGCCTCTCTAAAACAGGTTGATACAAAAATGGTAATAATTTTTTTTTTTTTTTTTGCGGTACGCGGGCCTCTCACTGTTGCGGCCTCTCCCGTTGCGGAGCACAGGCTCCAGACGTGCAGGCTCAGCGGCCATGGCTCACGGGCCCAGCCGCTCCACGGCATGTGGGATCTTCCCGGACCGGGACATGAACCTGTGTCCACTGCATCAGCAGGCGGACTCTTAACCACTGCGCCACCAGGGAAGCCCCATGGTAATAATTTTTGATCTGCCTACTACAGTAGGCAGCATGTTCTCTTTCTTTTTTCCTTTCCTTCCCCCCCTTTTTTTTTTTTTCCCTTCAACCAACTTCTGATGTCAGCACTGCTGCTGTGGACAGGGTAGTGCACTCAGTGATACATTACCTGAGTGACACTGCAAAGTTTCTTCGCTTTTCTGTCTCAAGGCTTTCCTGCAACTGGAAGTCATTCAACCTGGCCTCAGGTACAATCTGGAAGTGCAGGGGTATCATCACTTACTCTCAATCAGTGGGTTTTGGGAGTTGTTGGATAAATGTGCAGCCTCCTGTCCTTCAGAGGGACAAGTCTGAGGCACATTCTATATGGTCCCTCAGAGTCCCCAGGATTTTAACTCCAGTTTCCTATATCAGTAACCAACTTTATAACATTCCCTTTATTGTCTTTTATCCTTCCCTGACTTTCTCTCTACATTGTCTCTCTCATCATCTTACTTAGAATTTTATCGTAAATAGACAACCTATACTGAAGTCCTTGTCTCAGGCTGTGTTTTTAGGGGAGATTATCAAAGACAGCCCTCTTTATTAAATTGCTTTCAGTTATAAGTAACCAAACACCAAATTAAAACTGATGGAAACAATAAAAGGGTTTTATTGATTTATATAAATAAAACTTTCAGAGGAAGGATTAGTTTCTTGTGAATCTTGATTCCTGAACTTTTACCATATTCCAAAGATCTTCCTTCTCTCCATCATTTGACCTGGACTTCCAGTGTATCAGCTTCATCCTGTGGTTGACCTCCTTCGTGGTGTCAAGATGGGTTTTAGTGGCCTGTAGAGTAGATATTTTGCCATTTGATATGAAAGAGGCAATACCTTCGTCCCACGATGCTTAGAAACTTTAAGCTTAGGTTTCATGTCCATGCTGCTACCAGTCACTGTGACCAGGGAAATGACATATGCTGAGGGCTTAGATTGATTCATGGGTTTCTCCCTAGAACAGATAAAGGAAGCAGCTTCTTGGGACCCACATAATTTTCCTCATAGAAATTGGAGCTGGGAGAAGGGTAAACAGCTAGGTGGATGCTAAGGAGGTAACAAAAAATGTCTGTTTTACCTCACCCAGTGGTGAAACTGAAATAAGATGGCATCTGTGAATGTCCTCTATATAGCTATAAGGTGCCATAGAGATGTTAGTGGTTGTTATTAGCATCTGAGTTTCTTTGGTAAGAGCATCTTGTAAAGTTCTATCCCTTTGTCCTCAGCCCAGAGCAAGGGTTCTATATGCAAAAATGTCCCAAGGCCCCTTCTGCTTTTCCTTGGCATTCAGTAAGAGCTGTTGTCATTTTTGTTAGCCATGACACCCCAGCATATGTGTGTGAGTAGGGGAACCAAGAGAAATTTATATATATATAGGAAGAGCAATGCATGCGTTCTCTGGGCAAGATTTTATGTTCATTGAGACATCTGTTATCTCTCAGCTGCTGCACATAGGTTAAAGGGAGTAGGATATTGTTAGTATAGGCTCGAGTAGGTTTATTTTAGCAACAGAATCATACCACACTGGACTATTCTGCCACCTATGAGAATGTTCAATTTTATGCCTCGCAAGAGAAAATAAACAAATTGATTCCACAGAAAACATTATAGTCTACCTAAACACAACAGGCATCCTGTTCTCAGCATCTTAAAGCTCTTAAGCAATTTGGGAAGTAACTTTGACTTTTTGGCCATCAACTATGATTTGTTTGAGAATACCATTTCTAAATCTGGTTTCAGCATGAAATAAATGAAACAAGTTTTAAGATGTGTGATAGTGTTTAGACCAAGGACATCCCAAAGGGCGTAGGAAATGTCTTACTAAATAATATGATGACCACTTCAGATATAAATAGTGTTGGTCAGAGCACGGATAGCATCTTTGAAATAAATGGCATTGAACAAAATATAGTGAAGTTGGCCAATATTTTTTTTTTCTTTTTTCCTTAATAAAAGAACATAGGGTTCATGTACTGAGGCACAAATAGAAGGAAAAATGCACTAATCCAGGAGAAAGAAATAGGTCAGCATTAATCCTAGCCTTGCTTTATAGCGATAAATGTGTTTTTAAAAAAATGACTAATTGAATACAAGACAAGAAATGACATTCCTGGAAAATAACTAGCAATTGAGAACATATCGCTACCTTGCAGAAATCCAGGCTCACAGTAACTCATACTGCAACACTGAGATGAACAAACAGCGTGAGGGTTAGTAAAGCACAGTAATAATTCAGGGTGCTGTGAAATGGTTGAGAAAATAGTCTTTACTCTGCAAACTTTTGGCACCATGCTTCTCTGATCCTTTCCTGATTTGCAGAAAATCACAAGTGATGGCTCCGTGGGTAATAAGTCATGAATATTTCAGGCTATGGTAGTCGATAAAGTACACAAACAAAATAAGAGACACACCATGTGCAAGACTGAGTGAAGGATATGTGCCACAGAACCTAGGAGACAAAGGTTCTATCTGTTTATCCTGCATTGCTCCAGAGGGCACATTAAGAACCAGGTAGGGAAGCGATTAGGCCATTGATTTCAGCACAATGCAAAAAACAAAAACAAAAAAATCTTCTTACCAGTGAGAACACTCCAAGTGTGTAAGGTCTAATCAGATCCTTATCAATGAATGTGGTCAATAGACCCCCCCGTCCCCCAAGATATCATTGAGGATCAAGTTCACAGTTGAACTAGGCAACTAGATAAAGAGTCAAAGGCTCTGGGGGAAATAATTCTTATCCCCCAGCTATTGTGAATATTTTCTTTTTTTATTTCTGTAGTATTTTGAAAATGAAGAGGAGTTTTCTGGAGCATTTGAGAAACATTTGATATGGGAGAACTGAAAGCAAGATAAATTTCACTGAGGTTCTCGGAATTTCTGAATTGCAAGATGTATTTATTGGCTTTGTTTGGTTTGAAGATAGATTTTCTCTTAAATGAGAAGTGTATGTGTGTTTGTGTGTGTGCGTTAGGAGTAAAACTGAGCCAGGAGTAAAATTGAGGGACTACTTTGTTTGGAAGAGAAAGTTAACAAAGCTTATTTGGCATTATAGAAATGCTGTGAGATTAAATGAGAATGTACATGTAGAGGTATAGCGTATAAACACTGCTTCCCATCTCTTCATGGAAAAATCAGACATTCTCATAAGTGATAGGAGAGTACAAATTCCTAACTCTTCTAACATGGGAAACAGAAGCCCATCCATCTGAAGATTACAATCTCCTCCTGCTATTTGTTCAGGGGTCCCACAGTGCCTATGAGTACCTACAGTGGGAATGCCCAGGTTGGCTCTGCCTTATCTTAGTAAGTGAATTGTGGCTGAGTTGAAAACAGCCTTGGGATGTTCTGTCCAAAGTACAGAAGATGAACCAAGTACTGGCCATATCCTTAGCACAGATACTGGAATGGTGTCATCCCCTACAGTAGTTAAGGTTCCTAGCTTTAAAGGCCAGCTTTCTTTAAATGGAAGTTCAGTGAGTTTATAGACCCTTGGTGAAACAGTTTTCCAGACAAAATGTCACAGCCTCTATTACCTCGTGAGAGTAAAATGGTAGAGATCTGGTTATGGTGCTCTGATTCTGTTGCATATCAAGGTCTAGCCCACTGGACATGAGACTATTCAGAAATGTATTATATTTCAGACTCCCTGGTGGAAAAGAATTTCTCAAACACAAGGTGTAGAGGAATATCACCCCTAGAATAGTTGAGCCCAAAGGCTTGTATCCAAGAACCACTCCTTTCCCTACATGAACTCCTTAATCCCCCAAGTATGTATTTTCTTACACACTTCTTTCTAGACAGTCAGGGCTAGCAAAAATCAAGGAAGATGACTGTGAATTCAAGTTGATATTTTTAACTTCAGCCTGTACTGTGAAGAGGTTGGCTCTGCTCACTAAAAAGAAAATGAATCAATTTCAACTCTAGTGGCACACCTTTCTAGCAGGAAGCCTTTACAATATTGTTAATATCTGGTAAGATAAAAATGCTCAAAAATCTCCAGAAGTTCAGGTTTTCTTTTTAAAGTGAACTCTAAGATAATGTTTTTTAAAATGTCGTTAAGGTTTTAATTAATTTTTGTTAAATGTACACATTGGGGAATTATCACAATATTAGAAATACTTATTTTCCCTTTGAGATGAATGGTATGTTTCTCCATTTAATGAGCTTGTTTCATGTGTACTAGTGAAGTTGTATAGTTTATTGACTTAGGTTCTAAACATGTTGTTTTAAGACTGTGAGAAATTCATAAAGCTAATAGTAGCCTTTATATCCTTACTCTTTATGATCTCTTAAGAGTCATGAATTTTAAAGTTAATTTTCTTGCATTTCTAAAGTCAATCATATTGTTTTGAAGTAGTGCCTATGTCCTTATTTCCATTTGTTATAATTTCAGTTGATTTATTTGTCTGTCTTCTGTTTTTTTAGGGAAAGCATCCAGTCTTTCACCACTAAGTATAATTAAGTATATAGGTTTTCATAAATGCCATTATGAGGTTGAGGAAACTCTCTTTTAATCCTGTCTTGCTGAATGCTTTATAATCATGAAGTGATATTGGATTTTTATACAAATACCTTTCGTGCATCTATTGAGATGATATATTTTTGTCCTTTATTCTATTAATAGGGTATCATATATTAATTGAATTTTGGATATTAAACCAACCTTATAATCCTGGGATAATTCCCACTTGATCATAGTGTAAATCCTTATGTGTTGCTGGATTTGGTTTGCTTGTATTTTGTTGAGGATTTTCATGTTTATTTTCATAAGTGGTATTGGCCTGTGTTTTTTAATGCATTTACATTTTTTCCCTGTGATATCATTGTTTGGTTTTTGTATCAAGGTAATACTGGCTTTATAGAAGGGGGTGGTGACTTTTCTCTCCTGTTTTTCTTTTTTTTTTTAAAGAATTTTTATAATATTGATATTAACTGCACTGTAAATGTTTGGTGAAAATGAAAAATGAGTCCTGTCTTAGGTTTTTCTTTGAAAAGTTTTAATTTTTAATTTAATATCTTTATATGTTATAGATCTATTCATATTTTCTAATTCTTCTTGAGTCAGTTTTAGGAATCTGTGTCTTTCTAGGAATGTGCCGATTTTATCCAAGTTATTTAATTTATTGTTATACAGCTCTTATATTCTTTTTTTTTTTAAATTAATTTATTTATTTTTGCTGTGTTGGGTCTTCTTTTCTGTTCGAGGGCTTTCTTTAGTTGTGGCAAGCGGGGGCCACTCTTCATCACAGTGTACGGGCCTCTCACTATCATGGCCTCTCTTGTTGTGGAGCACAGGCTCCAGACGCGCAGGCTCAGTAGCTGTGGCTCACGGGACTAGTAGCTCCACAGCATGTGGGATCCTCCCAGACCAGGGCTCGAACCTGTGTCCCCTGCATTAGCAGGCAGATTCTCAACCACTGTGCCACCAGGGAAGCCCTCTTATATTCTTATAATCCTTTATATTTCTGGTTGGTACTGATGTTCCCTCATTCATTCCTGATTTAGGAATTTAAATATTTTACTTTTATTTTTGGAAAGTCTAGTTAAAATTTTGTCAATTAGGTGATATTTTCAAAAGCCAATTTTTTTATTGTTTCTCTTGATTATTTATTTCATTTATTTCCACTCATTTAAATTATTTTCTTCCTCATGCTTATTTTGGGTTTATTTTTCTTTTCTTCAACTTCTTAAGGTAGTAGGTTTTCAAGTTGATACCTTTCTTTTTTAAAATATAGATGTTTTCAGCCATAATTTCTCTGTCAGCACTATTTTAGTTGCATCTCATAAGTTTGAGTATGTTGTGTTTATTATTTACATTTATCTCAAAGAGTTTTCTAAACCCTCTTGTGATTTCTTTTTTTACTCTTTGGTTATTTAGGGATGTGTCCTTTAATTTCCACATGTTTGTCAATTTCACAATTTTTCTCTGTTGACTTCTAATTTAGTATCATTGTGGCTAGAGAATTTATTTTATATGATTTTAATGTGTTTAAATTTATTGAAACCTGTTGTGTGCTCTAGCAGATGGTCTATCTTGGAAAATGTTACCTATGCACTATAGAAGAATTTGTATTCTGTTGTGTGGAGTGTTGTATGGATATTTGTTAGGTCTAGTTGGTTTACTGTTGTTCAAGTCCTCTATATATGTTATTCTTCTGTCCCGTTGTTCTATCCATTATTGAAACTGAGGTATTAAAGTATCTAACTGTATTATTGAATTGCCTATATCTCCCTTTAATTCTGTCATATTTTGCTTTATGAATTTTAGAGCACTGCATTTGTAGGTGTTATGTCTTTGGGTTTAATTGGTGCTTTTACCATTATATAATATCTCTCCAGTGACACTTTTGTTTTAAAGTCTATTTTGCCCAGTGTTACTATAGTCCCTCAGCTCTTTTATGGTTGCTCTTTGTCCTGGCATATTTTTCTCCATTCTCTTATGCCCAGACTATTTGTATCTTTGAATCTAAAATATTGACTCTAAAATATGGAGAACAGTATATTTTCCATTCTTATTTTTTTAAGTATTATTAAGTCTAACAATCTCTTTTGCTTGGCCTATTTGATTGGCCTTTTGATTGGACTACTTAATCTACTGACATTTAATGTTGTTATTGATATATTTGGGCTTATGTCTGACATTTTTCTTTTTGTGTTCTATATGTCCCATATCATTTTTTCTTCTCTAGTATTCTTTCTCTGTTTTCCTTTGCATTACGGTTTTCTAGTGTAACATCTTAATTGCTTTTTAAAAAACTTTTATTTTCTTAGTCACTGGTCTGGAGCTTACCATAAACAGCTTATTAGAATTTACTTCAATGTATACTAACTTAATTACAATAACATATAGAAAAATTACTCCTGTATAACTTAACTCCCTCTCTCCTTCTTTGTGCTGTGATTTGTTATAAATATTTCATCTAAATATGTTATAAACACAACAATACATTATTTAAAATATTTCACATAGTTTTATGTTTATTAAAAAAAACCAAGAAAGAGAAGTATAAGCTTACAGAGTTTGTTATATTATCCTTCTCACTTACTATTTCCGGTTCTCTCATCTTGTCTCTGTGAACTCAAATTACAATAAGTAGCATTTCCATAGTTTAGTACAGCCTTGCCCTCACCTGCCTCTTTTGTGCTATTCTTCTCAAATATATTAGATTTCTGTATGCCGTATGCTTAACATAACCAGTACAATTATGCATATTATATTATATAATTACTTTTTCAATTAGTTAAGAGAAGTAAAGAGAATTATACACTTATGGTGTCTTTAAAAATTAGATAATTACCCTTACTGGTGCTTATTATTTTTTGTGGATTTGAATTACTGTCTCTGGTCATTTTCATTCAGCCAAAACAAATTCCCTTAATATTTTATTTTAAGATGGGTATGCTAGCAATGAATTCTCTCTTTATTTTATTTGAAAATACAATTATTTCACTTTCATTTTTGAAAGATAATATTGCTGGATATACAATTCTTAGTTGACTGGATCTTTTTTTCCTTTCACTACTTTGAATATGTCACCCACTGTCTCCTGGCCTCCACTGTTTCTGATGAGAAGTCATTTTTTAAAATCTTTTGGGAGTTCCTTTGTACATGACAAGTCATTTGTGTCTTGCTGCTTTCATGGTTTTCACTGTGTCTTTAGCTTTCATCCTTCTTATTCTAGTGTGTCTGGAATTTCTTTGAATTCATCCTACTTGGAACTTATTGTGCTTCATGGATGTTCAGATTAATCTTTCATCAATTTTTAAAAGTCTTGAGTCACTATTTCTTCAAATATATTTTTTTCTGCTCTTTTCTTTTTCTTCTCTTCTTCTGTACTTCCATTATGCATATGTTGATGTGCTTAATGGTGTTTCACATTTCTCTGATGCTCTGTACATTTTCTTTCTGCTCTTTGAATTGAATAATCACTATCAATTTATTTTCAAGTTTGCTGATTCTGTCTTCTATCAGTTCAAATATACTGTTGAAGCCCTCTAGTGAATTTTACATTTTGGTGACTTAACTTTTCAGAATTTCCATTTGGTTATTTAAAATATAATTTATATTTCCATATTACCATCTCTATTTGAACAAGCATTACCATCATAGCTTCCTTTTATTTAAGCATGGTTCTCTTTATTTTTTTTGAATATATTTATCATTGATGTGTTGAACTTTTCTCTGTTATATTTGCTATTTGAGCCCTCTCACAGGCAGATTTTGTTACCTTCTTTTTTAAAATTTTTATCTTATATTGGACTATAGTTGACTTACAATGTTGTGTTAGTTTCAGGTGTACAGCAAAGTGATTCAGTTATGCATATACTTCTATCTATTCTTTTTCAAATTATTTTCCCATGTAGCTTATTACAGAATATTGAGCAGAGTTTCCTGTGCTATACAGTAGGTCATGTTGGTTATTTGAAATACAGTAGTGTGTATATGTCAATCCCAAACTCCCAATTTATCCCTCACCCCCCACCTTTCCCTTGTAGTTACCATAAGGTTGTTTTCTAAGTTTGTGAGTCTCTTACTGTTTTGTAATAAGTTCATTTGCATCATTTTTTTTCAATTCCACATAAGCAATATCATATGATATTTGTCTTTGTCTGACTTTCTTCACTTAGTATGATAATCTCCAGGACCATCCATATTGCTGCAAATGGCATTGTTTCATTCCTTTTAATGGCTGAATAATATTGCATTGTATATATGTACCACATCTTCTTTATCCATTCATCTGTTGATGGACATTTAGGTTGCTTCCATGTCTTGGCTATTGTAAACAGCACTGCAGTGAACATTGGGGTGCATGTATCCTTTTGAACCCTGCTTTTCTTCCTGTTTATGGGTCACACTTTACTATTTCTTCACATGAATCACGACTTTTCATTGAAAACTAGAAATTTTAGGTAATATATTTTAACAACTCTGGATCCATATTCCTTATACCTTTTGGAATATCCTATTGTTGTTTGCATATTTATTTCTTTAATGACTGGGCTAGTTTAGTGAATTTGACTTTTCCAATCATGTGAAGTCTATGATGTTTTTTCTCGGAGTATGCATCCTTGGGTGTGTACAGTCTCTCTGAACACCTGGGATGGTCTACCTCTATTAATATCACACCCAGTTGTTAGTCTCCACTGTTACCTGATTGCTGTATTGTTTGCATGAACTGTTCCACAGTCTGATCCAATTAAAGTAAGACCCCTTTACAGGGGCAGAGGCTTGCCAGTCTTTGAAGCTGATCTGACCCCATAAAGGCTCTCCTTAATTGTCTCTTTCCTGGTTCTCTCTATTAAACTTCTTTTTTGTTTACAGTTTTGCTTTCTGTTATTAGTGTCAGAGAGCTACCGATCTCTTCTTAACTGCTCATTTTATGATCATCGTTGTGTTCGACAATGCCCTTAGACATGAACTTTCCCACAATTTCTTCCTAAGTAAGTGAATCTTAGTTAGGCAATGCTGTGAACTCTTTGTTTTTACTGTCTGCCTCTCTTACTGAAACTCTGTGCCACTGCATCTGGGCTGAGGGTGAAGAAAATGGACCACTTCTCCTAGAGTGACACCCCTGCTCAACAAATGGGACTGTGAACAGCAAATTAGCTCCTGAACTTCTGGACTTCTCCTTTTTGGCATGGAACCTCTACACTACAAGCAAGCTAGGCAGGAGTGTCTGGGTTCCAGTTTTCTTTCCCTGTTGTGCTTGGAGTAGAGCTTCTACCATTTGTGTGGAGGCTGGGTGAGGGAAGAAACCAGTCTTCTTGGCTTCTAGAGCTTCTGCACTTCAGAGCTGGGGTGGAATGTGGGTACCCTCCTGGATCAAATTGTGTCCCTAGATTGAGAACTAATAGAAAGGAAGACCCATCTTCTTGGTTTCAAATGCCTGAAGTAGCACTTTCATCACACTGAGCTGGAGATGAGAAGGAGAAAGATAGGAAATGATGGTGAGTCATACTTTAAATGTCACGTATTTTTGGTGTTCTTACCTATATTTAGTCATTTGTTTTGAATAGATGTTTGGCCATTTGCTGTACACCCTTAGGAGAATTTCTGTAGACTTTAAGTTGTTAATTAAAAAAAATACATCAGTTAAATGTTTCTGTTTGCTTGACTGGGGAAAGACTCCACTGTGCTCCTTACACTGCCACTTTTAAAGTCAATCTCACTGGTTGCCTTTAAGATACATTGTCTTTGATATACAGCAGTTTCACCATGATTTATAAATTGGATTTGCTTTCATTTATAATATCAGTGGATAATTTTCTTACTCCAATTTGAAAGTTCTTTCTTATTTTTTCAGTTTAGTGATATTCATAGCCACTATTGCATTTAAAACAATATCCTATTCCTTTCTACCATGGAATATATGAAGTATATTGAAAAACTTCTATGTCTCCATAGCTCATTTATCCTTTTTATATTTCTAGTTCAGATATTCTCAAATTTAGCACATATTAGAGTCATCTGAAGAATTTATTAAAAGACAGATGCATGGTCCATACCCCCAGAATCTCACATTCCATAAATGTAGGGTGGGGCTCAATATCTAACAAGTTTTCAGGTGGTGCTGATATTTCTGATCCAGAGATTACACTTTGAGATTTGCCATTCTTTCATATCTCTTTGCTGAATTTCAGATGATTTCCTCAAATTTATCTTTCAGTTTACAAAGCTCTCTTCAGCAGTATCGATTTGCTATTTAACTCATCCTCTATGTTTGAAATCTCAAAGATTCATCTTTATTTATGGACTCTACTTTGTTTAACTTTCAGGTGATTATTCACAAACTCTTATTTTGTAACTGTGGTTTATTTTATTTTTATCCGTCCTTTTTTCTATTTTAACATCTTTATTGGAGTATAACTGCTTTACAATGGTGTATTAGTTTCTACTGTATCACAAAGTCAATCAGCTATATGTATATATATAGCCCCATATCCCCTCCCTTTTGCATCTCCCTCCACCCTCCCTAACCCACCCCTCTAGGTGGTCACAAAGCACAGAGCTGATCTCCCTGTGCTATGCAGCTGCTTCACACTAGCTATTTTTCATTTGATAGTGTATATATGTCCATGCCACTCTCTCACTTGGTCCCAGCTTACCATTCCCCCTCCCCATTTCCTCAAGTCCATTCTCTAAGTCTGGGTCTTTATTCCTATCCTACCCCTAGGTTCTTCAGAACCAGTTTTTTATTCTTTTTTTTAAGATTCCATATATATATGTGTTAGCATACGGTATTTGTTTCTTTTATTTATTTTCATTTTGGATGATCTGTCCATGGGTGAAAGTGGGGTGTTAAAGTCCCCTACTATGAATGTGTTACTGTTGATTTCCCCTTTTATGGCTGTTAGTATTTGCCTTATGTATTGAGGTGCTCCTATGTTGGGTGCATAAATATTTACAATTGTTATATCTTCTTCTTGGATTGATCCCTTGATCATTATGTAGTGTCCTTCTTTGTCTCTTGTAATAGTCTTTATTTTAAAGTCATTTTTGTATGATATGAGAATTGCTACTCCAGCTTTCTTTTGATTTCCATTTGCATAGAATCTCTTTTTCCATCTCCTCACTTTCAATCTGTACGTGTCCGTAGGTCTGAGGTGGGTCTCTTTTAGACAGAATATATACGGGTCTTGTGTTTGTATCCATTCAGCCAGTCTAGTTCTTTTGTTTGGACCATTTAATCCATTTACATTTAAGATAGTTAACAAGAGGTATGTTCCTATTACCGTTTTCTTAATTTTTGGGGAGTTTGTTATTGTAGGTCTTTTCCTTGTCTTGTGTTTGCTTCCTAGAGAAGTTCCTTTAGCATTTGTTGTAAAACTGGTTTTGTGGTGCTGAATTCTCTTAGCTTTCCTTGTCTGATATGGTTTTAATTTCTGTGTCAAATCTGAATGAGATCCATGCTAGGTAGAATAATCTTGGTTGTAGGTTTTTCCCTTTCATCACTTTAAATATGTCCTGCCACTCCCTTCTGGCTTGCAGAGTTTCTGCTGAAAGTCAGCTGTTAACCTTATGGGGATTCGCTTGTATGTTATTTGTTGTTTTTCCCTTGCTGCTTTTAATATTTTTTGTTTGCATTTAATCTTTGATAGTTTGATTAATATGTGTCTTGGCATGTTTCTCCTTGGATTTATCCTGTATGGCACTCTCTGCACTTCCTGGACTTGATTAACTATTTCCTTTTCCATATTAGGGAAGTTTTCAACTATAATCTCTTCAAATATTTTCTCAGTCCCTTTCTTTTTCTCTTCTTCTTATGGGACCCCTATTATTCGAATGTTGCTGTGTTTAATGTTGTCCCAGAGGTCTCTGAGGCTGTCCTAAATTCTTTTCATTCTATTTTCGTTATTCTGCTCTGCAGTAGTTATTTCCACTATTCTATCTTCCAGGTCACTTATCCATTCTTCTGCCTCAGTTTTTCTACTATTGATTCCTTCTGGAGAAGTTTATATTTCTTTCTTGTGTTGTTCATCATTGTTTGTTTGCTCTTTAGTTCTTCTAGGTCCTTGTTAAACGTTTCTTGTATTTTCTCCATTCTATTTCCAAGACTTTGGATCATCTTTAGTATCATTACTTTGATTTCTTTTTCAGGTAGACTGCCTATTTCCTCTTCATTTATTTGGTCTGGTGGGTTTTTACCTTGCTTGTTCATCTGCTGAGTGTTTCTCTGTCTTCACATTTTGCTTCACTTACTGTGTTTGCTATCTCCTTTTCACAGGCTGCATGTTCGTAGTTCCTGTTGTTTTTGGTGTCTGCCCCCAGTGGCTAAGGTTGGTTCAGTGGGTTGTGTATGCTTCCTGTTGGAGGGGACTAGTGCCTGTGTTCTGGTGGATGAGGCTGGATCTTGTCTTTCTGGTGGGCAGGTCCACGTCCGGTGGTATGTTTTGGGGTGTCTGTGACCTTGTTATGATTTTAGGCAGCCTCTCTGCTAATGGGTTGTGTTGTGTTCCTGTCTTGCTCGTTTTTTGGCATAAGGTGTCCAGCGCTGTAGCTTGCTGGTTGTTGAGTGGAGCTGGGTCTTAGCGTTGAGATGGAGATCTGTGGGAGAGCTTTTGCCGTTTGATATTACGTGGAGCTGGGAGGTCTCTTTTGACATCAGAGGGACAAAATTTGATGCTTAGAACGTGCGGAGGCCTGTAGCCTGGTTACATCTGCGCAGCTGGTGATTCTAGACACTATTTTATGATATCTTGAAAGGAGTATAATGAAGAAAAACATTGAATTAACATGTTGTACACCTGAAACAAATATAATATTGTAAATCAACTATACTTCAGTATATAAAAATAATATAGAAGAAATGTGTGTTGAGAGCTATACAGGAACTCTCAGTACTCTGCTCAATTTTTTATAAACCTAAAACTGTTCCAAAACATGAAGTCTACTAATGAAAAGGAAAAATGAGTATTGCTCAATCTCAGAGACTGCCCTTTGTCTCTGGTCCTAAGATTTTCCTACCATTCACCTTTTATATTTCAAATATGAAATTTATTATCATTAACTTTATATTTATCAATTTTTATGTATGAAGTTTGGGGTTACACATCAACTGAGTCTCACAACTATTGCAAGTTTATATTAATTTATAATCAGAAAATCAAAAAAATAAAATAAGGTGTTAATCATCTAGGGGTGTACACTTATGATCTGTGCACGTATTGTATGTATTTTATATTCTTTGAATGAGGTTTTAAACAGATGGCACAATGAATGTTTACAAACACAAGTGTGCTGTATTTACACACTACATCTTCTGATTATCGTAACTTCCTTCCTCTCTCATCCATGTCCATTTGTTACACCAGTCATTGCTGCAATGGAAATGGCCAAATTCAAACTTTTCCTATTTCCTGAAAGCCAAATGGAAGTTGAATCACTGTTACTTTGGAGGAGCAGTAGAACTGACAGCAATTGTACTGACAAGTGCGTGCTCCGGTCCCATTTTGATGAATAGTTTTCCCGTTCTGCAGAAGCAGTCACAGTGTTCAGGCAATCCTAGCTGTCTTATTTACTGGCATATTCCAGCACATAGAATAGTGCCTGGCATGGAGTGAATGTTCAATAAATAATTGCTCAATGACTGCATGAAACTGTTAAACTGACCTAAACCAAAGAATTTGTTGTGGTCTCTGCAATCAAAGGCTAAAATTCCAAATATTGATTCCCAGTCAGAGCCCTAGCCCCTCAGTTCCCTTTCCTAACTGAAGCCTGGAGATTAAGCTGAAATCTTCTGTGAATGTTAGGCAATGACAAAAGTAAGGGGCTCTGTGAGTACATGACTATTTGTGAAACCCAGTACAGCTCAAACTGTATCTTTGCTAAGGTTTATGATCTCTCTAATGAAACAAGTGCCCTTTACATTAAAAATAATAAATATTCTGTTAAGTGTCAAGTACTTAGATTATTATTTTTACAAACCCATGAAATGGAAAAGTGAGCTCCCATACAGAGTTTGGTTAATTTGCATAATTACTGAGATCATGACCTGGGCAGAAGATTGGAGGAGAGCCAGTACCAGTAGAAAGATCCATTCAGGGCCACAAATGTATTCAGAGTTTCCGTCTTTCTCTTATAAATAGAAATCTTGTTACTGGGATAGGGGCAGGCAATTGATGTCAGGAAAAATCAGCCTTCCTCCATTGTTCTCGACATATTTGGCCATAAGGCTGCATCTGGGCTTTGAGTAATGAAAAGTCCCCATAGAATCTTAAAAGTTTTTTTTTTTTTTTTTTTTGCGGTATGTGGGCCTCTCACTGTTGTAGCCTCTCCCCTTGTGGAGCACAGGCTCCGGACGCGCAGGCCCAGCGGCCATGGCTCATGGGCCCAGCTGCTCCGCGGCATGTGGGATCTTCCCGGACCGGGGCACGAACCCGTGTCCCCTGCATCAGCAGGCGAACTCTCAACCACTGCACCACCAGGGAAGCCCTCTTAAAAGTTTTTAATGAGTTTTTCTCCAGTCGGTTTGAGTAAGTTATAAAATGGAACATGAGGTGAGGATGGGTCAGATTTTGCCAGTAATCTGCTAACTTGAAATCTGCTAACTTTAAAAAACCCCGTTCTTGTTTAATTCAAAGAGTTTCTCCTTCCCAATCAATTTATCCATCAAGGGTCTGCTCCTCAGGGATGTCTGTTTCTTTAGCTCCAGTGTGATTTAGGGACCCCTTTTGAGACTAGTACATAGGGTGTATCTGTAACATTTACTGTCAGTTATTTTGATAATTAACATATTGGGGTTTCCTGCTAGACTGTGTTTCTTGAGAATGAGGTCCAAGTCTTATTTTCATATCCCTGGCAGCCTGTATGATACCTGACACAGTACCTACTCAATACACGTTTTTAAAATGATACTTTATCATTTGTTAAATGATACATGAAACTCTACACTCCCCTCACTTGATGATTATCAGCAAATACCTCTGAAGATCCAGAGACATGAGAAAACCCTTTCCTCATGAGATCATCCCTTCGCCATACTATGGAAAGCTCTTGAAATGTTACTCTTTGTGAGCTGGATGGA
Source organism: Neophocaena asiaeorientalis asiaeorientalis (assembly GCF_003031525.2). Classification (NCBI taxonomy): domain Eukaryota; kingdom Metazoa; phylum Chordata; class Mammalia; order Artiodactyla; family Phocoenidae; genus Neophocaena; species Neophocaena asiaeorientalis. Next base: position 8,498,824 of record NW_020185331.1, on the reverse strand, counting down.
TTCAAATTAATATACCCAGAATAATGGTACAGTATAGCTAATCAAAAGTTAAAATTAAAGCAATAAAGGGAAACTAGGTCCTCATTTTAAAGCACTCATATTCTTTTTATCTTACTTAAAAACACTAAAATGACTTGTTAAAGATAGACTATTGAAATGCTTAATATTCAATTTACTAGCTTTCTTTCTTCCTCAAATTCTCCTCCAAGGGGTGAGACAGAAAGGGAAATGCTACACTAACGTTTCATCCATGACTCAGAATCATCCTCTTTCCCAGAGTGGATCCCACAGTTTGTGACTCTTCTCTGCTCCTTTCTGGTTGTCATGACTCAAAGTTTCTAGGGGTTTGGGGGTGGGGCAGAAATAGGGAGCACAAAGACAAGCAGAACCCACCGATTTTAGTGAATACAGACTTGAGTCAGGCATGTCACTTTTCTGGCTTTGTTGACTTTGTCTATTAAATAAGTGTCTTGATCTAGAACACCTCTTCCATTTTTAACATTCTGTCTGCTTGTATCTCGAGTCTCTCTCTACCCACGATTCTCCCTGCTCTTGCATCATCACTGCCAACAAACACAGAGGAATCCTTTAACTGCAAGGAATCCACTGGGCCTAAGACACAGATGCATAATCACACACAGATGACGGCTACTGCATCTGTACACACAGGTTCTGGTACCATAGGAATCTTCCATGGCCACACCTTGCATGAGAATGCAAGATTCTCAAATACCAGCATATTTTCAGAGTTTATTTATGTTAACGTGATGGTGGGGAGAGAGTCGGGGAGTGTTATATGGTAGGGAAGGAGAAATGGAAAGGTAAGATACAGTTTGATTATCACCATTCTTTAATCTAGCAGTTCTTAAATCCTTACAATGTACCAGTTACTGTGCTATGAGCTTCCAATTCCAAATTTAACCATTAGAGTAAAACTTCGAATTAGGTACTAAATATTTTAGGTCCCTTATACAGATGGAGAAATTGAGGCTCAGGGAAACGAAATTACTTGCCAAGTTCACACAGATTTTTTGTTTTGTTTTGTTTTTTGCGGTACGCGGGCCTCTCACTGTTGTGGCCTCTCCCCTTGCGGAGCACAGGCTCCGGACGCGCAGGCTCAGCGGCCATGGCTCACAGGCCATGGGATCTTCCCGGACCAGGGCATTAACCCGTGTCCCCTGCATCGGCAGGCAGACTCTCAACCACTGTGCCACCAGGGGAGCCCTCACACAGATTTTAAGTGATGTGAATGGTAAGCCTAGATAGTCTGACCCCAAGGGCTAAGTTCATAATAATTGACATATAGGGAAAGTGTGTCTTGCTTTTGCTAGTTAAAAACAAACAAAATTCAGTGAGAGGAGGGAATTGGACAACTTCCTACAGACTCAATATGAACAGCAAGACCTGTTCCAAAGAAGAACATTTATTTTATCTCCCTAGTTCTTGGGGCAGTACCTTCACCTGAGGAGAGCCCTGGGTGTAAGACAGTACAGGACCAGCTCTGAAATAAAGGTCAGAGAAATTAAAAAAAAACAACAAAACACACAAACAATAAGAATATAATTTCCAGTATTCTGGTTAAAAATATATATTAATATAATGAAGTAAAAGAGGATTCTGCAGAAGCCTAATTTCGAACATCAGTTTCTCGGTGGTCACTATGACTGAATATAATTTCCAGTATTCTGGTTAAAAATATATATTAATATAATGAAGTAAAAGGATTCTGCAGAAGCCTAATTTCAGAACATCAGTTTCTCAGTGGTCACTATGATGCGTAAAATGTCTCTTTTCCTTTGTTGTTACCGGGATTTTCAAATATTTTCTCTATAATTTGATACCTTTATTAAATTTAATTTGATGGCACATTGATATTCATTTGTTTAGTCATTCATTCATTTTATTCAACTTTATTGAATGTTTTTTATGGGTGAGGCAGGTTGGGTTAATGTGATCGTGGAGGTAAACACTCAGCCTTGTGCCTGACATATAGAATATGTTCATTTAACGATAGCCATTATATTCATGAGGTAGTCACCAGTTCTCTGTTTAGGATTTAGGTTCAAACCAACCAGGAGTACGATTTCAGCAGCTATGGGGTAGAAGTGGAATGGGCTGTAAAAGAGAGGCTTTTCTAGCTGAGGGGTCTGGGGACACACTTAACAGGGCAGTGGCCAGGTATAACGATGTGTGCACCTTTGGCTTTCATCTGCATCAGTCCAATCTGTGCTTCTGTTGTCACATGGCCTTCTTACAAGGACACCAGGCACTGGACTTAAGGTTTACCCTAACCCAGTACAACTTCATCTTAACTTATCATATCTGCAAAGACTCTATTCCCCAAGTATGGTCACATTTACAAGAACTGGAGATTAGAGCTTCAGTTTATCTTTTGCAGGAATATAATTTATTGAAGAACACTCCCATCCCATTTTCCTTTTTAGCTATGGTTCTCTAAGAAGTTATGTTTGGGTTATGTCTCCCTTGAGTATTATAATTCATGGAGGATGCAAAAGAGGCCACAAGATTTTTAAATAAATTAGTGGGTAGGACAAAAACCTTCCATTGCCTCACATTTCCTTAGGCTGGTCCTTTGAGAAAATGTATGCTCTGTTCACAAAAAATGGACAACAGAGAGGGGTTTTTGTATATGACTATTCAAAGAGGAAAGGCAAAGAATATAGTTATATACAATTTTGAGAGGGTGATGTAGTGTTATCTTCCCTAATGCAGTCATAATTTAGAACTTAATGATCGTTAAATGAACTAGCACCATCCTGTCTTTGGAAAGTCTCAGCATGACTTGAGGAAGCTTGGGAGATAAAGTGCCGTGTCACTATTTCATTTGTACTTTTCTATTCATTTACTCCTAATCTGCCTTGTTCCAACAAGATTTAAAATGATATAAAAATGCACTCTGGAAGATATAATAAATGTAAACTAAGGAAGAAAATGAGGGGATTTAGACAATAATATTTTGGAGACTGGGTCTCCAAAACAAATGTGGCTTTCTCCACTTGATCATCTTGGTGTCCCATAAATTAGAAAGGTAGAGTTTTAAAGAATCCTGTCTAAATATAGAGAACAAACTCGTTACCAGTGGGGGGAGGGAAGCGAGGAGGAGCAATATGGGGTAGCGGATTAAGAAGTACAAACTCTTATGTATAAAGTAAATAAGCAACAAAGATATATTTTATAGCATGGGGAAATATATCCATTATTTTGTAATGGCTTTCAATGGAGTATATTTTATAAAAATATTGAATCACTCTATTGTATACCTGAAACTAATATAATATTATAAATCAACTCTACTTCAGAAAAATTAAGAAAAGAATCCTGTCTAATCAACAGGCAGTATATCCTTCAGGCAGTCCTGTATCAATACTTTATCTCTGTTGAGTCTAATAGCTGACCTTCTGGGAGTTTGAGATTACACTTCTTGAAAACTACTTGTACTGAGACTATTCTAGATTCACAGTTAAATGCAGCATCTCACTCTTTACTAATCAATTATGATAAAGTACAAATTGACATTTTTAAAAGACATTTAGGTCTTTACAAAGACATTCAGAGTCTAAAAGTGAGAACCCTGTGGTCATCTCTCCAGGGCAACCTGAGTCAACAGGATAGGCTCCTATCTTGTGTATACAACTGCCATCCATCTGCCGAACGTGTTATATCCTCACGTTAGTAAGGACACTAATAAATCAGTGTAGGAGGCTATGCTCCATATGCTCTGAGATGAACCACATTTGCTGCTGCTTTGCAAGCAATTACATATTTTAGCTTATTGGTAGCACATTTGTCTACTTGGTTATTTGGGTGCTGAACAGAGTCTGTCTGTAATGTATGCACGTATGTATGAGGCATTCCATCATCTTACTGTAATTGTCATTAAAATGTGCCTGGCAACTCAACTCTCAATGCTGACAGCAGATCTGCCTGATGGAGCACCTATCCTCTTAGTTGCCATTGGCTCTTCCTACACTGATTTTCTACTATTGGTGATATCATCTCAGAGTCTCTTTCATTCAAAGTACCAACAACTTTTCTAGTTTGGAATAATTTCAAAGTCATTGAGTTTATGTATTTTTCCTCTCTTTTTTCAGAGTTAGAGAAATTAAAGTGTAGAGGTAATATGAGCTCTTAGTAGTAAAGCCAGTTATAGAATCCAAACATCTTGACTCCTAATCTATTTTCTTCCTTCATGAGTTTCAGGGTATTCTCCTGGAAGAGATTTAAAGCACTTGATACATCATCCCTCTTACTTAAACCTATTTTTAATGGGTTAATTTCTGTCATTAAAAAATTCCCCTCCTGTGTCTCCTCAAATATATCCGCAGTAGGCAAGTTCAGGTGAAGTTTTCACTTGGTTTTTAACTGGTTCACATAGATAGGACTTAATTCCTGGACTGGGCATTACCTGAGATGTTATACCATTCAAGAATTTGCAATGTACCTGGTTGTGATTTTACAATGATAAAGCACCCCCTGAGCTCTTTTAATCTAAGTATCCTCTGAACAGGACCTTGAGTCAAATCTGATGGTTTGCTTGCTTTTTTAAATAAAGTTTTATTAGCCAGACTCTCTTTGCACAGCCTGCTTCATACTACTAGAATAGTTGAGTAGCTCAGAGAATGGTTGGCCTGCACAGTTTGAAATACTTTGTTAGAACCTTTACCAAAACAGTTTGCCAATTACTGCTCTAGAAACTATAAACATTACTTCTTAAAATCAAGATTCTGCTAGTCAGATTTTATTTCTTTCTTTATGATCTATAAGAAAAGCATTAGGTAATTTTAGATTCATACTAAGGTTTGTAAATAGACAACCCATTCAATGCCTTCCAGAACAATCAGTGATGTTTTGTTTTTTGTTGCATGGATGATTCTTCCTATGTCCTTGAATACTCATTTTTCCTGAAAGCTGACACGAAATTATTAGTTGAAATGACATATCCTACATAAACATGGATGCATTTCTCCTTTTACATGTAAGAACCTGAAGATAACAAATGTGTCTTTGATTTGTGAATTGACATTTGCAAGCCTTTAATGAATTATCTATGAGAAGACTATAGGACAAATCAGCATCTGCTTTCAGATTACTCTTGAGTTTTTGTGCCTACTCTTATTCTTAGTGAAGATGCTGAGATGATAGATTCGGGGTTTTTCATGAATATAGTCATAGAATTAGCTTTGTATAATAGTAAATTGGCAAAGTCTGAGATTATTTTTGAGAAATTTCCAAGCAAATCCAATAAACTGACTGGCACCATTTATAAAGTTGACTTAACATTTAAAGTGCATTTCAGCACTTGGCCTAATCATGTTCTAAAGAAGTAATAAATATCTAAAAATCGTACTCTTAGTCCTTTTCAGCTTTCTTTAGAAACATTGATCAGTATATCAATGACTTCTGTTATTGTTATTTTGTTGTTAGTAGTCATCATGTTATAATTTTCTACAGTGATAAATCACTATCACTTTAAAACAATCGTTCATCACACTTATGACTAAATAATATAATCATGTGTTTAAGAATCTCTCTTCCATTTGATTGTAGGTTCCACACAGTTAGCCACCAAGTATATACTCTTTAGCACTGTATCCACATATTAATAATTTATTTATTCAGCATATATTTCTGGGTAGCTGCTTATATCAGAAGCTGTGCTAATCCTGAAAATGATCAGTATTAAACAATCATGTTCCAATCCACCCAGAGTTTATAGTTTAGTTCCTAAGACAGAATTGAGCACATAGAAATTGCTTAGGGATATTCATCTAAAGAATGAATTAATGTAGATTATTCATATTTAGTACCAAATCAGTGAGAATTACAGTTAATTTTCATTTATTTCACAGCTACATGCCTTTCATCTTGACAAGTAAGAGTATAGGCAGTAAAGAGACTAATATGAGAAATAGTGAATGATTTAACACCCACCCACTACTGGAAAAATAACACCTAACAAATTAACTAGAGTGAGTGCCAAAGAAAGGATGAACTTCAGTTTCATCTGGATTTTTTTAAAGTAAAAATATGTATTTACTGAGTCTAAATGCCACTGGCCTATATGGGTCCATGCAATCAGGCTCTTATGGAGGTAGGACCCATGTTTGACTTCTCTCCTCTTCATTCATTCTACTCCAGCCACATTGTTCTCTTTGTTCTTCAGTCACATCAAGTGTGATGCTGCATATCTAGATCTTTGTGCCTTTTTTTTTCTTTCCTCTGGCCGAACCATTCTTCTTCAAGGAATCTAGGTGGCTCACCTTCTCAGCTCCTTTGGCCAGATCTTATTTTACTCATGCTACTTTTTCAAAGACACTTTCCCTGAGCTTTGTATCAAAAAATGAGCAGTTCTACCTATGCCCCTTTCTTCTCTCTCTCTTTCCCTTGCTTTTTTTTCTTTTCTCCCTTCCCTTTCTTTCATTTCTTTATTTTTTTTGAATTTTATTTATTTTTTTGCACAGCAGGTTCTTATTAGTTCTTTTCTTTTTCTTTCTCACCCATGCATTCATTTATATATTCAGTTATTTACTTTCTTTAACCAATGATACTACTTATTTAAGAAGAGGCATTTTTATGTATTATAAGGATCAAAGTTACATCAACATGGGCAAAGCAGTGAAGAATGCCTTGGCCATATATATATATATTTACACACATATATATATATGTGTGCATATACATGTATATATATATATGGTGCTACTAACATTTACAAAGGATGATGATTAAAGAATGTCTCGGTAATAATAGAGCTAGTCTCTCTTTCTCAGCAAAGAACTACTCTGAATGAAAGTTGGTGACTAAAAAACTCCATACAGTAATGTTTTATAAATATTTGGCGACCAAACTCTCTATGCCATATTTGATCAACGCTGTGTGCAAATGACTTGTGTGCTTTTGGATTTCCTAATGTCCTAAGGCATGACCTTTTCACCTGATTTCAGAATTTCAATTGGTTATGTTCACTAGAGTCCTGATTGAACATTGTCCGAATTTGAAACCGGTAAAGGCGAGCACCTACAGCTCTTTGGCTGGCTCCTGTCTCAATGCAGAAGTCACTGCAAGCATCTTCTAAAATTTATCAACTCAATCACCAAGACTCTTGCTGTACCCCTGTAAAATGTTTTGAAAATCCTTAACCCTCAGAGCCAACTTCATCAGTCCTAGTACCAACAACTCAGGCATCCAAGTAAGAAACCTTGTTCCCTGTGCTACTCATACAGCTTCTTAGATTAAATAAACACCTTCTATTACATAAATCTCAATGTTTATGCGGAGTCAGGTGAATTTTGTTGTGTAACTAAGGTTATGGATTCAAAATTCAAAAACCCTACTTTGCTAATGATAAAAATTACATTAGAGGAAGCAAGGGCATGGAGTATAAAATAACACCTCCTCTGAAAATTGCCTTAAAATCTGCAGGACAGAAGAGGCTCTTGACTCCTCTGTGCATGAGAAAACATGGCACTCATCAGTGGAGGGGAAATTTGGCTTTATTGTAAGAATTAGCCATTTGGAAAATAGTATTGATAACATGTCTTAAAGGGTCATGACATCCGTCTAAAACATGTTTTAAGTAAAAAGAAATTTGGTTCACAGAAGTGAAGTATCTAAAATTTATGAAAAGGATACAATGTTTTCATTTATAGAGTAAAACCTTAAGAATTTCCTTGTAAATTGAGATTTTTGTCTCTGAGATTATGAGCCTGGAGCTGTGTTGATTACGGAAGCAAATTCCTCTGCAGCATTGTGTGTTCGTAGCAATCTAATATTCACATACATTCATCATTGCTTATTTGCATAATCTGAGGGTAACATACAACTTCTGAACATGCCATGCAAAGTTGTCCTTTCCCAATTCAGCTCTTAGTTCTTTTAATGTCCCTCTCAACCATCTCATGTTCTCTTTGGTTGCTGTTAGAATCTTGGGTTGGCCCATGGCCATCGACTCCATTCTCCAGGGAGTTCAGGACAGTTTTGCTCTCAGAGGACTGTGGTTCACAATTACAAGTAGAACAGGTTTCCCTAAGCTACATGGCTTTATGGGAGGCAGGAAGTTAAGGGGGTGTGGGCAGAGATTCCTGTGATTGGCAGATCCCCAGTCCCAGTGCTGAGAACATACCAGTCACAGAGGGCCTTGAGGGCAACTTGTTGCTCTGTCTAGTCTGGAATTTCAGCTCTATCATAATATGTTTTCTATTCTAAGTTTAAAGACCTGATTGAATCCATTTCTGTTTTCCCTGTTTAGAAATTGTTGGCAGTTTGTCTTTCATCTTGAGGCTAACTTTCCATCATCAAACAAATATGTAATTGTACTTTGTTAAATGCTGTGGACTTCTTCGGTGACCTGCATTTTTCCTTGGATCCTAGTACTGGATATTTTATTGGAAATGTTGGCAGTTTTACCTAAAGATATATTATGGCCTTCAGGACCTAATCAGTCCAGGAACATATGACCACTGATCAGCCAACAGTGAGGACAGAGTCATGTCAATGACATAATCAGAAAATTTTAAGTAAATTGATTTCTCATCCTTGATCTGAGCCTTAGCACCAGCCCCACTGCTTTCATTTTATAGAGAGAGGCTGTTTCACTGACCTTGATTTTTCTTCAGGATCTTATAAAATGTTTGTAGATGGACTCATCAAAGTCTGTAAAGATTTTGATAAGAAGGCACAAACATTCCACTCCCATGTTATTATCATTACATTTGTTATAGAAGTCATTGAAATTGTGGATGGAAACAAACATGGCAACCATTTGTGAATATAATTTTTAATAGGAAGCCAAGTTCCTGGGTTTAGTCTTGAGAAAATACTGCAAAAAGCTAACCCTAATAAATAAATCCTAATAAAGCTAATTCTTTATTATCTAGATTATATTTCTACAAATCATCTCTGCTTCTGTTTCTAGACCTCAGGGAAATGCCAGACACAGCTCCAAATCCCCATACCTACAACAGAGGGCCAAAGCACAGGAAAACAGCAGGCTAACTAATATTGACCTGAGTGAAACAACGTGTCATCTCAATTGCTTTCTCCTATCTGCTGAGTTTTAAGTGATGATATATAATACAGTAACCAAAATCAGAAGGGTCATTTTGAGCAAAGAGCACTCCTGCAGTAATAGGAACCAAATCATTATAGCTATAATAACAGCAAAGTAAGATTTCTTGTATTTATATCCCAGTGCAGGGTTTTCTTCATTTCTCTGGAAAATAGGATCAATAGGGAACCATTAGAATTTTACTCCAAGTCCAGTTAGAGCCTACCTCATATTCTTGAGTCATTTGAATAGATGATGACAACTGAGAGAATATAAAAATGTACTAATCTAAATTGAAGGCACTCTGGAAAACTCTGGATTTGTGTGAAATGCAGAAACGTGACAAAAATTATCTCACATACACATATTTCTTGGGAACTTTGTGTGAAGGGATGCTAATAACATCTTCATAACATCAGAATTCAGAATTCCATCCTGATTTACAACCTTGAGTACCAAAAATGTTCAGTCTTCCCCTGTGGCCTGATGCAAGATGCAGAAAATGCAAACATGGTCATGTTCAAGTGTTATGGTTCAATGATATCTTACACGTACCTCATTCATCAAGCGTGGCATTCTACCTTAGCAGAAAAGTAGCAGAATTTGGATAGCTAGCTAGGGTGGGTAAATTAATTTTGTTGAGGATGTGGAGTTACAAAGACTCTTCTCCTCTTCTTTAGTCCTGTAACCCCTAAGTCTATACCTCATTCTCATGTTTATCACCAGCCTAACAGAGAGAAGAAGCATAAACTTACTGCCTTCATTCTACATGGTCTGATATACAGCTAAAATTAGAGATAGAAAGAATGAAATGTGTTGATACTAGTACACAGCGTTTGAAAAGGAATACTTTGGTTTGAGGGTTGGGAAAGATATTCTGTAGTCTCATAATATAATGCAAAGTATTCTCCTTACATATAAGGCAAGTATCTTCATAGATCAGTGTTACTTAGCATTCCTGGGAAAACAAATTCTAGCATTCCTAGGACTACAGAACAACAAAAACAAAAATCCCAAAGTAAAAAGATTGTTTTTGTAAACGAATACACCTGCTCTATCCTTCTACCTACCTGTCAAGGTCAATGGTTGCTTTATTTAATCTCAAATGGTAATTGGAGATTCTTAAAATTTTTAAAAGATCATAAAGTGGTGAACCAATGAAAACTTAAAGTTTTTACTGTAAGGAGCCAGATCAAGACAAGTGAGTACATTTAAAGGACGTGAAAGCATTAAGGAATCAATATACAGTTGCAAGATCTTCTCAGTGAGTCTATCATCCAAATAGTGAGACACCTTTACAGCCATTATATCAATATGTGGCAGACAATACCTTGAGATTTATGTACAGGTTGTTCTCACTTGAATATGTAGCCTGTTCTTTGAAGTCATGGTTTAAAGAGGACATTTTAGGTGTACTATTGACTGCAAATTTTGTTATATTTTTCTTTTCAAACTTTTAGGAGTCATTGGTAAATACATGGGTTAAGATGAAAAGAATTTATGATTATTAGCTGAGTGTAGGAGATACATATATGCTTTGATTTTTAATTAACTCAGTTTTTGACAGTGAATTATATATAGCTCTTCTGTGGAACACCAAGCATGAAACATGGCTTAAAATAAAGATGAAATGTGCTGTGAGCCAATGAATTTCGGAAACACTGCATTTCTGTAGTAAGGAATATTAAAGGGATTTGGACTTGGAGATAGTGGAATTAGAGTTATGGGTCTCTTTGGGTTGAGAGATGCATAGGTGGGGAGCAGAGATAATTTTGTTACAGGATACCTTGAAGTGAAAAGTTAAAGGATTAACGTATGTCCCAGAGTACTAGATAGAGAGGTTGCTTAAGGATCACGATGAGCCCTGTTAAATTGATTTAACTGTGTAAGAATTTAATGTCTGATTTTAAAAAAACAAAGATCATGAAAGTAGAGTATGGATTACTTATGAATAGTGTGAAAAAAACTGGCTAAATATTAAAAAACAGCAAACCAATGCAACAAATGGACATCAACACACTCCCAAATGATTTAGACACAGATTCCTTAACATCACCCCTTAAAAAAAGGGGGAAGAAAGGATGAACTGCAGCATCATTTTATTTTTAATTTTTAACATAGACTTTTTTGAACAGTTTTATTTTATTTTATTTTTTTAACGTCTTTATTGGAGTATAACTGCTCTTCAGTGGTGTGTTAGTTTCTGCTTTATAACAAAGTGAATCAGCCATACATATATATATATCCCCATATCTCCTCCCTCTTGCGTCTTCCTCCCACCTTCCCTATCCCATCCCTCTGGGTGGTCACAAAGCACCAAGATGATCGACCTATGCTATGTGGCTGCTTCCCACTAGCTATCGATTTTACATTTGGTAGTGTATATATGTCCATGCCACTCTCTCACTCCGTCCCAGCTTACCCTTCCCCCTTGAGGAGAAGGGTAATGTCCTCAAGTCCATTCTCCACATCTGCGCGTCTTTGTTCCTGTCCTGCCGCAAGGTTCTTCAGAATGTGGTACATGGGAGTGTTTCCTTAATTTCTCTTTCAGAATTTTCATCATTCGTGTATAGGAATGCAAGAGATTTCTGTGCATTAATTTTGTATCCTGCTACTTTACCAAATTCATTGATTAGCTCTCGTAGTTTTCTGGTAGCATCTTTAGGATTCTCTATGTATAGTATCATGTCATCTGCAAACAGTGACAACTTTATTTCTTCTTTTCCAATTTAGATTCCTTTTATTTCTTTTTCTTCTCTGATGGCTGTGGCTAAATTTTCCAAAACTATGTTGAATATTAGTGGTGAGAGTGGGCCGCCTTGTCTTGTTCCTGATCTTAGAGGAAATGCTCTCATTTTTTCACCATTGGGAACGATGTTGGCTGCGAGTTTGTCATATATGGCCTTTATGACGTTTTCCATCATAATTAGACTGTGGTTATAGTTACTTTTTGGAGGAAAACCACAGAGGTATGTGCCATTTCATAACATTATATCAAAGGTAGGTACCATCAACATCACTTTTGATGTTGATCTTGATCACCTGGATAAGGTAGTATTTTTCAGATTTCTCCACTGTAAAGTTTCTCTTTTTACATTTTTTCTAGACTGAAGTGTTTGGAAGAGTGTCAGTATGTATAGTACATGCTTAAGGAGTGGAGAATTACCTCCCTCTCCTTTAGGGTAGAGTATCTACATAAATTATTTGCAATTATTCTTCATGGGAGATTTGTCTCTTCTCCTCCATTTATTTATTTATTAAGTCATTTATATATATTACTATGGACTCAAGGATATTTATTTTCTCTTCAGGTAGTAATTCAGTACTACTTTACTGATTTTGTTTTTCAAAGTACTCTAGTTTTAGCCATTGGGAACTCTTCCTGTTGGCTCCTGTGTCCCTTTGACATGCCCCCATCAAAGTGGAATTTGTTTTTAGCACTTCCTTACCTTCTGTTACTATAGCTCATCTTGAATATTTCTTGCTCCAGCACAAGAATCAGCCATTTCTCCAAGAAGCCCTTTTTCCTTTTATTAGAGCATGGTATTTGAAACCAAGGTCTGGATTCTAGGTGTGCTTTTGTTTGCTTTTAGTCAATTAGAGAGCAAGGGATGTAAAGAAATCTAAAAGGACCAAATCAAAAGGGGTGCTAAATCTTTCTAGGTAGGAGGAGAAGTATACCACTTTGTACTGCAGGCAGTTGTCTATTCTTGGCATAGATGGGCAAAGTATTCTGCTGAGGCATTGAAAAATGAGCAGATTTTTTGACTGTGTATGAGTTGTCCTGCAGAATTGAACCTGTTAAACTAAATACAGGGCTAGTTTTCCTGCCTGTTGATTTTATTCTTTCTAAGAGATTTATGCTGAATGTTGGACAGTGTAGGAAACTAGGGACATCACTCCAGATCCTGCAGTCATTAAAGGAACTATAAAGTTATTATGAATAAATTCATGCCCATACATTTAATAGCTTTTTTTTAAAAAAATACACCTTTATTTTATTTTGGGGCCGCACCATATGGCACGTGGCATCTTAGTTCCCCTACCAGGGATCGAACGTGTTCCCCCTGCAATGGAAGTGCGGAGTCTTAACCACTGGATCACCAGGGAAGTCCCTTTAATAGCTTTGATATCTTGTCTTGCAAAATGAAACTTAATGAAAGCTACAGAAGAAAAAATTAAAAAAAAAAAAGAACTTCCCTGTATTTGTTAAACAAAAATAAATTCATAATTTAAAAACATCTCACAGAAGAAACTTCAAGCCCTAGTACCTTTATGCTGAACAAAATATTTAGGAGAGGAAAAAGTGCTTTCAGATAAAAGAGAAAAAGTACATTTTTTCTCACTTTATAAGCTGTCATAATTCATCATAACACCACCTAAATAACACATAGTAAGAAAAGAAAATTATCTCTCATGAGCATGAACTCAAAAATATTAAACAAAATGTTAGCAAATTGAATCTTGTCATCAAGTGGAGTTTATCCCAGTTAAGAGAATTTGGTTTAATATTCAAAAATTTATTATTAAGAAAAAAATAGATTTTTCTCAATAGATAAAGAAGAAAGCATTTAATAGAATTAAACAAGCACACATGATAAATGTTTTCAACATGGCTGGAAACTTTCTTAATATGATTGAGTTTCAACAAAAAGGCATCAGATAACATGATTCTTCACAGTTATATAAATATTAAACATTGCCCCCTGAATTTGGAAAAAAGACAAGGATATCTCCTTTTCTGACTGGCTTCTTTCATTTGGCAGAATGCTTTTGAGATTCATGCACATTGTTCTATGTGTCAATAATTCTTTTATTGGTGAATGCTAGTTCATTGTATGGATATGGCATAATTAGATTATATATTCACAAGTTGATGGACATTTGGATTGTTTCCAGTTTTTTACTATTATAAATATAGCTGCTATACACATTTTCAAGTAGTCTTTGCATGGAAATGTGTCATTTCTCTTAGCTAAATATCTAGGAGTGGAATTGCTAGGCAGCATTGCGCTTATTTAACTTCATAGGACATTGACAAACTCTTCCAAAATGGCTGTACCATTTTTATTAGAGAACTTTTTTTCTTATCTGAAATAAGAATTTAATTCTATCCATTTCCTACTAAGTACTGCTTTAGCAGCATCCCACAAATTTTGGTAGGTTGTATTTTTATTTTCATGCAGTTGAAAATATTTCCTAATTTCCCTTGAGATTTTCTCTTTTTCTCATGGATTATTTTGAAGTATCTTGTTTAATATCCAATTCTTTGGAGATTTACATGTAATCTTTATGTTATTGATTTATATTTTAATTCCATTATGGTCAGTGAACATGCTTTGTATGATTTCAATTCCTTTAAATTGTTAAGGTTTGTTTTATGAACCAGGAGAGGGTTGCCTTGGTTAATGTTGCATGCATACTTAAAAATAATGTGTATTTTGCTATTTGGGGGTGAAGTACTCTGTAGATATCAGTTAGAACCCATGGGTTGATGATATTGTTACTTCTTTGTTCAGTTCTTTTAGTTTTTACTTCCTGTTCTGAAGTTCTCTTCTTGTGTCCATATACATTTAGGGCTGTTATGACTTCTTGATAGATTTAACCTTTTGCCATTTTGTAACGTTTAACTTCTGGTAAGTTTCTTTGCTCTGAAGTCTATTTCAATATTAATGTATTCACCCTGTTGTAGGAAGAATGAGGGACGAGAAGATGGTCATGTCCCAAGTCTTGGGTGAGTCCCTGGGATAGGCCGCCAAGTGAGGATCCTTGGCCTCACACAGGGAAGAATTCAAGAGTGCGTCACAGTCATGTGAAAGCAGGTTTATTTAGAGAGATACACACTCGACAGACAGAGTGTTGGCCATCTCAGAAGTTGAGAGCAATGCCAAGGTGTAGAGCTGGTTAGTTTTTATGGGTTGGGTAATTTCATAGGCTAATGAGGGGGAGGATTATTCCAACTATTTTGGGGAAGGGGCAGAGATGTCCAGGAATTGGGCCACTGCTCACTTTTTGGCCTTTTATGGTTACCCTTGGAACAGTCATGTCACCTGTGGGTGTGTGTCATTTAGCATGCTAATGTGTTACAGTGAGCATATAATGAGGCTCAAGGTCTACTGGAAGTCAGATCTTCTGCCATCTTGGGCCTAGTATAGTAAATGTTTCCATCCATTTAATTTTAAGCTGACATGAGTTTCTTGTAGATAGCATGGAGTTGAGTCAGTTTTTTCAACCCAATTTGGCAATCTCTCTTTCTGTTAGTGTATTAAGATAATTTAGAGCCAGTTAGTCCATAAACAACTATATGGGCTTGCATTCCTTTGCTCCTTCCTCTCCAAAATTTCCCTAGTACTTTCCAGTTCCCTTGTATTCGCCTTTTCTCTCTTCTGGCCTGAAAGGTGGAGCATTAGCCATTCTGCCTGTCATGCTCTTCCCATGACTGTGCAATATCAGGGGCATTGGAGAATAGAATAAGAAAAGCTCCAGCTTTCTGGACGGTGGGGGGGTGGAGAAAAAACACAACTGGGATTTCCTCCTTCTGAGCATTTTATTTGCTAATGTACATCATGAATCTTCAAGAGGGATTTATAATATGCAGATTTAACTTGTTTGCCCATAGATCTTTTTAAAATTTTAATGGTTTCCCTCTGATCATTTCTTTGAGTGTTTCACAATGTGGGCTATTATATCTTTTTATATTTCATACTTTGTTCAAGAAATAATCTCCTTTTACCCTCAAAATCCCCTCACCACAATTGATTCACATATTAGATATATATATATATATGGTCATTAGATGAATGCATAAACAATCTCTATTAGAAACTTATATAGAGAGTTCAGAACTTTAGTACTTTGTCTAATGTGGCCCTTTAAGGATAATAATCTTTGTTTAACCTCTTGAAAATGAAATCCAGCCTGTTAAATCGACCCCCATCCCAATCCTCTCCTAGTGTCCAAAGCGAGCAGTGAGTTGATAGGGCCTTTGTGAAGAATTCGTCATCTTCTGTTATTCCTGAATAGCTCACTGTGTGAACTTGTTCTGTACATATGAGGCAAATTCAATCTGACAGGTAGACGTTGCCTTTAAACTTTTGATGGGAATGAGAGGAGAGAAGGTGACCTGAACTTTTCTCCACCTTTTCAGTGTTTGTTGACAAAGAAATTTTTAAAGATTACAGTCAAAGATGGTGGTTTTTGGAGAAGGAAGGGGTTGGAATTTCATTTGGTTTCATAATCAAACAAATTGATTAATTTGGATTGTCTGAGTTCTGAATGTGGGCTTAAGTCTGCTCTCATAGAATTCTAATGTTCTGTTCACTTCAAAATGTATTCAGAGAATGAACCATTGCCCTTCCATGTGTTTTACTTTTGACAAGTGTAATCCTTTTAGAAAGATTTTAGCTGAAATTATTTATGAACTAGGAAAGCCCATGGTGATGACACTGAATTTGGGAAACTCATCTGTCCTTTTAAAATTATTAATTTGACAGGATAGTGGGCAGTTAAAAAAAGCTCTAATTTGAGCTTCATAATCCATATTATTGACTAATTCCCAAATTTTAAAATGTCTTTTTGTGATTCTCTCTGCCAATGGCATACATTTTTTCAATGACTGAGGTAAGTTTTCAAATTATGCAGCAGTATTATTGTTGTGGTTAAAACCTATTGTGTACTAAGCATTTACTAAGTACCAGGTATAATTCTAAATATTTTACATATATCGTTTTACTCAGTCATCACTACACTTCTATGAAATTAATAGGAATGTTATACTCTTTATTATCTTCTACCAATCAGAAGACTGAAATGACAAGAAAATAAGTTACTTTGTCCAAGAACACAGAGATAGTAAGGGGCCAACCTAAGATTCAGACCCACATAGTCTTTGTTCAGATCATGAATGTTTAATTGTGGCTGTACAGTATATACAAGTGAATTTAAAAGTATAGGCTCTGTAGTAAAAGGTACCCCAAATTCCAGGCTCTACTCTATATTAGTTGTATGATCTTGAGTAAATAATTCAATCGATTTAAACCTCAGTGTCCTCATCTGTAAATCAAGAAAGATACACATCTCGTAGGATATTTGTAAAGATTAAAGAAGTTTATGCATGTGCATGGTAGAATCGAGTAAACAATCAGTAAATGGTACCTGTTATTCTGACACCTGCCACTGTTAGTCTATGTTGGGAAAGTTTCTCCAAATAAATTGATTAGTTTCCCTATGGAAAGTTATGTCAAAGGCTAAGCTGGAAAAAGATATAGCAATACTGTAAAAGTTTGGTGTTTTTCAAGTCACAGACAAGATATCCTGCAAGAACACATTATTTTAAATCACTCTTGAATTAATCTTTCCTTTTTCAAAGGGGTAGTAGTTCAATACCATCACCATAAACTTCATCATCATCAACTATCATATTCATGATCAATAAAGGCATAAAATAGTATTTTTAAATGTGTGCTCTCATCAGCAAAGAAATAGCAACCTTGCCCTCTCTATTGACCACAGAGATAGGCTTCCTGCTCGATTCTTCCTCCAGTTGCCTACAGCTTCACAATCCGTAACATCAAATCAAGAATTTAATTTATGGAATGGATAGTCTGATTAACAGACACAAAGAAGATTTACCTTCATAAGAGACCTGGGGAACAATAAATTCCTAATGAATATTCCTGGATTTTAAAATTCTTTCATTGTACCTACCGCGTGAAAAATGGCCCAAACAAGTTCATAATTTCTGTTCATTTATCACATAGTTTTTTTGCAATCCAGGTACTTTTTAAAATAAATGGACTGACTCTTCTCTCTAA
Source organism: Neophocaena asiaeorientalis asiaeorientalis (assembly GCF_003031525.2). NCBI lineage: Eukaryota > Metazoa > Chordata > Mammalia > Artiodactyla > Phocoenidae > Neophocaena > Neophocaena asiaeorientalis. The sequence goes on along the minus strand of NW_020185331.1, from coordinate 8,480,944 downwards.
AATTCAGAATTAGTGGTAGTCTGCTTAAACGTTGGACCTAAATTGCTGTGTTCAGCAGGTTATTTGCTGGTTTTACACGTGAATTTCCCTTGGCAGAATCCAGTAGAGTAACATACATTGTTGCACATTGCAGTCTCTGCCTATAATTCCCTTTATCCTTCAGTACTGTAATACCTAAACCCTTCAATTTATTATAGCCCCTTCTTGAATTGCCATCTTTTGACCCTCACACTCACAGGTCTGTGGCTCTGGTCTAAGTGTATTATTATGTACCAGGGAAAGGAATTTTGCTTTATAAAGGTAAACTGTCTTGCTTCCACAAGGTATCAACGAGATATCTCATCCTTCCAAGAAGGAAAAGTTCATATATTATCACACCACATCCTACTCTAATGTACTGTTGTCCCTTTAGCCACCAGCCAAGAGGGTTTTGGTGGCTCCAGCTATCTTAAGGTCATGCATTTAGACAGTCAGCTACAGTATATATGGCTTGCATTTTTCTTTGCTTGCTTTTTTTTTCCTCAGTGGGAAGAGGGGGATCTGAATTAAGTTTCTTGATGCTGTGAAAATGGTCTGAGAATAGATATCGTCTAACAAGTCTCTACTCTTTCTGTTCCATCTTCTTTATTTCCTACCACTCTTTAGTTTGCTCTATTTTATTCCCACCCACACTAAACTGCTCTTTTTTTAAAAAAAAATAAATTTATTTATTTATCTTTGGCTGTGTTGAGTCTTTGTTGCTGTGCACAAGCTTTCTTTAGTTGTGGTGAGTGGGGGCTACTCTTCGTTGCGGTGCACGGGCTTTCATTGTCATGGCTTCTCACTGTGGAGCATGGGCTCTAGGTGCGCAGGCTTCAGTAGTTGTGGCACGTGGGCTCAGTAGTTGTGGCTTGCGGGCTCTAGATCGCAGGCTCAGTAGTTGTAGCGCACGGGCTTAGTTGCTCTGCGGCATGTGGGATCTTCCCAGGCCAGGGCTCGAACCCATGTCCCTTGCATTGGCAGGCAGATTCTTAACCACGGCGCCACCAGGGAAGCCCTAAACTGCTCTTTTTATGGTCAAATCCAGTGGCCATTTCTCTTTATCTTGCTGTGTCTCTCAGCAGCAGCAGCACTTAACATAGTTCTCTGTGGCATTTGCATGTCTTCTGTCTTGCTCCATCACTGCAAACCTATCAGGGTTTGTGGGATCATGCTCAATTAGTTCTCACAGATTTCTTCTCAGTGTCCTTTCACAGCTACTCCTTCTCTACCTGCCTTTTGAATACTGGAAAGTTGGGTCTTCTTATTTTGATACAGTGTTTACATTTCTAAGTGTCTCATTTAGTTTCAAAACTGGAAATACTCTCTGTATTCTGATGACTCTCAGATTTGAAGCAAGAGTCATGCATTTTCCCTTGAGCTCTGGATCTAGATTAAAATGGAGACTAACATGAGAATACACTTAAACATCTCAAATTTATGTCCCCTGATTTTCCATAGAAATATGTTTTCTACCTTTCCCCATCTCAGTGAATGAGTCCACATTCTGATCCATTTTTCACATCAAATTACAGTTATTCTTAATTCCTTTCTATATTGTAGAGCATGGAGGGTTAATTTTGACCAGGTTTCTGTAGGAAAATATTAGTGTTATGTTCTTCTATCTGCTTCAATATCCTTTATTCCCTTAGCTTTGGTCTCATTTTATTTATTATCCTACCAAGGAGGCTTCTGGATTCTTAATTTTTATTACATTTTTATATTGCATGTTTAATGTAGAGACCATGCATAGCAGACAAGGATATTCAAAAATGTATCTAAAATATAATTGTTGAATGAAATATAGCAAATTCCAGACTTACAACATCCCTCTTCTATGAACTCTTTTCATTTTAAAACCACTACAATAATGGCTGTAATTTTTATTTACAAACAGCTGACAACTGACTCCATAGCATCAGGCCCACTGACAACCATCCTATGAGGGTGAGGTCAAAGGTAATATAGGTAATATGACTGATTCAGTCTACACGTGGAATCAGGGGAAAACATCTTATCACAACACTTTCATTTTTTTTTTTTCTAAAATAAATTTAGAAATTTTTTTCTAAAATAAATTTAGAAATTTATTCACTCTTACGTAAGGAAATAAAATAATGATGCATAGAATGCCAGATATCTTTATAAACGAAGTAAGATATTGTGAGTCAACAGAATTCCTGGGTGAAATTGAGTGAACTGGTCTCTAAGTCAAAATTTTCACTCTACACACAATTTTGAACTTAAAAAAAAGAGATAAAAAGACTTGAAAAGCAGAAGTTTTGTATAATTGAATGCTTGAGAAGAAAACCTTTTGACTATCTAAAATCGCATACCTCTAGGTCAAGAATGAATTCTGGCCAAGACAACGTCTGCCTTTTTAGAGGTTAGCAAGACCAGTGGGTAAAGCGAAGGAAGTGTTCTTGACAAACTTCTCATGATTCTGGAAGAGACCCTGTTGTAACCTTTGAGGATAGGGGTCAGTTATAAGTGCCAGTATAAAACAAAGAGTTAACTATAACAGTTCACCAAAATATTTGTTCAGGAAAGCTATTGTCTGTAGTAAATGAAATGTCTGGTTATAAGGCAGCCATGAAAAGATGTTTCTTCCTCTCTTCTTCTTTCTTCTCCTCCAACTCCATCAGAGATCCCACGCTCTTCCCTTTTCCTCTGTACTGAGAAGTACGAGAAGATGATAAAAAGAGGAGAAAGTACTCCATTCTCCAGGATATGTCATCAGAAGACTTTTGATGCATTTTAATATTCAAAAGAAAATGGCATCTTGGAGGCAGATGCACTTACATTGAATGAAGTTACTTAAACTAGGATTTGACAACTTAATTCTGGGAAGGGCCAGATAGTAAATATTTTAGGTTGTATGTGCCATATGGTTTCTGTTACAACTATGCAACTCTGCCATCATAGGGTGAAAGCATTCATAGACTAAATGTAAACAAATGGGCATGGCCATATTCCAATAAAACTTTATTACAGAAACAGGTGAAGGGCCAGATTTGGCCTGCAAGCCTTTTATTGCTGATCACTGTCTTCAGCTATTGACTAATGTAAGGGTATCTTTACTAAAAAAGTGGACAAATATTTAGCACAAAGTTTACAAGACCCATAGTTTCCAGACCCTCACTCAAGGTGTTTGGTTCATATTAAAAAAAAAAAAAAAAACAGAAACAAACATTTCTAATATTCTTTTAGTTTTCAGTTTGAAATTAAAATATAAGAATTTTTATGAAAACAAAATAACATGTTATTTACATAAATTGGGGAGTAGACTTCCAAGATCTGAACCCCAATTTTTAGAGCTACATTGAAAGGAGATAAAAAGAGTACTTACATGGTCGTGTGCTATGATCTTCTTGGTACAAACTGAGCCATAAATCTGACATTTTTTCAGTCAATCTTCTGTTAAAACAGTAAAGCTTGTTCCTAAACTTGCTGAGAATTCTTGGGTCATGTATGAAATCTTAAAAGACTAAGGTAAATATATTTAGAGTCTAAGGTAGCTGAAGAATGGGGTACAATTGCAACCTTTACTAGTTTAGTTAGTATTCTTGTAATCATCTCCTTGCATATAATTGTCACCATATCCTAAAATATCTTTCACCAAAGAATCAGCTTTGTGGCTATTGTAGATTGGAAAGGGAAAGATTAGTATAAATCAGTCTCTTACTAGCAATGTTAAGACATCTGCAAAATTCTGATGCAAGTGTTAAGCATATAGTAACAAGCATGCAGTTTTAGAGAAACGTGGCCAAGGCTCTGTTTCAGAGGAATTGAAATAAGAATTTAATACATGCCATGGAACTGAGTCCCATCTTCAGAAGCTGCTTAGACTTTAATTAAAAAAAAAAAAGATTCATGAGGTAATGGATGTAATCAAGGAAGCCATGGCATCTTTAGCAAACAGAGTATGGAGCTAGATTTTAAGCAAGAGAGTCAAACCATTGTAAGACTGTTGTATGTTGGATGAAGGATTTATGTAAACAGTTTCGGATTTTTTAGAATCTGAAAATTGGAGGATTTGAAAACTATCTTCCTTACAGATAGACCAAAAAAAAAAAAAAAAAGCTCTTTGGCTTTAGAATTCAAAGCCACTTTTTACCTCCGTGGGTTTATAAAATAAAACATCCATAAAGCTATAGATTCACTATTAAGAAAACATCCCAATGATTTACAAAGATACCTTAAAGAGATTGTTTTGTTTTGTTTTATTTGAAAGTTCTGTTTTCCCACTGTGCACACATGAACATGGGTGGTCCCCTAAGGAAAACATGATCTTAAGAATGTAAAAACTAATTATAATCTCATTAGGGTTTAGAGAAAGAAAGGGAAAGCAGTCAAAAAATTTTTTTCAGTTAAGGTAGGGCAGCTTTTCATGTTCACCTGGAGCCTATAGAATTGCTTCAATTTGTCACCAAAGCCTAGCACCAATCCTCTTGCCAACTGTCTAAAACACACATATGCAACCCACACAGTCCTGGAGCAGCTGTGCATAGTTCTGAATCATGCACTGTGGCTTTAAAGTCCTTTGCTTCCTGCTTCCACAGCAACCTTAGGATAAAGAAGTATCTTTTTACCTACCACGATGTGCAGAATGCTTTCTCTCCAGTCCCTGCATTGCAGAAGGTGCATTTTCAGTGACATATAGCATACAATGTAAATGAGCTATGGAATAACAAATTTAAAAGCTTTTACAGAAACCTCTAATTACTATTTATGGCTCCCCGGTATGACCTAAACTGGCTACTATTCAAATAATTACAAGTTCCCCAAAGAGTATGGGGGTATGCATTATTGACTAACAGTAGACACAATGAGTAGTGTGATTTTTTATTAAGGGAAAGCCGTAAAGGTAGTTTTTTTTGTTTGTTTGTTTGTTTTAAATCTGTGATGCTCTTTCTGTGCATTGCCAGGCAGACAGTGAGAAAAAGGGCATTTTAAATAATGGTGGCATATTTCTCCCCTGCAACTGTTCTTCTCTGGTGAGGACTCCTCAACCCTTCCATTTTTCTTTAGAACATAATGTCAATATAACTAAAAATGTGAACAGATATGCCCACCTAGTCATACAGTAATTTAAGCAACATGAAATTTATAGTGCATTTGTAGTTATACAATTAATACATTTACTGTGATCTACCAATAAGCAAAGCACTATGCTATTGTCTTGTTAAAATCATTAAAATAGTCCTTGACTCCAAGGGTCATAGTACATAATTCTTTCTTTGTTATATAATACTATTTCCTAAAGTGACAAAATGGTATAAATTTATAATCCGACATTTACTTAGTATCTACTACATGTTATCTATCGGTTAGACTCCAGAACTCAAAAATTAATTACCTGGCCTACACATGCTCATGATTTACTGAAGGAGGACAGAGAAAGCTACACAAATAGCACTGCTAGATGGAAGAGAGGGGTAAATGATCTGATTTCCAATCAATATATTATGAGAGTAGGAGGTGGGAGACTAAGTCTGAGCGGAGCTGATGGAAAGACATCTGGGATAAGGTGGAATACGAACTTGCTTGAAAGAAAATGTAAGATTTAGCTTGGTATGAAAAACATTTCTATGTAAAATAATGACTTGATTTGAAAAACAAACATACAAAATATTCAAAAGGATAGAACTGGCAGAACCAAAGTTTACGGAAGATGAAATCCATCACATTTATTGTTTAGACATCTGTTTGATGCGATGATATAGAGGTAAAATTCAAAAGAAAAAGGTTAACTATTATTTTCATGATGCTTACAGTCTAGCTGGAGAGTGAGAGCATCTACTTTGCAGGATCAGATATGTTTATACATAGTTTGTTGTAATTACAAAAACTTTAATTTTGAAGTACAACAATGGTACCTAGTCTAACTCTTAGAGATTGTGCGAGTGTAAAGGACACACTTGGAATTGCTTGACAAATTCTAAAACTTTAAAGGAATGTCAATGTTCTGACATGGCTTAAGGGTGGCGTAAGTACTTCTTCTCCCCAAATATCACACAATTGACTTCCTCACAACCCAAGAGCTACACTGGACAGACCAGACACTACTCTCCTTTGGGACTTGACCAGCAGTGACAAAATGCTGTCAATAATGGTGCTGCCTCTTTGGAAGGTGAGATGGCATCATGTTTCACCATGCTGTGGACCTTGTTTTTGAAGCTGGCAATCAAGAAGTCCAGAAAGAAAGTTGCTATCACTTATTGAGAGTGAGTGTCGATGCATGAGTCTTTGCATCTCAGGTTGGGAGCCCCAGCTCTGTCTGAACTTTGGATGAGCCTGCAAACACATCAGCAGTGGAAACCACAGTAGTGGCAACAGCCCTAATGGCTAAGAATCTCATGCTTGTGTAGATTCCTGGGTAAGACCTACTGCCATTCCTGACTTGAACCACACACAGACTTCTAGTGGTAGTTATAGTGTTCTCTGGTGCTGTGATGTGTCCCAATCTCGGTGAGTCCAGGCTGAGCAGAGCCAATTAGTAAACTCTCTGAAATGTGGGATTATAAGAGGGAGAATGAACCCGGGATACAAAAGAAGTAAAAATTGGCAGAGGGGAATTTGAGGTTACCTTTAATTGGTGATGTAAAAGCAGCACCTTTGTATTGCAGCCCAGGCTGGTTTTCCAAATATCTCTTTCACTCACCACCCATATTTTACTTTAAAAAAACACTAATTTTACCTTTTATATGAATCATAAAGTAATGACTATGTACCCTTTTGCTGTCACATTGTTCTGAGATGTGAATGAGCACTATATTTGATCTCTTAGACACTTCACATCATTTTCCATTACATCACATGTCTCAGACTCCTTAAGAATTTGGATTTTTTGTTTAATGCTACCATATGGCTCTTCTCATATATAGATTTTCATATTTCTGTCTTTGGACAGATAGACCCAGTGTTGGTATCTCACCATTATATATATATATATACAGTGTTTCTGAAATCAGCAATTATAATGGCCATTGGCATTTACTGTAACTGACCTCTTCATTGACAGTTGTCACAGCCTAGGAAACAAGGTGGGGCATGAGAAGTGGACCATCCACTGATACTTGGAGCTCATTCAAAGCCCCAGGAGATTCTAAGTTCTTGGCAAATTATCAGAGTGTGTGCATTGTCATCTCTTCTTGATCTTTAGACAGAATTTATCCAAATTAATGCATTAGTGTCCAAAGATGATGAATAAAAATGCCAGTGAGATGGGCACATGTAACTCACTTACCCAATTTGTAATACTGGAAGCCTGGTGAATATTATTTCAAACTTCATCCAAATACCTTTACCCAAAGTTTAAAATGACTCAAATATTCATGTAAATGGAAATTCCAATTATTCCATTTAGATGTGTGCAGAGCGAAGGTCTCTAAGACCTAACAATCTTTCTGTTTGCGCATATTAAAAGATTCTGCATTTTTCCATTTTCCATAATGGTGTACACTTTTTTTTTTTTTTTTTTTTGTGGTACGCGGGCCTCTCACTGTCGTGGCCTCTCCCGTTGCGGAGCACAGGCTCCGGACGCGCAGGCTCAGCGGCCATGGCTCACGGGCCCAGCCGCTCTGCAGCATGTGGGATCTTCCCGGACCGGGGCACGAACCCATGTCTCCTGCACTGGCAGGCAGACTCTCAACCACTGCGCCACCAGGGAAGCCCTGGTGTACATATTTTAAACACTAAAGGATTAAGCAGCTTAGAAAAATTGTCTAGGGCTGACCTGCATAGATAAATAAAAGTGTTAATCTGTGAGAAGAAAGTTTGAATTAGAAATTAGATAATTAGAAGTAAAGATATAACAGAACAAATAAGTAGATAAGGATGGAAGATTAGGTCTACCAACCGGCAGAGTCTTAATAAGTTTGCCATACTATCTCATTGATCAACTTGTTGCCTACAAATTGTGTATTTTAGTGGAAACAGTAGAAAGTCTATCAGTAATAAGGTGTAAAATAGAAAAGCAAACCAGTGCTTTACTTGATACAGTTTAATGGGGTCAATGACCAGTGAACCATGATAGGGGAAACTACATTTTAAAATTAATGAAAGAACTGCATGCCCTTTAAATGACCCTAGTGTCTTTGTTTATAACTTTCATGGCTCTTTACACGCAAGCTCTTGCTCATGTTTCACACAGTTTTCATAATGAGCATTAATCTGCATTGCTTAATTGGCAGGCAGAGGAGGCAATCCCTACAGCAAAGCAGGATGGGAAACAATTCCTATTTCTTGCTGTGGCTCCTTTTGCATGAGGTCCTAGGAGCAAATTGGAGACTCTAATTTCTTTGGAATAGATAAAATAATATTTTAGCATCTTTTACTTCCAAATGCCGAATATGATTATTACATCTAGTAGGAGTGGGATATTCTTGGCTTTATCTAACTATATAGTTCAGGTTAAAAAGTATACCAAATTATTTAAAACACATTACCACTACTCTAAAAAGATCTCAGTCTCGCTCACTGAAATATTTGTTTTCTTTTGACTCCTTTCAGTTTCATTTTTTGTTCCAAGCTACTTAGAGACCCTCATAGAGATCGCTTTTCTTTGTCACAGTGGGGTGACATTCAGCTTTTATTAATATCTCATTTCCAAAATCACTGATAAGTGCTTTTCCAAAAATATTTAAATGTTTCTCAAGGGTTGTGAGTGTTCTCTGGTTATACCAGAGAACAATACAAATAAAATTCCACGTCAATTTGAATGGATGCTATATTATTCTGTTTTCTGTGACTTGAATTGAATTACTGAAATGTTGATCCTAAAATAAGCATTAAAACAATTCGGTGTCACCTAGTTGATTTAATAGTGGTGAAAAGGTACTATCCCTGTCAGGATCTGGACTATCGTGTTGTAACCCCAGGTGACTTCTCTCATAAAGACAAACACAGATGGCACTCTGCCTGGTTCCTTGTACCTGATGGTAGAGCTGTAAAAATGAGACAATATCTGTGAAGTGTTTTGAGACCTCCAGGTAAAAAGAAATCTATAAGTGAAAGCCATCCTTGTTATTATAAGTGGAAATATAAAAGATACTGGGGAGGCAATTCTAGAATCCAGATCATTTTCCAAAACATAGCCGTGCCCTTTCCCTCCCACCACCCACAAGAAAACAGAAAACTCTCCTTTGAACCACCAAAGTGGGTGTAGGGAAAACTCCTTAAGCATCTGTGCTTTGGATATTATATTACTACAGACATCAATAGATTTCTCCACTGGCTGCATATAAATGAACATTTACTTTGACAGATCATTCAATACGCTCCATGCTGTCCAGCCAACATACAGTATGGAATGAAATTAGAGAGCAGGCAATTTCTGTCTGCAGGAACATATAATTAGAATGTGTTTACCAAGTGTCCACCTGGGAGCTCCATTAAATTACTATGTAATTAAAAGACAGTTTGTTCTTTACTCAAGCTACTACTTTTCTCAAAGAATATGGAAGTTTCCTACAATAGTTAAAGGAATCCTGATATTTTATAGAGCAGTCCAGAACACTGATTGATAATCTCCAAGTAAATAGATGCACGGTTCTTTCATTAATCATCCATGGAGTGTCAATTAATTCCCATTTTATTTGTTTCACTATTTCAAATGAAAAAATACTTTGCTCTTGCTGGTGGCCAAACACTTAGAATTGGATAACATAGTAAATAGTTTATCACATTGATAAAATTGACGCAACACCCACTCCCTCCATGTTTTTAATTTAGTAGAAAGAATACAGTGCCCTTTTGGAAAACTTGTCCTGAAAATGCCAGGCTTGTAGTTTACGTTGGATTCTGTTCCACTTCAGAGATTCCAACTTCAGTGGTAAAATTATAATGGCAAATTGTCAGATTTGCTCTGTACTTAAATAAACAGATGGTAAGGAGATAACTGGTAGATAGTGACAAAAGAGCATTTCGTAATGAAATCTAGCCATAGTTTTCTAATGCTTTCTTCACATGTGGTTACTACAACTATAAGGCAGGGACTATAAAGATCTTGTTGACTGTGTTTCAAGGTGCTTATGACTAAGGGCAGTGTATTTCAACTGGAGATGCTTAAATATTCCAAATTTCAAGTCTCCCTAGAAAATATTAAGGGGAAACAAATGGTTGCAGCAGAAATTTGCAATTCAAATAGTGCTGTTTTCTCTTTGTAGCAAACTCTTCTTCCATTAAAAAAAAAAAAAAAAAAAAAGGAGGACAAAAACCCCTCATGCTGTGAATACCTACCATACAGAGTAAGGTTGAAATAGGTGTTGTTTTATCGTATCACTATCATTTTTCATATACTTTTGTCAGTGTTTCTCAGGGTGCAGTTTATGTTTTAAAACATTTTGCATTTAATCATAATTACCTGGACTTTTCTCATAATCTTTTTGCAATTCTGGCTATTAAGATCCTCTATGTAATGAAATATGTGTGTTAACATTTATTGGGTATTGTTGCTTTTTATCTTTTCTGCACTTACACTTGGGCCTTCAGTAAAGGAGTACAGGAGTATAGCACAGTGGGAAAAAAATGGGGATTTTTTTTTTTCCTCCAGACAAATTTTAAGATTCACATTGTTTATTTTTCCATCAAAGCATGTTGAAAATGTCACATATAGATATTGCTGCAGTAGCCCAAGTCAGCTGAACAAATGGTGAGTTCAGCCACCTAAAAGACATAGAGATGGATGCAAAAAGGGAGGAAATCATTGAGGGCAATTTTACAGTTCTGCAAAAGAGAACTATTGTGTATCCTGGAATTCTGCACGTGAGGTGGGATTTATTTTCCAGACATCTTCCTGGATTCATCCTGTGATGAAAAGTGATTTGTCAGGTGTAAAGAAACTTTGGCAGGGAAGAAAATAAGTGCTGTATGGAAGCTGAAAATAGAATTTTCCTTCTTGTTCCCCGTCCCTCTTCCCACTGTTCTATATTTATTGCCTCACAGGAGGCTTGGAAGGTAGAAAATGTATCAGCTTTTCTGGCTTCGGTTTCTTTTATAAACCAAAACCTTGCAGAAACACAGAGCCTTCAGAACCTCAGTAAGATGATGGGGAGAAACAGAGACTAAAAAGATCCTGCCATCTTGGCCAGGAAATAGGTTCCCTTAGCCTATGAAGTAGATAGAGGGAAGTAAGGAAAGGAAATATATTGATGTACTGAAGAAAAATGAGCCCTTTCTTTTTCTCACACAAAGTCCCTGAAAAATTTGTCCAGTGATATAAAGTAGGCAGGACCACAGAAAGCCTTCCAGAGAGTCCTAGGTCCCTGCTGACACAATAGCAGTAGAGGTAACCCCATTAGTCCAACATTGGTAGGGAAATGTCAGAGCTGGTAGACCTTAAGGTGCCATGAAGACAAGTATTGCCAATGAAGATACTATCGATCTCTGCTGACCTATGACTAGAAAAATACATTTCCCATTTGCCAATGCCTTAGCACTATGTAGCCTTCCCAGTAACTTGACGTAACTCGAAAATAATTCTGAGATACTATGGTTCAAGTTTCCTGAAATGGGGAAATTTCCCTCTTTTCTTTAATCCTAGTAGATGGAGGCTTGAGACTGAAATAATTTTGTTTCTGTAGAGCCCAATAAAATGGTTACTACATACGTGAGATTTGGGACAGCTGACTTTGAATTCAGTGGGCTCAGTTCTCAAATGATGCATTTTTGTTAGACTGGCTTCCCATGAAAGGAGAAGTCTGAAACAAGACACGTTTCAAGGCAGTTTGAGATGTTATCCCAGAAAGCCAGAGTGAGGGAGAAAGGAAATTAAGACAGAGAAGGAGGAAAATAACAATATAAAAGTGTGTGATTGTGGTTGCTGCTCTCAGCAGTAAGGATTCGAAGCTTCTAGGATCTCTGAGCAGCATGGCAAAAGCCTCCCAGAATTGTGTCCTGGCTCTTATTTCCCACTGGTTGAGGGTGGCTTCTGAGAATATTAACTCTCATGTGTCTGCATTACATTTGTACTTGGGCTGACTGGGATCCCACGGTGTGGGGGAACACCTGGAAGCAGAAAAGCGGACAAAGACACACAGCATGTGTTTAAGTTGGGGTGCTGTCAGCATGGGAATATCTACCACTGCTGAATCAGAAATCAGAGTTGGTCCAAGCAAGAAGGATAAAGGATAGGAAAAGCATCTGGTATAGTCCCTCCCGTGTATGATTCAGTTCCAATTTTGCCCAATCTTATGTCCATCTCTCACTGATTCCTGAAGATAGGGGCCAGGTAAAATCTCTATCAAAAGCTTAAATAAAGAAGAGTTAATAGAACGTGCTACCAGTCCTACTGCCGCAAATAGTGCCGAAACCATGTAAAGTCACCATTATCATCTTCCACCACTGATTCCATATTCCTGTACCTTTTGCTAGACCTTCAGCTATTCTCTATTTCTTGTCTTCTGAGGTTACTCAGCCCTCTTTCCTGAGGCATCTGAGCACGGGGTTCTCTTGCCCTTATTAGGCTGTAGTTGTCCACACAGAGTACCAGCAAAAGTCGCCAACGAATCCCTTGATTTCTAGAGATAGTCTCTACCACTCCCTTTAGGGTAGCAGTAACCTTAGCCCTTATGCTAATTAACATACTACAACAGCAGCATGAGTAGTGCAAAGTGATCCGGGTGCAGTTGTAATTTTAGGTTTAGGGGAAATTTTACTATGTCCCCTGGTGGAAGCACTCCTCCCCACAATGGGGAACCAAGGTCTCTAATCTAAAAGCGTATGAGAAACACAGATTTTGCAAGTGGCTCATTAGGAGTGATAGTGAGAGACATTAATCCTTCTCCCACAACTTGGCTTCCAGACCAGTGCATTCTGGCTCTTTGAAACTCAGCATCATATATTGGCTATTGGTTTCCTGCATATAGTGCATTCTAGAAGACAGAAACTAAAACCTGCCGAATGTTATTCTTGAACCTCAGTGCAGCGCTTAATGGGCCACTCTAACATTCCAGTAGACTAATTCCATGTGATGCACCAAATAGTAAAATAAGAATGAGTTATGGGGTCATGCAACAATTGTTACTGCAAATTTGGCCAGTTGGTCTGAGGTAATGTATACCATAGTGTATCTTAGTATATCAGACATTCCATAAGTCCTCTAATGTTTCTATAGTAGGCACTTTGAGAAGGGAAACTTACAACTAGAATAGGTTTCAAATCTAATAAGGATCCATAGCTGCCCCCTACAGGGTGGAAGGGACCCAATGTCTTCAACTCGACAGAAGGTGCAAGCTAATTACCATTTTGATGTCACAGAGTTGAACTGTGTTGATGATATGCCTGGTGTTGGGCAGTTTCTATATCAGCTTTATTCAAAAGGGGTTGCTGTTGGAACCATGCATAGACTCCATCCAACATGGATATACCGTTTGTAAGCCTATTGTACAAGTAGAGGAGTGACAGAATATAGAATATTACATAAGTCATTCTGTTCACATGTTATTGAAAGCCTCCTTTGCTGTGGGTCCTCTCTGATGTTCACCAACATGATACACAAATATCCACATAGTTAGTACCCACCAACACAGGTTCATGCATGTGCATCTACCCTAAAGCTTCTTAGATTTGCTTTTCCAATTTTTTCTAGTCCCCTGACCGGCCAGTCAAGATCTTTGCAATTTTTCACGAACCCACATAGATCCTTACTTCAGACCATTTCTCTCTCCGAAAAAGTAGACAAACGAGTGTATTTCTAGAAGTCCCCTGCACCACTGTCTTCTAAGGCTGCTCCTGAGACAAGCTGTAGAGTGGCAGAATAACATTTTCATCTTGCACTGACATAGCTGGACAAGGCATGTGCCCAGAGGCCTGAGTTTTTTCTTTTCATTCATCTGGTTTTACGGAATACCACACGGGGCCACAGTCATGACCACTGGTGCAACATAGGTAAGGGGCATGGGTATCTGGTCCAGGTGTTCATGAAACTGAGTTGTACTCTCTGGACCTGTTAGGGCACGATTCTGAATGTATCATTTCCATAATATCATCGTTTGCTGCTGACCAGCATGATGTCATCAATAAAGAGTTCAAGCATGACGTTCTGCTGCATATAAAGATTTAACCTTCCTGTGGCTACATTATGACAGAAATCACGAGAGCTAACCGAGCCCTGGGCTGAGACAGTGAATGTGTATTGCCGTATTTCACATATAAAAGCAAACCGAATTGTATCCTTATGATTGATGGGGTTTGAAAAGAACACATTTTTCTTACAAATAGCTGCATACCAAGTTTGAGAGGCTGTGTTGACCTCTTCTAGGAAACAGTCATTATCTCTCAGAACAGTTATGACTGTGGATATCAGTTAGGCTGGTAGTAATCATGAGTCACCCAAAACAATACAGTTGACCCTTGAACAACATGGGTTTGAACTGCCTGGGTCCACTTACGTGAGGAGTTTTTTTTCAATAAATACATGCTATGGTACTAAACAATCTGCAGTTGGTTGAATCCATGGATGCAGTACCCAGGATGAGTAGGGTCAACTGTAAAATTATATGCAGATTTTCAACTGTAAGGGGAGTCAGCTTCCCTAGCCTCCACGTAGTTCAAGGGTCAAAGGTACTCTGAGTTTTGCAGGAGTCAAACATTCTTTAAATTTTTGATGGTGGCATTAATCTCTAGAATGGCTTACGGGGTGATATAGTGCTTCAGGTTTCTCTTTTTGTCAGGATGGGGATAGTTTTAGGGGCTTACACTTGACCCTACCTACCGTAGTGGTTATTAATATATGGATCATGGAATCAATATGAGAAGCCTACCAGCTGCTAAGGAAACTAATTCTAATTATAGTCCCACCAATGTTGGACAGCATATTTAAAAATTGTTTGAAGGCACCGGAGAGTAATCAAAGCAGGAATAAATCTGAAGACTGTGATTCTCGCAAAAAGAGAAGTGTACTAGGTAAATTCCACTTACTTGACCTTCCCTCTGAGGGCACTCCTTAGTTCACCAGCGTGGAGAATAAAGTCCCAACAAAAAAGTAACAGTCTTAGCGGACAGGGAGGTGGAGCTGGAAACTGGGAGTGGCGGGAGTCCTAAAGAAGAGGAAATCAATAAGGAAGGGGAATTCAAAATATGCATGAAATTTCCTCCTAAATTGTCAGCTGACTATTGAATTGCACATGTGTAAGTCAAGGCTTCAAGAAACCCAGTGTAAGCAGCAACTGATGGAGTATGAAACTGAGTAGAGATTTAATTAGATGTCTTGGAGCTAAGGAAACAAAGCTTAATTCAAGTCCTGCCAAGTTAGAGGGGCTTGTAAACAGTTTAGGTTTTTTGTTAAGGCTCCCCAAAGGATACACCCTAGGAGTAAGGGCAAAACTAAAATCAATCGGGTCTCAACAAAGGATAAGAAAAAAAAACACTGTCTCTAATATTAAGTTGATCTGTTGGTACTCTATTTGCAAAAAAAAATCATCCTTCAGGGACTCTGCAAACTTACATGACTCACATCCAATCAAAACTTCTGAAGCATGATTATTTTTTTAAAAGGATGAGTTTATAATGAGCTAAGAAAAACAACAGATACAAGTAACTTACACAAGTTGTTCAGATATTAGAATTGAGATGGGATTTTTTTTTTTTTTTTTTTGCGGTACGCGTGCCTCTCACTGTCGTGGCCCCTCCCGTTGTGGAGCACAGGCTCCGGACGGACAGGCTCAGTGGCCACAGCTCACGGGCCTAGCTGCTCTGAGGCATGTGGGATCTTCCCGGACTGGGGCACGAACCCGTGTCCCCTGCATCGGCAGGACTCTCAACCACTGCGCCACGAGGGAAGCCCGTGATGGGATTTTAATTTTTTTTTTAATTTTATTGAATTATAGTTGATTTACAATGTTGTGTTAATTTCTGCTGTACAGCAAAGTGACTCAGTTATACATATATATATACTTTTTCGTATTTTTTTCCATTATCGTTTATCACAGGAAATTGAATATAGTTCCCTGTGCTATACAGTAGGACCTTGTTGTTTATCCCACACATAACAGTTTGCTTCTGCCAATCCCACACTCCCAATACCTCCCTCCCCCAGCCCCCTCCCCCTTGGCAACCACAAGTCTGTACTCTATGTCTGTGAGAGACAGGATTTTAAAATAACCATTAAAGTGCTAAAATAGAGGAAAAGGTGGTCAAAATGGAAGGAAATGTGGTATTCCAATACAGAATTGGTACTTACAGAAGAGCTGTTTTTTATTTTATAATTTAAAATGCAATATACAAAATTAAAAATACAATGAATGAATATGAAAAGAATCTGGGCTCAGTAGAAGCCAGGATTAGTGAATTGAATGACAGGTCAATAGAATTTAAACAGAAGCACAGAGAGGAAGAAAATGGAAAGAAGAGAACAGTGTATAAAAGTCATATGAGACATAGTCAAATCTTCTAAGGTGTGTGTAATTGGAGTCCCAAAAAAAGAGGAGAGAGGGAATGAGGAAGAAGCAACCTTTGAAAAGATAATGATTGAGAATTCCCCCAGACTGATAAAAGATCTCAACCCACATATTTTGGAAGATCAGTGAAACCTAAACAGGAGAAATACAAAGGAAATCACACATAGACACCTTATAGTCAAATTGCTGAAATCAAAGTTAAAGAAAAATATCTTAAAGCAGCCAGAGAAAATATGTGCATCATCTTTAAAGAAGCAACAGTAAAACTGATGTCTGACGTTACAACAGAAACTATGAATCCAGAAAACAATAAAATGGCAGTTTTTTAAAGCACTGAAAAAAAAAAAAAGAATTTCAGTCTTGAACTCTATACCTAATGAAAACGTTCATCAACAATGAATGCAAAATGAAGACTTTTTGGGCTTCCCTGGTGGCGCAGTGGTTGAGAGTCCGCCCTCCGATGCAGGGGACACCGGTTCGTGCCCCGGTCCGGGAAGATCCCACGTGCCGCGGCGTGGCTGGGCCCGTGAGCCATGGCCGCTGAGCCTGCGCGTCCGGAGCCTGTGCTCCGCAACGGGAGAGGCCACAACAGTGAGAGGCCTGCGTACCGAGAAGACTTTTTCAGAGAAACAAAAGCTGAGAGAATTTATTACCAGAAGAGTCATACTGCATGAATCCTAAAGGACGTTTTTTAGGCTGAAGAAAAGTAATTTCAGGTGGAAGCTTTGAATGACATGAAAGAATAAAGAATTATAGAAAGGATAAATAAGAGGGTAAATATGAAAGAATACTAGCTGTGTAAAACAACCACTATTTTATATAACATGTAGAAGGGAACTTTGTGAGGCAAAAACACAGGAGAGATTACATAGGGTTAAACTTTTTAAAGTTTCTTGTATTATTCTAGATGTGAATATACTAACTTAAGTTAGATAGTAATAAGACAAGTATGCGTGACTAGGATATCCACTAAAATAACAATACCGAGGTACACTAAACTAGTAAGACACTTATTCAATTATAATTATTTTTCTGGGCATTAGGAGTACATTGTTGAGCAAGCTGAATCCCAGCCCCATTGAGAACAGAGAGAGAATAATCTTAAAATATGAATATATAACATGCAGATGATGAGTGATACAGAGAAAGAAATTTTTAAAATTCCTACTATTTATGGACCATCTTGTAGATTTGGGCATTGAGCTAAGGGTTCAACATGCATAGCTGTCTTTTTCTCACAGCAATCTGATGAAGGAGATATCTCTATCTGTATTTTACATATGAATAAAATAAGGTTTACAGAAACTAAGGGATTTACTCAAGGCTACAAAACTAATAAATGGCATATGCAAGTTTATGACTTTTTCAAACATCATAGCAAAAGCATTTTTTCATTCTATTATCTGTTGTCTTTAAACATTATTTTTAATTTCTACATAATATTTTTTTAATATACAAGGTACAAGCTATGCCAGATATAGCCTCAGTGTCCATTGGCAGATGAATGGATAAAGATGATGTGGTACATATATACAATGGAATATTACTCAGCCATAAAAAGGAACAAAACTGGTTCATTTGCAGAGATGTGGATGGACCTAGAGTCTGTCATACAGAGTGAAGTAAGCCAGAAAGAGAAAAACAAATATTGTATATTAAGGCATGTATGTGGAATCTAGAAAAATGGTACAGATGAACCTAGTTCCAGGGCAGGAATAGTGACATAGACGTAGAAAATGGATGTGTGGACACAGGGGTGGAAGGGGAGGGTGGGATGAATTGGGAGATAAGGTTTGACATATATACACTACCATGTGTAAAATAGATAGTGAGAACCTGCTTTCTAGCACAGGGAGTTTAGCTCGGTGCTCTGTGATGACCTAGATTGGTGGGATGGGCGTGTGGGTGGGAGGTCCAAGAGGGAGGGGATATAACTATACATATAGCTAATTCACTTTGTTGTACAGCAGAAACTAACACAATATTGTAAAGCAATTATACTCCAATAAAGGTATAAAACCCCCAATATTTTAAAAAGTAATTCCTCTCTGTGGGTTATAGTATGTTGGTTCACAAAATGGTCCCCATACATGGAAGGCAAGGAGAGACTGAAGAAAGAGGCAGACCACTCCGGATTGCTTGCAGACTTAGCAAGCAAGGGAACTTAGGAGGCTTCTTCTGGGTGGCCACAAGATGAGTGGATCTCTCTACTTGTCCACTGTAATCTTAAAGTTTATGTAGAGGCCTTAGCTGGGTTCAGTCAGGTTTACCATCTAGGTGGTCTCCTTGACACCTTACTGTCTCGAGGCTACATCCTTGAAGCAGCTGTTAGTATGGGGATAGTGGGCAGGATGTACATTCCAAGGATGGGATAGGGTTGGGGGAGACTCTGATTGCCAAGTCCAGCTCCTGGGTCAGCTGATGGTATTGTCCTCTCAGTGACCTCCTCCAACAGGCAACTTGTAGTGCTATTCCACATGTACCACCCTCCTTTTATTCAGCTCAAGGGACACGTGAATAATTCAGCCTGTGAGTAAAATCATGTGGTTCACTTCTGGTCAGAAGCAACTAAGGTATAAGTTTCTCATCTGATCTTTGCCTGCCACCATGCTACATTTGAGATGGCAGAATCACAAGATGAAGTGAGTCTGGATTTCTGATCAGTGGATGAAGTAGGACCCCTTGACCTGCATCTTCATGTGGGGAGAGGTAAACTTCTGTGTGCAAAAGCCAATGTGCTATTTACTTTAGCCTAGAGTTACTTATCTGGACTGATGTACGGGTTATTTGGCTTGGGTCCATTTCTTTGGACTATTAAATATAATACCACATTGAAAAGATTGTGTTTTAAATATTTTCTATATGTGGGATTATTTTCTTGAGGTAGATGGTAAGAAGTGGAATGAATGGTTCAAAGTTCTAAGACATTCCAAAGGGTTGTTTCCAACATAAGCCCATTGGGATTTTTGAGTGCCTTTTTTTTTGTTTGTTTTTTTTACTAGACTATCAGCATCATTAACCATTAAGACCAAAATTATATATTCATACACATGAAACAGGAAAGAACCTCATTGTTATTTTTGATTAATATTTATTTGATTATTGGTGAAGGTGAACTTGTGTTAGTTTCTGGTGTACAGCAAAGTGATTCAGTTTTATATATATATATAAATAAATATTTTATATATATATAAAATATAACTGAAAATATATATATTCTTTTTCATTATAGGTTATTACAGATATTGAATATAGTTGCCTGTGCTATATACAGTAGGAACTCATTGTTTATCTTTTATATATAGTAGTTTGTATCTGCTAACCCCAAACTCCTAATTTACTTCTCCAATCACTCTTTCCCCTTTAGTAACCATAAGTGTAAATAAGTCTATTTGTATCATATTTTAGATTGCACTTATAAGTGATATCATATGATATTTGTCTTTCTCTGACTTCAAGGTGAGCTCATTTTCATACATTTATTCTTTAATAACGTTATTGACTTATAACTGACCTAGAATAAACTATATATATTTAACTTACAAAATTTGATAAGTTTGGACATCTATATGTGGCAGTGCAACCACTGCCACGATCAAGATAATGAACATATTCACCACTTTCAGAACTTTCCTCATGCTCCTTTATAATCCCTCCCTTTGCTCATCCCAGTTTAAAAGATGTTGCTCCACTATCTTTGGCCTGCATTGTTTATGATGAGGCATGCTGTCATCCTTGTCTTTGTTCTTTATATATAATATGTCTTTTTCTCTGGCCATTTTTAAGCCTTTCTCTTTTTTTTTTTTTTTTTTTTTTTTTTTTC
>NW_020185331.1:8435345-8460456 GCF_003031525.2 Neophocaena asiaeorientalis asiaeorientalis | reverse complement strand
TTTTTTTGCGTTACGCGGGCCTCTCACTGTTGCGGCCTCTCCCATTGCAGAGCACAGGCTCTGGACGTGCAGGCTCAGCAGCCATGGCTCACGGGCCCAGCCACTCTGCAGCATGTGGGATCTTCCCAGACCGGGGCACGAACCCGTGTCCCCTGCTTCGGCAGGTGGACTCTCAACCACTGCGCCACCAGGGAAGCCCAAGACTTTCTCTTTATCACTGGATTTAAGAAATTTGATTATGATATGTCTTGGTGTAGTTTTCTTCATGTTTCTTATGTTTGGGGGTCATCAATCTTCCAGGATCTGTGGATTTATACTTTTCATCAAATTTGGCAATTTTTTGGATATTATTTCTCCAATCACATGTACATTAAGCCAGTTAAAGTCATCTCACATCTTCATAGGCACTCTGTTCATTTTTGTAATCTTGTTTCTAATTCATTTTGGATAGTTCTTATTGCTGCGTCATCAGGTTCACCAATCTTTTCCTCTGTAATGTATAATCTGCTTTAATCTTATCCAGCTGTTTTCCTCAGTAATTGTAGTTGACATTGCTGGAAGTTAGATTTGGTTCTTTTTTGTATCTTCCATGTCTATTATTAATTTTTTGAACATATATTGCAGTTCTAATAACCATTTTCATGTTTTTGTTTGCTAATTCAAATGTCTGTGCCAGATCTGGGCATGGTTTGTTGTGGTTATTTTATATAATTGACATATAGTATTAGTTTCAAGCATGCAACATAATGATCAATACTTGTATATATTGTGAACTGATCACCAAAATAAGTCTAGTTTACATCAGTTGCCATACAAAGTTATAGATTTTTTTTCTTGTGATAAGAACTTTTAAGATCTACTCTCTTAGCAACTTTCAAATGTTATTATTAACTATAGTCACCATGCAGTACAGTATATCCCCATGATTTATTTATTGCATAACTGGAAGTTTTAACCTTTTTAATCCCCTTCACCCATTTTGTCCACCCCCTACCTTTTATCCTCTGCCTCTGGTAACCACCAGTCTGTTCTCTGTATCTATGAGCTTGTTTTTTCTCTCTATCTATGAGCTTGTTTTATTCCACAGATAAGTGAGATCATACAGTATTTGTCTTTCTCTGACTTATTTTACTTAGCATAATACCCTCAAGGTCCATCCAAGTTGTTGTAAATGACAAGATTTTCCTTTTTATGGCTAAATAATATTCCATCGTGTATATATACCACCTTTTTTCCCTGATCCATCCACTCATTCATTGATGGATACTTAGGTTGTTTCTGTATCTTGACTATTGTAAATAATGCTGCAGTAAACATGGAGTACAGATATCTCTTTGAAATAATGATTTAGTTTACTTTGGATATATATGCAGAAGAGGAATTGATAGATTATATGGTACTTCTATTTTTAATTTCTTGAGGAAACTCCATACTGCTTTCCATAATGGATGTCCCAGTTTACATTCCCAACAGTAGTGCACTAGGGTTCCTTTTTCCTCATTGTTGCCAACAGTTGTTATTTGCCTTTTGGGTAATAGCCATTCTAACAGGTGTGAGGTGATATGTCATTATGGTTTGATTTGCATTTTCCTGATAATTAGTGATGCTGAAGACCTTTTTGTGTACCTGTTGGCCATCTGTATGTCTTCTCTGGAAAAATGTCTATTCAGATATTCTGCCATTTTTGTTTTTTTGCTATTGAGTCATATAAATTCTTCCTACATTTTGGATACTGACCCCTTACTGGATATCTGATGTGCAAATATGTTCTCCCATTCAGAAGATTTCCTTTTCATTTTGTTAATGGTTTTCTTCGCTGTGCAGAAGCTTTTTAGTTTGATGTAGTCCCACTATTTTGCTTTTGTTGACTTTGCTTTTGGTGTCAAATTCAAAAAGTCACTGATAAGACCAATGTCAAAGAGCTTACTGCTTATGTTTTCTTCTAGAAGTTTTATGGTTTCAGGTCTTACGTGCAAATCTTTAATCCATATTGAGTTATTTGTATATGGCACAAGACAGAGGTACACTTTAATTCTTTTGCATGTGGCTGTCCAGTTTTCACAATATTATTGAAGACTATCCTTTCCCCATTGTATAATTTTGGTTCTTTTGTTGTAAATTCATTGACCATTTATGCATGGGTTTATTCAGGGCTTTGTATTTCTGTTCCATTGATCTGTGTATCTGTTTTTATGGCAATACCATACCATTTTGATTACTATAGCTTTGCAATATAATTTGAAACCAGGGAGCATAATGGTTTCAGCTTTATTCTTCTTTCTAACCATTGCTTTGGTTGCTTGGAACCTTTCGTGGTTCCATGTAAATTTTAAAATTGTTCTATTTCTGTGAAAAATGCTGTTGGAATTTTGATCGAGATGATATGAAATCTATTGTTTTGAATCACTTGATTGTTTTGAGTAGGATGGACATTTTAACAATAGTAATTCTGCCTATCCATGAGCATGGAATATATCTTTCCATTTTTTTTTTTTTTTTTGTCTTCTTCAGTTTCCTTCATCAATGTCTTACAATTTTCAGTGTACATGTCTTTTGCCTCCTTGGTTAAATTTAATCCTAGGTATTTAATTGTTCTTGATGCAATTGTACGTGGGAAGGTTTTCTTAATTTTTCTTTCTGATAGTTTATCATTAGAGTATAGAAACATAATTGTTTTTTGCATATCGAGCTTGTATTCTGCAGCTTTACTGAATTTACTAGTCCTACAGAGTTGCTTTTTTTTGTTTTTGATGGAGTCTTTAGGGTTTTCTGTATATAATACCATGTCATCTATAAATAGTGATAGCTTTACTTCTTTCTCCCCAATTCGGATGCATTTTTAAAAATTTTAGTTGCTTAATAGCTGTGGAAAGGACTTCTAATACTCTGTTGAATAAAAGTGGGGGAATGGGTATCCTTGTCTTGTTCCTGATCTTAGAGGAAAAGATTTCAGCTTTTCACCATATTATATTAGCTGTGGGCTATAAAATACGGCCTTTATTATGTTGAAATACATTCCCTCTATACCCACTTTTTGGAGAGTTTTTATCATAAAATGATGTTGCATTCAAATCTAATTTTAAAGTCAAGTATGGGAGAAATAACTATAGGGTGTATCTGAGCACTCATTTCTTCCACTGTGAGATGGAAGTTGGCATTACTTGTTACCTGTCCTCCATGAGCCTCCAATAAAATCAGAGGTCAAAATGCTTAGACTCTTATAAGTTCTTTCCAGTATATAGTCATGTGATAATTAGCTCAAGGTCTCTTTGGGTAAGTATGGACAGGATGTTTATTGTATTAACTTTCAGTGACATTTCAGGGTTCCAATCCACATTGGAAGTAGCCTCCCATTCAATTCTTGGGAACTGTGTCTGAAAACTAGGGAGGAAAATACTTTTAAGATTTCTGACACCAGCCTTCTTACAAGATCTTTCACTTTTCTGTTTATACAAGTCAAGCAGTACTCTTATCAGCTGCCTTACTATCTTATCAAGAAAATATTATTGCCACAGATCACCAGACAAAAAGGCAGCCTGGTTGCTGCTCTGTCCTTATTTTATATTAAAAAAGAAAAGTCCATCTTGCATCAGGTGGTTAAGTTTCACCACCTGGCCTCTTCTATGTCCACTGACACTAGGGAGCTCAGTTCCGTAGTAGCATCTCCTAATGCCAATCTTGGCCTACAGAGGATAGTCACCACTAAACCAGGGGTGGGGTTGAGGTGTGCTTCAGCCAATTTGGAGGGTTCCCAGAAATCTACTCAGGCATTTCCACTCTAATCACAAGTATTAGGGTCTCATATAAGGTCCCTGACTTTACCCTGGGCTATCCGTCAAGGTTGTTCATGCCATTCTTTGCTGCTCTGCTAACAGACTCTCAGCCTAATTTTTAGCAGGGCACTGGCTTCATTGAAGGGATTTTTAAAAATTATGTCAGGAAGATCTTCAAGTTTTTATGCCATGCTCTGCTAGTTGGCAGACCTGAGCCTGTCGTCTCTTTCCTCAAATCTTTTCAGAAATGTAACAAGAGACAGTCACCTCCCAGTCTTTATAATTAGCATTGCCCCATACCATTCAAGTGCCAGAACGATTGCCTAAGTTAATGCTTCCTCTCCTAATTGTATCTTATTTCAAAACATCACAGGTGATATTATTGGTGACTGTGATATTGCATCATATATCAGAAGTTATCATCACCCTGTTTACTGTCAGCAATAACTGATATCTGAGCAGTGAGAGATCCAGTTCCAGAATCCCATCCTAAAAATATATTTTCTAGGACCACTTCTGGAAAAAAACTGTTGAGGCCTTCCCAATGATAGAGCTTGATAGAAGGGAATTTGTGAAGGCAGTTTACTTGAAAGGTTATTCCATGAAATAAGAGTGATAGAATCGGTAAGAGAAAATAAAGAAGAGAAATTTAAATTAAGGGTGAGATTTAAGTTGTTGCTGAGGGCAACAGGGTCCCTGTGAGAACAGAATGCTTCCCTGTGTTAAATGTCCAACAAGCATAGCACCTTGCACGAGTTGAGAGTTGCTTTTGGGGGGCATTAACACTAATGCACTTTAGAGCTTTGCAAAAATATGTGAACGAAGCCAACACCTCCCTTTTAGGAAGTGTCCTGATATTGAAAAAGAGAGATAAATGGGAGTCTTTCAATCTGTGTGAAACTCGATCACAGCTGGGGCTGAAACCAAAAATGTGCAGAAAACAAACTAATATGCTATGTACAGGATTCAGAGTGTGTCTTAACCAAGGTCCTCTTGAAAATATAGCTGGAAATAAAATTTACATATTAACAGTATGGTAGGAGGAGGGAGAGGATGGGTAGGGTCACATAATCCTAGCGCCTAGGAATAAAGAACTGAACATGACCTCAGTTTTACTAAACCCAGTGACTTCTAAGTCACATGGGATAACTTGGAGCAGACTGTATAAAACTAGCATCCGCTTGTTGAGGAGAGGTAGAAGGATTTTCTTCTGGCTCTCTCCTACCTCTTCTCTCATCAACATTTGCCATTTGCCCACAGAGCTTATCTTTAAAAAAAATTTTTTTTTCATTTGTTAACAGTTTTATTGAGATGTAATTCACATACCATACAATTCACCCATTTAAAGTGTACAATTCAATTAATTTTTGGTATGTTACCTTATTGATTTTTAATTGTGGTAAAATGTTTATAACATAATTTTATTTTGAGTGTACAATTTAGTGGCACTAACTACATTCACTCACATAATCCTAGCGCCTAGGAATAAAGAACTGAACATGACCTCAGTTTTACTAAACCCAGTGACTTCTAAGTCACATGGGATAACTTGGAGCAGACTGTATAAAACTAGCATCCGCTTGTTGAGGAGAGGTAGAAGGATTTTCTTCTGGCTCTCTCCTACCTCTTCTCTCATCAACATTTGCCATTTGCCCACAGAGCTTATCTTTAAAAAAAATTTTTTTTTCATTTGTTAACAGTTTTATTGAGATGTAATTCACATACCATACAATTCACCCATTTAAAGTGTACAATTCAATTAATTTTTGGTATGTTACCTTATTGATTTTTAATTGTGGTAAAATGTTTATAACATAATTTTATTTTAATCATTTTGAGTGTACAATTTAGTGGCACTAACTACATTCAAAGTATTGTGTGACAATTTCTACTATTTCTAAAACTTTTCATAATCTTGAACAGAAACTTTGTAACCATTAAGCAATAACTCCCTCATTTATCCCTCTTCCTCCCTCCTTCTAGCCCCCTCTAATCTACTTTCTGTCTCTATGAATTTGCCTATTCTAGATACCTCATATAAGTGGAATCGTACAATATCTGTTCTTTTGTGTCTGCTTTATTTGACGTAGCATATGTTTTCAAAGTTCCTCTGTGTTGTAGCAGGTTATCAGTATTTCATTCCTTTCTAAGGCTGAATGATATTATATTGTATAGATATATTACATTTGTTTATCCATGTTCATTCATTCATTGAGGGACATTTGTGTTATTTCCACCTTTGGATATTGTGAATATGCTCCAGTTAACACTGGCATACAAGTATCTGAATCTCTGCTTTCAAATTTTTTGAGTTCGTTCTTATTTTTGAAAGATACAGAATTCTATGTTACTGATTGAAAATTTTCTTTCTATGCTTTAAAGATCTTATTTCATTTTCCTGAAGTCTTCAGAGTTTCTAATGAAAAGTCAGTCAGTTTTTACTGTTATCATGTATGTGATGTGTTGTCGTATTTGTCTGACTACTTTTAAGATTATTTTTCAAGCTTTATTGAAATTGAGGTATAATTGACATATAACATTGTGTAAGTTTAAGACATACAACATGATAATTCAATACAAGTGTATATTGTGACATGATTACCACTATATGGTTAGTTAGCACATTCATAACCTCACAAAATTACCATTTTTGTTGTTGTTTTGTGATGAGAATATTTAAGGCTGATTCAGCAACTTTAAAGTAGAGTTGACCCTTGAGTAACTCAGGTGTTAGGAGGGTAGATCTCCCATGCAGTTGAAAAATCTGTGTATAATTTAACAACTGGCCATCCTTACAGTTCTGCATCCACAGATTCAACCAACTGCAGATCATGTAGGAGTGTAGTACTTATTTGTTGAAAAGAAAACCCATGTACAAGTGGACTCACATAGTTCAAACCCATGTCCAAGGGTCAACTGTATACGATACAGTATTGTTAACTACAGTCACCACAGGGCTTTAATTTCTTGCCTTTCCAGGTGTGTCATCAGGCCTCTCTGGATATGTGTTGTGTGAACTGGATCTCATTTAATGGCATCGTGTTTTTCTGAAGCTAGAATTGGGCAGAACTGTAGCCTCTGTGAGTATTGTTCATTCAAGCTTCATTACTAAAGGTGCTTTGGCTTATACCACAATGCACATGATGAAACCCATGCCAGAGTGGACTCTCAATTCAAGGGTCCAAACCAGCTGGAAGTGTTACGTAACATGACAGTGGTGACTGGGGCTTCTTAATGTCCAGGTAGGGTCTAGGAGGTAAGTCATACCAGGTAAACATAGAGATAGATGCAAACAGAATGCTTCTACTGAGGTCTGTTGCATTGATACAGTCAGTACACACAATGCATATATGTCATTCACAGACCATGAGTTATATTTAATTCACAATCAGATATCAGTTATATTCTTCTTTCAAGGAGCACATGCAAAAGAGTTAAAACACAGTAAGACTGGTGGTGTTTTATTACTATGTATTGAGCTTTTTTCTGGGTCTTTATGGCTCTTCACAAAAGGAAATATCTAAAATGACACCCTTTATAAGTGGATCTATATCAAGACTATTTGAGACATCCCTGGTCACTCAAGCTATGCTTTATTCAAACAAAACTTTTGTGAAAAGTTCTTTTTAAAGATACACACTTTCTTTAAAGAAATACACTCTATCTTCTTATTCAGGCCATGTCCTAGTCAAGGTCACAGTCCTAAGATACAACTTATTGAAGAGTTGAAGCATTTTCAAGTTGATGATTAGTAGGGTTTTTATTGTCCCCCCTTGTTTTTCTTTAAAGACTTTTTAGAGCAGTTTTCAGTTCACAACAAAATTGAGAGAAAGGTACAGTGATTTCCCACATACCCCCTGACCCCACACATGAATATACTCCCTTATTATCAAAATAACTCACCAAAATGGTATAATTTTTTCCAAGAGCGAACCTACATTGAGAAGTCAATCTCCCAAAGTTCATAGTTTATCTTAGGGTTCACTCTTGGTGTTTTATATCCTATGGGTTTGGACAAATGTGTTGTGACATATATCTATCATTATAATACCGCACAAAGTATTATCATCCCTCTAAAAATCCTGCGCACTCTGACAATTTATCTTTCTCACTCCCTGACCCCCAATCACTGATATTTCTGTTTTTAATTATACCAGACTCTTGATATCATTCAGGCATAACTGACAATTAAATTGATAAGATTTAAAGTGTACATCTCGAGAATACACACACACACACACACACACACACACATACAGTGAAAGAATTACCCCATCAAGCTAAACACCTCACACACTTACCTACAATATTGTTTATTTGTTTAGTGAGAATATTTAAGTTCCACTCTATTAGCAAATTTATATTATACAGTACCGTGTTATGAACTGTGCTCACCATGTTATACATTAGATCCTCAGACTTATTTATCTTATACCTAAAAGTGTATATACCCTTTTACTAACCTCTCCCTGTTTCTCCTATCCCTAAACAACTACTCTTCTGTGATTTTATGAGTTCGATTTATTTATATATTTATTATTTTATTTTATTTATTTTCATTAAATTATAGTTGATGTACATTATGTTAGTTTCAGATGTACAACATAGTAATTCATTGTTTATATAGATTTAAAAATATTAACTATTGCCTATACTGTACAGTATGTCCTGTAGCTTGTTTATTTTATACATAGACATTTTTGTACCTTTTAAGCTGCTACCTCTATATTGCCCCTCCCTTCATCCCTCCCCCCATCTCCCTACTGGTAACCACTAGTTTGTTACGTTTCTGCTTGGTTATATTCATTCTTTTTCTTTTTTAGATTCTACATATAAGTGATAAAATACGGTATTTGTCTTTCTCTGACTTATTTCAGTAAGCACAATACCCTACAGGCCTATCCATGTTTTGGCAAAAGGCAAAACTTTATTCCTTTTTATGGATGACTAATATTCCGTTACCCATTATTGTGGGTGTGTGTGTGAGTGTATATTTGTATACTCTCTTTATGCGTACATATGTTGATGGACACAGGTTGCTTTCATATCTTGGCTATTATAAATAATGCTACTATGAACATTGGTGTGCATATATCTTTTCAAATTAGTGTTTTTGTTTTCTTTCAATATTTATCCAGGAGCAAAATTGCTGGATCACATGGTAGTTCTATCTTTGGTTTTACGAGGAATCCCTGTACTGTTTTCCACAGTGGCTGCACAAATTTACATCCCCACCACCAGTGTACTAGGACTCTGTTTCATCCATATCCTTGCCAACATTTGGCTACCTGTGGTGGTTTTGACAGCAGCCATTTTGTTAGGTGAGAGGTCAAATTTCATTGTGGTTTTGAGTTGCATCTGCCTGATGATTTGCAGTGTTCAGCATTTTCTCATATGCCTGTTGGCCATCTCTATGTCTTCTTTGGAAAACTATCTATTCAGGTTTTCTGCCCGTTTTTAAATTTCGGGTTTTTTTCCTTTGATATTGTTTTGTATGAGCTGTTTATATATGTTGGATACAAATGCCTTATGAGACAAATCACTTCAAATACTTTCTCCCATCAGGTTTTTTCATTTTATCAATGGCTTCCTTTGCTGTACAAAAGCTTTTACGTTTAAGTAGGTACCATTTGTTTATTTCTGCATTTGTTTCCTTTGCTTTAGGAGACAGATTAAAAAAATATTGCTAAGACTACTACTTATATATTTAAAACAGATTGCCAACAAGGTCCTACTGTATATCACAGGGAACTCTGCTCAACATTTTGTAATAACCTAAATGGGAAAAGAATTTGAAAAAGAATAGATACATGTATATGTAAAACAAAATATTAATTTTCCAATCCATGAACATGGGATATCTTTCCATTTCTTTGTATCATTTTCAACATCCTTCATCAGCATTTTATAGTTTTCAGCATATAGGACTTTCACCACAAGTTTATTCCTAGGTATTTTATTCTTTTGGATGTGACTGTAAATGGAATTGTTTTCTTGATTTCTTTTTCCGATAATTCATTATTTGTGTATAGAAAAGCAACAGATTTCTGTATATGAATCTTGTATCCTGCAACTTAATTCCTTTATTAGTTCTAACAGTTTTTTTGGTGGAGACTTTAGCATTTTGTATATAAAGTATCATGTCTACCACAAATAGTGACTGATTTACTTATTCCCTTGCAATAGATATCTTTTATTTCTTTTTCTTGTCTGATTTCTGGGTCTAGGACTTCCAGTTTTATGTTAAATACAAGTGGCAAGAGTGGGCATCCTTGCCTTCCTTATTTTAGAGAAAAAGCTTTCAGCTTTTCATCATTCAATACGATATTAGCTGTGGTTTTGTCAAAAATGGTCTTTATTATGTTGAGATATAGTCCCTCTATATCAACTTTGATGATAATTTTTATCATGAATCGTTTTCGAATTTTGTCAAATGACTGTTCTCATTCTACTGAGATTATAATGTGCATTTTATTTGTCACTTTGTTAATGTGGTGTGTCACATTGATTGATTTGTGGATATTGAACCATCCTTGTACCCCTGGAATAAATCCCACATCATCATGGTGTATAATCTTTTTAATATATTGTTGTATTTGTTTTGCTAATATTTTGCTGAGGATTTTTGCATCTGTATTCATCAGAGATAGTGGCCTGTAATTTTCTTTTCTAGGTAGTGTCTTTGTCTCATTTGGGTATCAGGGTAATTGCAGCCTCATAGAATAAATTTTGGAGTGTCCCCTCCTCTCTTCAATTTTTTGTAACAGTTTGAGAAGAATAGTTGTTAGTTCTTCTTTATATGTTTCATAGAAATCCCATGTGAAGCCATCTGTCCTGGACTTTTTTTGCTGGGAGTTTTTTGATTACTGATTCAATTTCACTACTAAGGATCAGTCTGTTCAGATTATCTATTCCTTCCTGATTCAGTTTTGGAAGGTTGTGTGTTTCTAGGAATTTATCTATTTCTTCTAGGTTGTCCGTTTTGTTGGCATATAACTATTCATAGTATTCTCAGGATTTTTTGTATCTCTGTGATGTTAGTTGTAATTTTGCCTCTTTCATTTCTTATTTTGTTTATGTGGTTCCTCTCTATTTTTCTTAATGAGCCTGGCTAAAAGTTTCTCAATTCTGTTTATCTTTTCCAAAAAACAGCTCTTGGTTTTATTGATCTTTTCTATTTTTTTGATCCTACTTTATTTCCTCTCTGATCTTTATTATTTACATCCTTATGCTGACTTTGGATTTTTGTTTCTCTTTTCCTTATTCCTATAGATGGGAGTTTAGGTTGTTGATTTGAGATTGCTCTTGTTTCTTGAGGTAACTATAAACTTCCCTCTAAAACTGCTTTTGCTATGTCAATAGATTTTGGAAAGCTGTGTTTTTCTTTTCATTTGCCTCAAGGTATTGTCTGATTTCCTCTTTGATTTCTTCATTGACCCTTTTTTTTTTTGAGTAGCATGTTGTTTAGTCTCCACTTCTTTGTGTTTTTTCCACTTTTCTTAATGTAGTTGATTTCTAGTTTCATACTGTTGTGGTCAGAAACATGCTTGCTATAATTTCTATCCTATTAAATTTCTTGAGACTTGTTTTGTGACCTAGCATGTGATCTATTCTGGAGACTGTTCTATCTGCACTTGAAAATAACGTGTATTCTTCTGTTTTTGAATGGCATGTACTGTAGACTAAATCCAGTGGATCTAATGTGTCATTTAAGACCACTGCTTCCTTATTGCTTTTTGTCTCTCTGGATGATTTGTCCAACGATGTAAGTGGGATGTTACAGTCCTCTACTATTATTGTATTACTGTCAATTTCTCCCATTAAATCCATTAATATTTACTTTATAAATGTAGGTTCTCCTATATTAGCTGCATATCTGTTAACAAGGGCAGTATCCTCTTTTTGAATTGATCCCTTTATCATTACATAATGCCCTCTTTTGTGCTTTGTTACATACTTTGTTTGAAAATCTACCTTGTCTGATGTGAGTATTGCTATGTCTGTTTTCTTTTTATTTCCATTTGCATGGTATATATTTTTCCATTCCCACACTTTCAGTGTGTGTGTCTCTTTGCCTCTCAAGTGAATCTCTCGTAGGCAGCATACAGATGAGTCTTATTTTTTATCGAATTGGCTATCCTATGTCTTTTGATTGGAGCAATTGCTATTTTGTTACTTGCTTTCTGGTTGTTTTTGTACTTCTTTTCTCTCCTTTTTTTCTTCTTTAGTCTCTTCCCTTGTGATTTGACGATTTTCTTTGGTGGTATTCTTGTGTTCTTCTCTCTCTATTTTTCTGTGTATCTGTTATAGATTTGATTTGTGGTTGCCATCTGGTTCATATATGTTGAACCTATAACTGTACAGACTGTTTTTAAACTGGTATTCATTTAAGTGCAAACATTCTAAAATATCTGGTTTTTTTACTCCCTTCTCACACACTTTGTGTTTTTGATGATCTATTTTACATCTTCATTTCTATCTCTTTACTGTTTGTAGTTGTTATATCTTACAATTTTTCTCTTTTAATCTTTGTACTAGCTTAAGTGCTTGATTCATAGGCTTTACTATTTTTGCCTTCCCTAGTGAGAGTTTTTCTATCCTATAAAATTTTTTATTGCTGTAGCCTTTTCTTTTCCACTTAAAGAAGACACTCCAACACTTTCCATAAGGTCAGTTTAGTACTGATGAACTCTTTTACATTTTGCGTGTCTGAGAAGTTTTCTCTCTCCTTCAGTTCTGAATAATAACCTTGCTGTGTAGAGTATCCTAGGTTGTAGGGCTTTTTCCTTTCATCACTCTAAATATATCATGCCACTCCCTTCTGTGATGCAAAGTCTCGGCATAAAAGTCAGCTGATTGCTTTATAGGCATTCCCTTATATGTTACTCTTTGTTTTTTCATGGTGCCTTTAAAATTCTGTCTTTACCTTTAATTTTGCCATTTTAATTACAAAATGTTTTGGTGTGTGGGTCTTTTTAGGCTCATCTTGTTCGGGACTCTCTGTACTTCCTGTATCAGGATATCTGTTTCCTTCTTCACCTTCAGGTGGTTTTCAGCCACAGTTTCATCAAATACAATATCTACCATTTTCTCTCACACTTCTCCTTCCTGGACCCCTATATTGCTAGTGTTAGTATGCTCGCTGTTGTCTCAAAGCTTCTTTAGACAATCCTCATTTTGAAAAAATTTGTTTTCCTTTTTCCATTCTGATTGGGTGATTTACATTATTCTAGCTTCCAGAATGCTATGTGTTCTTCTATATCACTGAGTCTACTATGTATTCCTTCTAATGTACTTTTCATTTCAGTTCTTGTATTCTTCAGCTCTGTTTTTGTCTTATATTTTCTAGTTTCTTGTTAAAAGTCGCACTGTATTCATCTCTTTTCCCTCGTTCAGTTAGCCTTCTTAGTACTATTGCCTTGTACTCTTTATCTGGTAAATTATTTGTTTAGTTAGGCTTTTTCAGTTGTTTTTCTTATTCTTTTTTTCTTTTTTAAATATATGCCTCTGTCTTCTCATTCTGTTTAACTTTATCTCTCTGAAACTAGGTGAACCAGTTACCTGTCCTGGTCTTGAAGGTGTGTCCTTGTGTGGGAGAATCCTTATGCAGTCTGTGTCTGCCCAATGGCTTTGGCAGGGGAGCTGAATCTAACCTAAGCACGAGTCATGTCTTTTCTCTGAGTGTGCTGGCAGCCACCCTGTTAGTGGGAGGTAAGGCTGAAGATGGAGGGGAGGTAGGGCCAGAGCTAGGTGTGAGCTCAAGTTTCTTCCATGCTCAGTGGCTATCACAGCCCTATCAGAGGCAGGATTAGGTCCAGGTTGGCTTCATTCCCTTTAAGTGTGTGCACTCTCCTTAGCAATGTCACCTCTGCCATACTGGAGAGCAGTGCCAGAGCAAGAGGTGCTAGCAAAGTTGCTTGGTGTGAGCTGGGGTAGGCACTGGGGTATGCAGTTGTGAGAAAACAGCCAGAATCCAAGGCAGTTTTCAATCTGCTCCCTCCATGCTGTTCCCAGGAGTGAGCAAGCATGTCTGTATGCTCTTCATGAGTGGAGTCCCGGTTTCATACAGCCCTCCGGTGAGTCCCACTGTTTTTCACGACCAGCTAAGGAAACTCGTCTTTCTGGTGTGAGACCCCAGGTCTGGGGCACATAACCTATGGCTTTAACCCCTCACTACCCAGGGAGGATCCAGGAGCCCATAATATTCTCCTCCTCTTCTGTGTCCCCTGCTAGGGCTATAGGTCCTGACCCAATTGCTTTTTCTTCTTCCTACCCAATTTTTTTGTGGGTCTTTCTATATAGCTTTGGCTGTAGAAGAACCTTTCTGCAAGTCTTCATATTGTTTTCAGTGAGAGTTGCCCCACATGTAGATGTATTTTTGATGTGTTCATGGGGGTGGTAGGGGGAGGTGAGCTCAGCATCTTCCTACTCTGCCATCTTGACCTCCCTCTTGACTTTTTGTTTTTTTATGTTCCATATATAAATGAAACCATGCAGTACCATCTTCCTCTGTCTGATTTATTTTACTTAGCGTGATGCCCCTGCGGTTCACCCACGATGTTGCAAATGACAAGCTTTCCTTATTTCTTAAAGTTTAATAATACTTTATTGGGTATACGTACCATATTCTCTTCATCCTTTCATTCATCAGTGGATGCTTAGGTTGTCTTCAAACCTTGGCTATTGTGAATACTGCAATAAACATCAGAGTAGAGATATCTCTTTGAAATAATAATTTTGTTTCCTTGGGATATATATGCAGGAGTAGCACTGCTCGATTTATGGTAGTTGTATTTTAATTTCTTTAGAAACTTCCATACTGTTTTTCCATAGTAGTTGTACCAGTTTACATTCTCAACAACAGTAAACAGGATTTCACTTTTCTCTATATCCTCCCTTGTTCTTTCTTCTCTTTTTGACAAGATATCCTTGTCTTTAACTTGACAATTTTATTGTAATGTCTCAGTGTGGGTCTCTTTGATTTTACCTTATTTGGTGCCTTTTAGGATTCCTGCATCTGGATGTCTGTTTCTTTCTCCACTTTAGGGAATTTATCAGCCATTATTTCTTTGGGTAAGCTTTCTGCCCCTTTCTCGCTTCTCCTTCTGTGACCCTCTGCAACGTGAATATTGGTCAGCTTGCTGGTTTGCAACTCCGTTAAGTAAATATCAAAGAACAATTGCTGGATCATATGGTAAGAGTGCATTTTGTTTTGTAAAAACTGCCAAACTGTCTTTCAAAGTGACTATCATTTTGCGTTTCCACCACCAATGTATGAGTGTTCCTATTGTTTTGCATTCTTGCCAGTTTTTGGTGTTGTCAGTGTTTCAGATTTTGGCCATTCTAATAGATGTGTAGTGGTATCTCATTTATGTTTTAATTTATATTTTTCTGATGACATATGGTACGGAATATCTTTTTATATGCTTATTTGATGGCTTGTCTTCTAATCCACTTGATGGCTTGTCTTCTAATCCTCTTGAGTCTTTTACAGAGGAGAAAATTTTAATGAAGTCTGGCTTACCAATTATTTCTTTCATGGATAGTGTCTTTGTTGTATCTAAAAAGCATCCCCATTTCCAAGGCATCTAGGTTTTCTCCTATGTTATCTTCTAGGAATTTTATAGTTTTTCAATTTACATTTACGTCTGTGATTCATTTTTTTAAAAATTACTACTCTTTATTTATTGGCTGTGTTTGGGCCTTCATTACCGCATGCAGGCTTTCTCTAGCTGCAGCAAGTGGGGCCTACTCTTCATTGCCGTGTGTGGGTTTCTCTTGTTGCAGAGCATGGGCTCTAGGCACATGGGCTTTCAGTAGTTGTGGCATGTGGGCCCTAGAGCAGGCTCAGTAGTTGCGACACGTGGGCTTAGTTGCGCTGCAGCATGTGGGAACTTCCTGCACCAGGGCTCAAACCCGTGACCCCTACACCACCAGGGAAGTCCCTATGATTCATTTTGAGTTAACTTTTGTGATGGGTGTAAGGTCCGTGTCTAAATTCTTTTTTTTTGCATGTGAATATCCAGGTTGTTTCAGCATCATTTAAGAGACTGTATTTGCTCCATCTTAATATACTTTTGCTTCTTTGTCAAAGGTCAGTTAATTTATAAGGGTATATTTCTGGACTCTATATTCTGCTTCATTGATCTCTTTGTTCTTTCACCGATACCATACTGTGCTGATTACTGTAGAAGTCAGGTAGAGTCAGCCCTCCAACTTTGCTCTTTTCCTTTTATTCTTTGTTTTTAATATGTGGCAAGATGTACTGTATTTGAACTGAGAACTTTAGAAAACTTTACTTGTAATGACATTACAATTCCAGTATAGTTTACTTAATTTGAAGCATCCAGAAAGTCATGTTGAAATGTTTGTCAAGGTCCATTTAAGTAAAGAAGGGACTTGGTAGTGTACTCATGTGAGGAAACAAATCACACTGAGTGGGGGTTTTTATGCATGTCTAATCCTGTTTTGAACTTGACATTAGGTCTATTTGCTATGCTCTGTGTTATAAAGAAACATATATGAATCCTGTCTGAAATGAAGATACCTATTTTCTGATGCAGTGAATATTTAGACCTTAAGCTGGCCTCACAACAGTCTTGTGCTAAAATGTTGCAAGTCAGATTTGGCCTGGCATTTAATCAGATTGTGTAATTTCAGGAATATGCATATGATCTTTATGACTGTTCTTTCTTCAAGATCTTCTTTGCTTTTTTCTCTTTTTTAACCACTAGAACAGTGATTCAATTTTTTTACCTAAATAAAAAGAAAGCAATTCTAGGCTGTAAACGAGCAAACAGACAGACATTCAAACCAGATGATTATAGATATTACCAACGTGGAGCTTTCTTATAGTTAGCTCGTAAGTTAATTAATGATTGAAGTATGAGTAGAATCATCCAGAAAACTAATACTGCTGCAATTTTGTTATTTGTATTAATTTACACAAAGGACTCAGCACTGTATCTGATGCGTGGAAATTAGATATTGTCCTGACTTTATCTCATTTACTCCTTACAATAACACTAATCAGTATTAGCATTATCTCAATTTTAAAAATAACTGAGGCATGGAGCAGAAAGTTGACAAGTCACATAGCTAGTGATCCAGAGCTAAGATTCAAACCCAGACTCTCTAAGTAACACGTATACTCAGACTCTTAATCACTATGCGCCAGTGCCCCATGGTTATTACTAAAAAGCCAAATGCTTATTTTGTGATGATGGAAAGGAAGAGGTACTAGTTAATATATATTAAGTGTTTACCACATGCCAAAATTATAATGATAACTTTAATCTCAGAAGATATAAGCCATATTCAGTATTTTCTCTGTTAATACCATTCTTCTCCTAGTCAAATATAATGTGCATTATTATTCATATTATGTAGGGTTTTTTTTCTTCAGTTTAAGGCAGAGATATTTCTGATACAGCTTAAAATTTTTTTGACTATAATATCCTAAACCTGTTTATTTTGAACTGTTTAAAATATATAGAAACATATTTATAAAAAGTATAAAAGATAATCAGCCACATGTGTACTCACTGTACAGATTAAAACACAGAACACTGTTGAAGTGCTGTGTCCCTTCCCGATCACATCCTTCCTCCCTTCCCCACAGGGATAACCATTACTTTAAGCGTGT
The DNA here is from genome assembly GCF_003031525.2 of Neophocaena asiaeorientalis asiaeorientalis. Classification (NCBI taxonomy): domain Eukaryota; kingdom Metazoa; phylum Chordata; class Mammalia; order Artiodactyla; family Phocoenidae; genus Neophocaena; species Neophocaena asiaeorientalis. The sequence continues at coordinate 8,443,038 of NW_020185331.1, read as the reverse complement.
ATTTATCTGATGCGTGGAAATTAGATATTGTCCTGACTTTATCTCATTTACTCCTTACAATAACACTAATCAGTATTAGCATTATCTCAATTTTAAAAATAACTGAGGCATGGAGCAGAAAGTTGACAAGTCACATAGCTAGTGATCCAGAGCTAAGATTCAAACCCAGACTCTCTAAGTAACACGTATACTCAGACTCTTAATCACTATGCGCCAGTGCCCCATGGTTATTACTAAAAAGCCAAATGCTTATTTTGTGATGATGGAAAGGAAGAGGTACTAGTTAATATATATTAAGTGTTTACCACATGCCAAAATTATAATGATAACTTTAATCTCAGAAGATATAAGCCATATTCAGTATTTTCTCTGTTAATACCATTCTTCTCCTAGTCAAATATAATGTGCATTATTATTCATATTATGTAGGGTTTTTTTTCTTCAGTTTAAGGCAGAGATATTTCTGATACAGCTTAAAATTTTTTTGACTATAATATCCTAAACCTGTTTATTTTGAACTGTTTAAAATATATAGAAACATATTTATAAAAAGTATAAAAGATAATCAAATAGCCACATGTGTACTCACCGTACAGATTAAAACACAGAACACTGTTGAAGTGCTGTGTCCCTTCCCGATCACATCCTTCCTCCCTTCCCCACAGGGATAACCATTACTTTAAGCGTGTATTTATCATTCTCTTCCTTAAAGACATAATTATAAATAAAGACAGTTATAAAATGAGATAGTATCCCCATATAAAAGAATCTGTAGCTTTTCATAAATGCTGTTTGACTCTGTGTATTCTATTATGACTTCATTTTATCAGGCAACATTGTTGATACAATTTATTCTCACTGATGCAGGGTAGCAATAGTTCATTCATTCCCGAATCTGAATATATCCCAATTTATTATACATTTCCCCTTTCATTTGGTTTGTTTCCAAATTTTGCTGTCATGAGCAATGCTGTTACAAACGTCTGTTTGGTACACTGATTCTAGAGTTTCTCCAAAGGGTAAATGCCTGAAAGTGGAAATAATTGGTAAGATATGTGCATTTTCAACCTTACAAAATAACGATTTTATTATGTCTCCATCTATCATAGATAGATAGATAGATGTCTACATCATATGTATGTCTAGATCATCTATCTCTCTCTAGAGAGAGACTTAGTAGAGAGACTTAGTAATTGACTCAACAGCTATGTAAAATTTGTGATGTATGGAATAATGGCATAGAGAGATTCACTCAGGAAATATTAAAAATTGGGAGGAGAGGTGAAGAGGAATTTAAGGGTTATGTAAAGTTAAGAACCCTGATCACAAATGATCTGGCCATACAGTAATACAGACAATGCTTCAGTGTCAATAAATCTCTACAAGTAGGGACTTTCCATCGTTGTAAATTTCTAAATAGTGGAATCAAAACCAAAAAGAAATGCAGAAAAACTGAATACTTAAGTTCAGATGCAGTAGGGAAAGGCATATATTTAATTAAATTTTTATTACTCTAATTGGTCAAAGGTCTCCTGATAGTTTGCTTCACAATTCTTTTGTACAAATATGAGATCAGAGTGTGCATTTTCACTTGTATCAGCTTTTTGCACTTTATTACAAGCCTACATTATTAGATAGATATAATTTTGCTGCCTATAAAATTCTTCAGGGCTTCCCTGGTGGCACAGTGGTTAAGAATATGCCTACCAATGCAGGGGACATGGATTTGAGCCCTGGTCCGGGAAGATCCCACATGCCGTGGAGCAACTAAGCCCGTGCTCAGCAATGAAGACCCAATGCAGCCAAAAATAAATTAAAAAAAAATTCTTCCTTAAAAATTCTTCCTTATAGTCAATATTGGTTCCATCTCTTTTTTTTTTTTTTTGGACCCTTCCTCCATACAACCCTGGTCTCATCATCAGTGCCTTGTATTGTTTGTCCTGCAACAAAGAATGTTGCTCTGGGTACCATTCACGCCTGCCCTCCTCTGGCCATTAGTGTTTCCATTAATCTTCCTCCCGATATTCTGTCGATCAGAATTTACCTTTGCTGGATCCCAGTCTAATTGAGGTTACTCACAGGAGGGATTATTGGGTGCTCCTGGCATAAGTTATTTTTCATGTCTGCATTTGTGTCCTGTAACTGGAGAAAATGTCTCTCAAGTTTAAGAAACCAGGATTTTATGGTACTATGACAGGGTAGGGGTAAAGCCATTTCACTTTCTTCACATAACTGCAAAATAAGGATTAGTATCTTCACCTTACCTTTGGGTCCAGCCCTCCATGTGGGGTTTTATTTTTGAGCAGTAAATTGAACTATAGACAAAATGTGCATCATGAAAGGACTGATCACTAAGGTAAAGTTTTTATTTATTTTAACACCTGAGTCTAAATAACATTGCCAGAAAGGAGGAGCTGATGAAATGAGGGGCTTTTAATTCCTCAGGCCAAATTTAGGTGAAATCCCTACCTATCTATATTTTATTGAGGGGAAATGAACAGCCTATGCTTGATCCCCTTTTGAAGAACAGCCTTAAATTTTATTACTGTGGTTTTGATGAAACAATCACACAATAGGGGGCTGCTCAGTCTTTGCTTAGAGTGAATAGAAAGTACTAACATCTCAAGGTCCCCTTGAAATACATTTGTTCCTTTCTCATTGTTTTTGCTCTTATTAAAAAGAATCTTTATGCAAAAAAACAAACAAGGTATCAAATTGCATACATTAAAAGTTTCTAGATGATCTGATCATTATAATAAATCCTGGAAACTTTTAAGTAGAAGAGAAAATGCAATTGTAAATATCCTCTTCCAGTAACATCTGAATGAGTGTTAAATTCAATTTGAATCCAGACACAAAGGTCTCTGAGTAACTGTACAGATGTTAAAGCTTCATTCTGCTACCATTTCTGGAACCTGTGGTTTTGCTTTATTGATCTGGCTTTCATGCCCCACAAAGCTCATAAATATTGTTCAGGCCAAACCTACTCGTTGCTGACCTTCCGATGACTTGGGTTTTATTTGTATGCATCAGCTGCTCTCCCAAACATGATACACACACATATATATACACAGACTATATATCCCTATTATAGAGCTTTCCTTTTTATAAATCATTTAGTTCCATTCTTTATCCTCTACATCCCATGATAACCTGTACTTACTTAAAACCAAGAGAACACACTACCTGAAATTATTGTGTGTTAGTGATCTGTTTAGTACTTGCAAGAGACTACTAGGTGAAAGGTGACATAGATGAAATTAGCTTCTCCCACTTATGCTAATAGCCAATGCCAATTAGTGACTGCCTGGAGGAACTTTGCCCTTAAGAAGGTAACAGAGGGACGGCCCCAAGGTGTGTGTGTGTGTGTTGGGGGGGTAGAGTGGGGGATATTTGAAATGTCATTGCTATTCTCTCTTTGGAGATGCCACTAAGGTTAGGAACAGTACTGAAAATTTTAACTGTAGCATAAAGAATAAAAGAGACCCCCCAAAGGACCTTTTTCAACTTCTTTGGGGTTCCTTTATCTACTTTTCCTCAAATGAGAGATTAATTTGAGTATATGTGTAATCTATTGGATACAAAAATTTCCTTCACTGATTCTGGAGTACTCTGCCAGACCTTGGTACTACCTTACCACAATGACTATAGTCACCAGTAATAATATTAGAGCTGTTGCTATCTGATGATATTTATTTGCAAGAACCAGATTATTAAATCCTTAAATCTCTTAGTAATGCCCAATCTCTCCTAAATATAATGACTTTTTAATCGAATAATTTTAGAATCAGATTTAATAAGTATCAGTGCCAAGTACTTGATTTCGGTACGCGGGCCTCTCACTGTTGTGGCCTCTCCCGTTGCGGAGCACAGGCTCCGGACGCGCAGGCTCAGCGGCCATGGCTCACGGGCCCAGCCGCTCCACGGCATGTGGGATCCTCCCGGACCGGGGCACGAATCCGCGCCCCCTGCATTGGCAGGCAGACTCTCAACCACTGCGCCACCAGGGAAGCCCATAATGACTTTTTAATCGAATAATTTTAGAATCAGATTTAATAAGTATCAGTGCCAAGTACTTGACCCCCTCTAATTTTTTGACATTAGAAACACATTTTTTTAAGATGACCAATAGGCAATCTGAAATTCTACCTTTTTTCTCTCTGACAATGTTTCTTAAAGTATTGCCCTTGAACGCTGCATCGTATCATCTAGAGTGACTGCCAAAAACCCAGATTTCTGGACTGTATCCTAGACCCATTGAACCAGAAGAGCAGGGAGGGGGTAGGATGAAGGAATTTGCATTTTAACCCGCATTCTTCTATCATTAGTGATTGACAGTGGCAAAGCAGTTATCTGGAACAAATGAAAATTCACACTTTAGGTCCTTTTATTCTGAACATAAGGTGGTGCTAACTACTAGGTCATTTTAGGATCCTCCAGTGCTCAGTTCTGCCATTCCTTTGCTTGTATAATGTGGACCAGGATAATTCTGGTACGTTAGAAGTAAGTTGGGAATTGAAGCTCGTCTCGCAAGTCCTGACTATCAATCATTTATCATTTATCAGCTCAGTAAGTGCACAAGCCAGATACCGAGAGTTTCCAAATCTCAGCCACTCATCTGAAAAATGGGGTTAGTAAGAGTACCTTTCACTTTTGTTTCATGGGATTACTGATGTTGGGACTTTCTTGAGACCTTGGATGTGCTCTAGTGAGGAAAACATAGATTGAATATTTATTTTTCCCTAAGTTATTTTTCCTTAAAATCTTTGGTTTTTCTCTGAGCACTTTGCAAAGCTGTTAATTAATAAAGGTACTCCCATTTACAATAAAATAGCTCTACAGTGTCTCCTGTTGTTGAAGATGTAGTATGCAATGACTTCCTAATTAGTCATAATATGGTTAACAGATGGTGAAATTTAAATTTGTAGGGGAACAATGTGTGTAAATCTGTATAGGTACCTGGAGCTACATCTGAACCTTTTAAGGATCTAAATATGTAAGCATCATTCTATTTGTGAATATGTCAGGGTGTTGTGATTCCAAGAAATGTAAGAAATATAGGGTTGAAATGTGAAACTTACAAAATATTTATGAGTTGATTCACTAACAAAGATAATGCTAATAGATTTTGATTCTTTCTCAACTGAGAACCAGAAACCATATTTAAGGATTTGAGACTACTCTTTGGATTACTTGCTGTCAGTCTCTTTCTGTGTGGGTGTCAGTCTCTTTCTGTGTGGGTATTAGTTCTTGTTGCTCATCACACTGAAGTAGGCTTTGGCGATGCTCAAGGGAAGTTATGCAGTTAAAAAATGTTGTAGGAGCTATCGATGTCTAAGGACAGGAATCTAGGGGTGACTAGTCAAAAAGATAGATCTTTTCTCACTTTTTAAAATCTTAAATATCTCATAACATGCATAGTTTCTGAAGTTTCACTAAATCATCTCAACATAGTTCAAAGAGTTTTACAACATCTATCACATTTGGTTTTGTGTCAGTGTTACTCAATTCATATTACTTTGCCTTATAAATAGCTGGACTACTCTAGTCAATGGAACAAATAGGACAATTTGTCACTTACCTCCTGATAGAAGATTCTGAAAGAGAAGTATCTTTCCATCTGGGTCTCACTAAAAGCTGTTCTTGGCTGCTGCCTAGACGACCCACAAGAGGATCTGGTATGCTGCAAGTTATTATTAGTAGGTTACTACTAACAAAGCTTGAAAATAATTTTCTTTAAAAAATTGCACAGCTTCAAGCTTTACTTATAACAACCTTATTCTCACATGCAAGCTTCACGACATGCTTTCTTAAGGATAGGAAAGGATAGATTCTTACCTCACACAAATATTAGCCTTACCTTGTGCGTAGTTCTGAATCGAACATGTGAATATTACGTGGTGTGTGTCATAAAATGAAAAAAAGTTGCAACCCGCTTGCCTGTAAATTGTATTTTTGCCTCCCGAGAATGCGGAGGGAAGAGTAGTAGTTTAGTGACAAAATCTCTGTGTTCTTCCTTTCTTGAGAAACTGTATACGGTACCTTAAACATAAACAAGCATCAGGAGGCTTTTTAATATTTTCTTGGGGCTGTTTGGGTAAACCCTTTGAGCTTGCTATTTGTTTCCTCTGGGATACTTATACTTGTTCTAAAGGCTTCTAAAGTTAAGGTAACTTTTATAGATTTTAGGGGTCAAGTTAATTAAACAACAGCAACAAAAATGGTGATGCACCCAGGGACCAGCAACAAAGGCAAGCCATCACCGCCCTTAGTCCCGATGGAGGGAAAGGAAGGAGCTATACAACTGGAACCTTTAGAATGTGTTGAGCCATGAAACAGAGTTCATCCCATAGGACCTGTAATTACTGAGTGTATCTACCAATCAGTAAAGGAGCAGAGGAAATAAACATCCCAATCTCAGTCTTCCAATTCCTGACAGTTCCTCTCACTGGCAAACTCAGCCAAAAGAGAGAAAAGAAGCCCAAGTGACACCGTCCATAGCGGTCAGTATCCCAAAGCACAAGCCAGGCAAAGAAGGGCAGAGGGTGAGTCTGAGAGGAAAAGGGAGTGTAAACAACAAAAGGATTACCTTGTTAGATGTGAAGCAAAGTAAATTCCTCTTTCCTCCAGGTGACTTTGCCAACTCCTAATTTCTATGTACTGAAGGGAAAGAAGCGAGCAGAAACATCATGCTAGGGAAATCTGGAGCTAACGTATTATCTATTTCCAAATAGTTCTGTGACATACTGTGATGACTCTTAGTAAGTTAGACTTTTACCTTGGATATTTAGCTTTAATCAAAAGAGTCCAGGCTAAGCCAGCTCTATGTTATTTCTGCATGAAAATCCAGATGGGAGTGGTGTTTTTCTTTGATGGCTGGTCGGCCTTTGTTGGGACTATGGAAGATAATTTGATGATCTCTCTGCTTTATCTGCTTCTGACAAGTGTGATCTTCTATTTCAGTGTGTGTGTTATTATTTCTGTTCCTAGAAACAAAGGAAGAAAAATTATTAAGCCATTAAAAAACCTTCTGAATATTCATAACAATATGCCTGTGCATGGTTATTTAGAACAGGAAGTCAGTATGAGATAAGTTAAAAATGAATCATTTTTCTTCTTCAGTCAGTTTCAGGACAATTACTTATGGTTAATCTTCATTATTGCTAAATTATTTTTGTTTGGAGTCTCTCTACTAGCAAAGGTGCGTAGATTGTGGGGAGCCGTCCACATCAAAATTAGTGCTTGAACAAATAAAATGGTTTACTTGTTATATATTAATCATGGATTAATGTGGGATGGAAATAGAGTTGGCTTAGTAAGTGCTGGAGGTTTTCTTAATCAAAATGTGCTTGAGGAATGCTTTTTAAGTGAGAAATGTTTTTTAAGAGAAGGTAGATTAATGACAGATTTCCTAAAAGCGATGAAAGAATGATATGCCTAAATATTAAAATTTTAAGAGTTTATAATATTGAAGACTTAGCCAAGAGAAGTTACGCACAAAATTTTCCTGACTCCCACCGTATCTGTAATAGATTTTTGAAAAAAGTCTGACCAGTAAACTGTATTACAGAGTGTATAAAGTTTAAATAGTGTATAAAATTTTAATATATATTCCACGCAGATATAATTAGGAATACCCATGTATGGGCAAAGACAGTGAAGCAGACTTGGTGATACTAATTCACCAATTAAA
>NW_020185331.1:8381758-8435312 GCF_003031525.2 Neophocaena asiaeorientalis asiaeorientalis | reverse complement strand
TATATATATATATATATACATGCATATATATGGCATTTATCAGGTTTAAAGTTTTTCCCCCAAATACTGTAGTTAATATGCAAACATATTTTATTATTAATATCATTGTATACCTCACTTTTCCCCACTACACTCTATCCCCTTGACTGCAATAATAAATCCCCAGCATATAGGATGAACTCTGGATGACAGGAAGTATTTTAAAATATTATAATGAATATATAAGTGCTTTGAATATAAACATTTGTTAAAGTTGAATGAGTTTATGAAATATGATATGAATATGATATATCAAGTTTCAGTTCGAAATAAAGGGAGGCATATATATCACACATGAATTTTTTCTTACACAGAACTTGCTAGTATTGGAGGCATTGATAACTCAAGAACATCCTCTCAAGGTATAGTTTCCCTTTGGAAAAATTAAAACTCAATAGAATTTATGTTACTGTCAGAAATATATTAGGCTCCAAACAACAAAGAGCAACAACAATAAAAACTTGGATTGTCACAGTTAAAAGAGAATTATTTACTTACCTATGTCAGTCATTAATGTCAAAGCCCAAGACATCTTCTCTTATTCCACTCTGCTGTGCTTGAAGAGATGCTGTTTTGCCTCATAATCATAAGAGAGCTACGCTAGCGCTAGCTATCATACATATGTTTAAGGTAGGAGGATGGGAGAAAAGAGCAGTGCCAAATGCATCTATACCCTTAAATCAGGAGGAAAAAAGTTTTCCCAGAAATTTATGCATCAAATTTTTGCTTAGGTAACATTGACTGTAACTGGACAATTGGGTCTTGTGAGCATGCGTTAAATGAAGAGAGTCAGAAAATACTGGGAAAACTATAAAAGCTTAGTATGCTAGGTTAAGACAAGACTGACTTCTCTTTAGATTCTGGGTTTTTCATTACAGACACTCTTCGGTGTCTACCCAATAGCCATCCATGTCTCTCACTTCTTCCTTCCTAACAATCCTGAATTGATTCATAAGACCAGTTCTTAAGCAAAACGGAGTTACTGAGGATGATTCAGGTAAGGAATCAGTGTGATGCGATAGAATAAACCCTGGTTTAGATATCAAGATACCTAGATTTCGGTCCCAACTAGTTCAATAAGCAGCATATTAAAATCAGTCCTCATTATGCTTATTAAGCCATCTATAAAATTTAGAAGGTTAGAAAAGATGGTCCCCAACCTATGATGGTGTAAAAGCACTTCACATTCAGTAGAAACCATACTTCAAAATGTGAATTTATGTATCTTCCCAAGCTAGTGATATGTGGTATGATACTCTTGTGATGCTGAGCATTGCCAGCAAGCTGTAGCTCCCAGTCAGCCAGGTGATACACTTACAGTTGTTACTGTATCCATACAACCATTCTGTTTTTCACTTTTAGCATTCAATAAGTTACATGAGATATTTAGCACTTTAAATAGTCTCTGTGTTAAATGATTTCGCCCAACTGTAGGCTCATGTAAATGTTCTGAGCATGTTTAAGGTAGGCTAGGCTAAGCCCCGATGTTCAGTAGGTTAGGTTTTTCAAATGTGCTTTTGGCTTACAAAAATACAGTGGTGTATCAGGACGTTCCTCAAGGAAGATCTGTATGTTATTCAGATCGATCTGGAGTTTCCTGTGGAAATATGAGTAAGGGAGAAAAAGAAGGGCTAAGTCCCCCATTTATAAGAGAGGAAAGTCGAATTTCTTTGGTTCATTTGGTGAGATTCCATGAATGTTTCATTTGATAAAGTATTAAAAATATTTTAAAATATTAACAGTATTAAAATATTTAAAAAACCACTGGGAAAAATGCTCTCGTAGACCGTTTCCATCTATGTTATGTTTAATAGACTAATAATCTTTTTTTTAATAAATTAGAAGAGAAACTAAAGTATCTCTCATCAAGTGTAAAGCCTTACCCTATTCTAATTATCCCAGGAGACAATATAAATGTATCACACATCATTTGGATATATGCGTGAGTAGATTCTGAGGAAAAACAATTCAAACTCTTATAATTGTGATTAAAATATAAACTAATTTCCATACCTAGAGGAAAGTAGGTAGATATCTACACACTTGAGATGTGTATATATATATATATATATATATATATATATATACACACACACCTATACACATGTGATATCTATCTACAGCTGATATATAAAGTATAGATGCACATATATGTACATACATACTTGAGCTAGATATACTTGGGATAAATATATACTTTATAGGTACACCTGATAGATATACTTACTTGATAGATCTATCTATATATATATGAAAGAACAGATAATAGGATTAGAATCTGTAAAATTAGGGAAAAAACTAATAGAACACAAAGGATAGAAATGGAGGAACTTAAGTTTGGGGCAAATGGGTAGAAAATTAAGAAGATATAAATGCCTTTAAGCTTTGAAAAGAGTATAGGTGCGTCTTAAGCTTATGAACTGTTTGGACAGACAAGGCGTTTTTGACATACTCTAAAATTACATTATTTCATAGTATATGCCATTTCATAGTATATGCCGTTAGTCACCGGCCTCTTCTAACAAAAATTCCTTGGTGTTACTGTTCTTCCCAAAAACATAGTAGTAAAGAGATCAGACTGACTGAAAATTTTTGTGACTCGAATATATTTAAATCTCTCATTCTGCACAATTCCCCATGCTAAGCACAGCAAAACCTACAAAGAAATATAAGTAAGTTACAATGCCTACTGTGAGTGCTTAAAACCAAATTAGGAAGTTAAACTGTACTTCCATTTATTCTTCTATATTTTAACATATTGGCACACAATGTGAGACATTAAAAATTCAATGAATGTTAGCAATTATTACATTCTCACATCCATCATATAACAGCATAATTATCACTGTTTTGCCGAAGAGACTGCTCAGTATTACCCAACAAATAAGCAGCGTCAGGGTTTACAGAGTCTCTTTATCTTCACTTATTGAGACGCTCATGCTCAGAACCATTACACTATAATACATTTTAGATGATAAAGTTAATCTAAACCTTTTTTTTTTTTTTCCTCAAGCCTCTTTTGCCTCAGCAGATGACATCGTCCCCTCCTAACAAAGAAAACTGAGAGCTTGGATGAAAAACTCTGGGATCTGTGTTTTTTTTGTTTTTCTTATTCTTCCCGGAGTTAGGGAAGAAGAAGAAGGAAACAAAGATGAGTACAGATGTAAATAAAAGCCTTGCCAAATAATTCTATCACCACTACTCTTGAGAATTCCTGGAGATCTTTTTCTCTCTCTCTCCCTCCTCCCATATACCTTCACTTCTCCCTCTGTTGTGACTAGTTTACCTCTGCATTAAAATGTGAACACTTACTCTATTTTCCCTAAATAAATGTAACATATCAAAACCACTATAATGTTAAAAGAACACAACCTTTTCTTTTTTCCATTCTGGCCACCAGTTTTTCGTTCATGACTACATTCAGTAAAGAAGCACTAACCTTTTAAATTTTTAAATATTTTTTCCTCTTAAACCTCAGAGCATGGGCCTACTTCATCAGTCTATTAAGAATGGCCTTCTAAGAATACCAAAGACCTGTGAGCTGCCCAAACTAATGATGTTTAACACTGTTGATGATAATTATTTTCTTGAAATTGTTTTTTCACTTGAAAATGAATATTTTCTCTATCATCTTACTTTCTGGAATACACAGCATTCATCTCTCTACATTCCTCTTTGTTGTATTCTCAAATGTCCGTGCTCTCCTGCAGTCTATCCCTCCCTTTCTTCTCTTCTTCTGGATGATTCTATGCATATCTCTATAATACAGTCTCTATAACAATGAATTGATATCATCGGTTCTTACCTTTCTCTTGAGCTCCAATCTCCAAATCAGTCCTCCAGTACCTCCATTCTGATAGTTTTTTTGAACCTGAAAATCAACATATCCCTTACAAATCTCATATTTTTTCCATCCAAATCCTCTTTGGTTTCGTCTTTGAACACTACTCATACTTTGCTTTTTTCCCCACCTTATGATCTAATCTCTGACCAAACCTTACTAGTCCTGATATCTCCTTCTTGGTCCAACTTTTCAGGAAATATTTATATTTGAATTCTCCTTGAACTTCTCAAACTTTATATATAGACATAGCTGTATCTCTGTTACAAAGCTCATTCCTATTCCTACTGCATTTCTATACATCCTCCATGAGCTAGGAGTGATATCACCAAGATGATGGCATAGTCATTCCTGACTTTGTTAGTTAGTTGTTATTCTTGTAAAGCAGAGCAAACACTTTTAAACTCACATCCAAAAAATAAAATACTTAGGAGTAAACCTGGCCAAGGACATGAAAGACTTATATCCTGAGAACAATGAAACATTAATTAATGAAACTGAACTTGATTCAAAGACATGGAAGGATATTCCATGCTCTTAGATTGGAAGAATAAATATTGTTACTACCCGAAGCAATCTACAGATTTAATGCAATCCCTAGTCTCAAATTACCCATGACATTTTTCACAGAGCTAAACAAATAAAACTAAAATTCATATGGAAACTTAAAAGACCCAGAATTGCCAAAGCAATCCTGAGGAAAAAGAAGAAAGCAGGAGGCATAACCCTCCCAGACTTCAGACAATACTACAAAGCTACAGTAATCAAAACAGCATGGTATTGGAACAAAAACAGACATACAGATCAATGGAATGGAATAAAGAGCCCAGAAATAAACCCACACACCTATGATCAATTAATCTTTGACAAAGGAGGGAAGAATATAGAATGGAGAAAAGACAGTCTCTTCAGCAAGTGGTGTTGGGAAAGTTGGACAGCCACATGTAAATCAATGAAGTTAGAACACTCCCTCACACCATAACAAAAACTCAAAATGGCTTAAAGTCTTAAACATAAGACATGACACCATAAAACTCCTAGAAGAGAACATAGATAAAACATTCTCTGATATAAATCATATCAATATTTTCTTAGGTCACCCTCCCAAGGCAATAGAAATAAAAGCAAAAATAAACAAATGGAACCTAATCAAACTTATAAGCTTTTGTATAACAAAAGAAACCATAAACAAAACAAAAAGACAACCTACGGACTGGGAGAAAATATTTGCAAATGATGCGATCGACAAGGGCTTAATTTCCAAAGTATACAAACAACTCATACAATTCAATAGCAAAAAACAACCCAATCCAAAAATGGGCAGAAGACCTTAATAGACATTTCTCCAAAGAAGACGTACAGATGGCCAACAGGCACATCAAAAGATGCTCAACATCACTAATTATTAGAGAAATGCAAATCAAAACCACAATGAGGTACCACCACAGGCCAGTCAGAATGACCATCATTAAAAGGTCTACAAATAACAAATGCTGGAAAGGGTGTGGAGAAGAAGGAACCCTCCTGCACTGTTTGTTGGTGGGAATGTAACTTGGTGCAGCCACGATGGAAAACAGTATGGACATTCCTCAGAAAGCTAAAAATAGTGTTGCCATATGATCCAGCAATCCCACTCCTGGGCATGTATTCAGAAAGAAACTATAATTCAAAAAGAAAAATGTACTCCTATGTTCATAGCAGCACTATTCACAATTGCCAAGGCATGGAAACAACCTAAATGTCCATCGACAGATGAATGGATAAAGAAGATGTGGTACATATATATAATGGAATATTACTCAGCTATAAAAAAGAATGAAATAATGCCATTTTCAGCAACATGGATGGACCTAGAGATGATCATATTAAGTGAAGTAAGTCAGACAGAGAATGGCAAATACCATGTTATTACTTATATGTGCAATCTAAAATATGACACAAATGAAGCCATCTATGAAACAGAAATAAACTCACAGACATAGAGAACAGACTTGTGGTTTCTGAGGGGGAGGGGGAGTGATGGTTTGGGAGTTTGGGGTTAGCGGATGCAAAATATTATATATAGAATTGATAAATAGCAAGGTCCTACTGTATAGCACAGGGAACTATATTTAACATCCTGTGATTCATATATATATATATGAATCACTTTGCTGTACAGCAGAAATTAACACAACATTGTAAATCAACTATACTTCAATTTAAAAATAAATAAGAAACAGCTAACAACTATTCATTAACAAGACACCACTGAGAGAATCCTCGAATATGGAGGCGAGGCTAAAGAACCCCCCTGCAACACAGAGACCAGGACAGACTACATCAGAAGGGTAAGAGGAGCTGCTACATGCTGACCACATTGTTCCTCCCCAAGGCTGGCACAACACCATGCTGATAGATCTCCCCTGAGCTTATGATTCCTCCAGTGGGAAAGAGAACCCAGGGTGGACATACAGCACCTCTGCCAATATTGTGTGTCACTTCTTGGGAGCCCCCACTCTGGTCTCACCCCACAGCAATTGCAGGGAAATCTCTGAGGCTTTACTACTAGGAACCTCATTATGACTGAGAAACGGAGAGGAACCTGCAACAACCAGCACTCAAATCTCAGCAGACAGTTCCTACCTGCAATGAGCCAGTAAGTCCTGGCCAACAGCTTCGCTCATTTGCAGAACAAGGTCGGTTGCATAGTCAAACCAGGGACTCAGCAGGGTACAAGTCTGCCTACTTGGGGTCCTCAAACAAAGAGATGTGCTGGTCCTGAAGCCTGGTCTGCCCCCATCCAGGCAGGTAAGCTGAGTTATAACCCCAGCCTTTGCTGAGTGAAGCCACCAGCCCTGCTGGGCCAAAAAAAACGTGGACAAAATACATGGAAAACCGGGTAGCCCCAAAACACTTGAACAGAGAGTCTGGCAGCAGTGATGATAGTCTGTGGAGCAAAGCCAGTGGCTCTGTTTAACCAAGGAACTTAGGGCATGGGTTGGCTTTAGACCACAAATGAAGAACCTTGCTGGCCTTGGAGCTAGTTCTCCTACTGGCCCTGGACAGGGAAACTACTATGTAAACCTGCCTATCGCTGAATACATCTTTTAGCCTGCCCAACCAGGGAACCTAACCAGAGCACATAGGAAGCTGCATAGCCCATCCAACAGCCCTGCTTACAGTGGCACATGAACAGAGAGAATAGCCCATGACTCTCCCTGTCTGCAAAGCAGAATCATTTGCTCTATCTGGCCAAGGAGTCAGGGTTCCTCAAAACAAGCTGTGCAGACCCCAGGGCACTTCCTGCTACCCTGCCAGGGCAGAAAAAATAATTCGTAACCCCACCTACTGCTGAGTTTAGTACATAGACCTGACTGTCTAATAAGCCTGACTAAACAGTCCAATCCAGGTGATTATGGAACCCTCGCTAGAGCAGGAAACCAACCCAGCAGTCTTGTTCATCTGTTTTCAACCAAGGGCCTCCTCCAACTCCTGAGCTTGGGTAGTGGCTTCACCCCAAAACAGACCCGATAGCAAGCTCTAACTGCCTAAGGCATTACCAGCAGACATGTCTAGAAAACCAAACTGAGCTGACTGGTGAAGAACTGCCTCTGCTGAAGCAAATCTATAAGTCTGGAAGAGGAAACCACTTACTTAAATGTGCAGATACCAACATAAGGAATTAAGGGTCTCAAAAAAATCTGGTCAACATGACATCACCAAAACAAACAAAAAAACCTAATAAAGCTTCAATAACCGACTCTAAAAAGTGGAGATCAGTGAACTGTCAGACAAGGAATTCAGAATAATTATCTTCTTAAAGCAGCTTAGTGAACTACAGGAGCACACAGATACCTAAATGAAATTATGAAAACAATGCACAGACAAAACAAGAAGGTCAACAAAGAAAAGATCAAACAACAACAAAAACCACATAGAAATCCTAGAGCTGAAACATATGATCACTCAACTTGAGAATTCAATAGAGACCTTCAAAAGCAGAATCAACCATGAAGAAGAAAGAATCAGTGAACCAGAAGGGAGCACATTTGAAAGTATCCAGTCAAAAAAGCAAAAATAAAAGAGAGAAAAAAACCTATGGGATATATGGGACACAATCAAATAAAAGATATGGACATGAATTCCAGGAAAATAGAAAGAAGAAGGGAAAAATGTATATTTAAGTAATAGTGGCTGAAAACTTCCTAAATATGGGAGAAAAAATGCACATCCAAATCCACAAGGCCCAAAGGAACCCCAAGAGGTTGAACCTAAATAGGGCTATACTGAAAGAGCTTATAATTAAATAGTCAAAAGCACAAGACAAAGAAGGAATTTTGAAAGCAGCCAGAGAAAAGAGAGAAATTGCATAGAAGGGAGCTGCCATGAGACTATCAATAGATTTCTCAACAGAAACATTTCATGCTGGAAAGAATGGGATGATATATTTAAAACACTGAAAGATAAAATTGTCAACCAAGCATTCCATACCCAGCTAAACTGTTCTGCAGAAATGAAGAAGAGATGAATACTGTCCCAAACAAACAAAAGCTGAGGGAGTTGACCACACCACTACAACAGCCTTACAAGAAGTGAAGGGAATTCTCCGATTGGAAATAAAAAGATGCTAATTAACATGATAAAAACACAGAAAGGTAGTGTAAAGCTCACTGATAAGTAAATATCGATATATTGTCAAATTCTGATTCTATTATATGGTAATGGTAGTATGTAATTCATTTACAACTCTAGTTTACAAATTAAAGAAACAAATGTAGTAAAATTTACCATAACAATAATTTGTTCTTAGTAACATAATATAAATGATATGTAAACATCAATAACCTGAAATGCGAGAGCAAGGAGAAGTAAAATTGTAAAGTTTAGGAATGCTGTTGAAGACATTATCAGTTTAAAATGGCATGTTATAATTTCAAGATATTTTATGTAATCCTCATGGTAACCATAAGGGGAAAACCTGTAGTAACTAAAAGTAACTAAAACCTGTAGTAACTAAAAACTAAAACTAAAATGCCAACTCAAAGCATTCTGGTACCAAAAGGCATCAAAACACAATAAGAGGTAGTAGTATATGAAACAGTAAACAATGGCTCTAAAAAACATCCAGAAAATAAACAAAATGGTAATAGTAAGTTCATAGCTGTCAATAATTAATGTAATTAAATTATCCAATCAAAAGCTATAGACTCTGAATATATTAAAACAAACAAACAAGATCCAAAAATACGTGATCCCCAAAGATTCACTTTAACTTTAAAGACACACATAGAGTGAACGAATGGGAAAAAGGTATTTCAATCAAATGGTATCCAAAAAAGCAGGGATATCTATATTTAGAGGATACAAATTAGACTTTCAGCTAAAAATAATAAAAAGAGAAAAAGAAGCTTATTATATATTGAGAAAAGATGTCGATCCTTCAAGAATATAAAACAGTTGTAAATATTTATGCATCCAATATCAGAACACTCCAATATATACAAAGCAAAAACAGAGGTAAAAGGATAAATACACAAAAATATAGTAATAGCTGGAGATTTTAATATCCCACTCCCAGTAATGGGCAGATCACAGAGACAGAAATCAATAAGAAAAGAGCATATTTGAAAAGCACTATGGACAAAATGAATCTAGGACACATATACAGAATATTCTATTCAACGACAGCAGAATACACATTCTTCTCTAGTGCATATGGAACATTTTTTAGGATACACCACATGTTAAGCCACAAAACAAGTCTTAACAAATTCAAGAAGACTGAAATCTTACCAAGTATCTTCTCTGACCACAATGGTATGAAAGTAGGAATCAACAATGGAAGGAAAATAAGAAAAAATTATGAATACATGGAAATGAAACAATACTTTCCTCAACGATCAACTAATCAGAGAAATTAATGGTGAAATAAAATTGTATCTTGAGACAAATGAAAATAGAAACACAACATATCAAAACTTATGGGATGCAGCAAAAGCAGTTTTAAGAGGAATGTTCATAGAAATAAATGCTTACATTACCAAGAAAGATCTCAAACAACCTAACTCTATGCCTTAAAGAACTAGAGAAAGAACAAACTAGTGCAAAATAAAAGGAATGATAAATAACAGAGCAGAAATAGAGAATAGGAAAACAATTTTAAAAAGATTAACAAAACTAAGAGTTGGTCCTTTGAAAAGATAAACAAAATTCAGAGATTTTTACCTAGACAAATCAAGGGAAAAAGAGAGAGGACCCAAATTAACAAAACTTTTATAAATGAAAAGGAGACATTACATCTGATACTACAGAAATACAAAGGAACTTAAGAGGTTGTCCAGTTTGTATTCCAACAAACTGGACAACCTAGAAGAAATGGAAAAATTATTGGAAACAAACAATGTAACAAGACTGAATCAGGAAGAACTAAAAAAATCTGAACAGACCAACTATCAAAAACTTGCCAACAAAGAAAAGCCCATGACCAGGTAGCTTCATAGGTGAATTATGCCAAATATTTAAAGAAATAATGCCAACCTTCTCAAACTCTTTTAAAAAACTTGACGAGGAGGGAACACTTCCAAACTCATTTTACAAGATCAGTATTACCCTGATACCACAGCCAGAAAAGGACACTACCAGGAAAAAACAACCCCCACCCCCAGACTACAGGCCAATATCCCTGATGAATATAGATGCAAAAATTCTCAATAAAATACTAGTGAACTGAATTCAGCATCACATAAAAAATATTATTCACCATGACCAAGTGAGATTAACCCCTGGGAATTGAGGGTGGTTCAACATATGCAAATCAATCAATTGATAAATCATATTAATAGCATAAAAGAAAAAAATATGATTATCTCAATACATGCAGAAACATCATTTGAGAAAATTTAACATCCACTTATAATAAAACGCTTAACAAATTAGGTATAGAGGGAACATACCTCAACACTATAAAGGCTATATATGACAAGCCCACAGCTACCATCATACTCAATGGTGCCAAGGTATAATGCTTTTCCTCTAAGATCAGGGCCAAGACAAAGGTGCCCACTCTCATCTTGCCTATTCAACATAGTACTTGAAATCTTAGAGCAATTAAGCAAGAAAAAGAAAGAAAATGCATCAAAATTGAAAAAGAAAAGAGAAAATGTCTCTAATTGTAGATTACATAATTTTTATATATAAAAACTCAGTCTCCCACCAAAAAAAAAAAAACGTTGTATCTAATCAATGACTTCAGTAAAGTTGCAGGATACAAAGTCAACATGCAAAAATTTGTAGTGTTCCTATATACTAACAATAAATTCCCTGAGAAAATAAAGACAATGATCCCATTTACTATAACATCTAAAACAATAAAATACTTTGGAATAAATTTAGCTAAGGTGAAAGATCTCTACAGTGAAAAATACAAGACACTGACAAAAGAAATTGAAGAAGGTGTTCTGTGTTCTTGGATTGGAAGAATCAAGATTGTGAAAATGTCCATTCTACCAAAAGCCATGTATGGATTCAATGCAATCCCTATCAAGATTTCAATGGCATGTTTATAGAAATAGAAAAAAAATCCTAAAGTTTATATGGAGCCACAAAAGACCCTGAACAGCTAAAGAAATTTGAGAAAGAACAACCAAGTGAGAGTTATCATGCTTCATAATTTCAAGCTTTATTATAAAGCTATACTAATCAAACAGTATGATTCTGGCATAAAAACAGACAAATAGACCAATGGAACACAATCAAGAGCCCAGAAATAAACCCAAGAATATAAGGTCAACTAATATTTGACAAGAGAACCAAGAATACTCAATGGAGAAATGACAGTCTCCTCAATAAATGGTGTGGGAAATTCTTTCACATGTAGAAGAATATCTTACACTATTTAGAAAAGTTAACTTGAAATGGATTAAAGACTTAAATGTAAGTCTGAAATCCATAAACTCCTAGGTGAAAACATAGGAAAAATCTCGTTGACATGGGTCTTGGCAAAGATATTTTTGGATATGGCACCTAAAGTTCAAGCAACAAAATAAAATGTAAACAAGTGGGAATACATCAAAACTAAAAAGCTTTTGCATAGCAAAAGAAATATTGAACAAAATGAAAAACTATGAAATGAGAAAAAATTATTTGCAAACCATATAGCTAACAGGTTAATATCCAAAATATATAAATAACTCTTACAACTCATTATAAGAAAAAAATAAAAATCCAATGCAAAAGTTGGCAACAAACTTGAATAGAGACCACCCCCAAAAGAGGATATACAAATGGCCAAAAGGTCCGTGAAAAGATGCTCAACATCACTATCATTAGGGAAATGCAAATCAAACCACAATGAGAGATCACCTCATACTTGTTAGAACAGCTTGCATCAAAAGACAAGAGATAATAAATGCTGACAAGGCTGTGGAGAAAACCCTTTGTGTACTGTTAATGTGACTGTAGACTGGCACATCCACTAAGGAAAGCAGTATGGAGGTTCCTCAAAAAATTAAAAATAGAACAACTATATAATCCACTTCCGAAAATATATCCAAAGGAAATGAAAACACTATGTTGAAGAGATACCTGCACCCTCATGTTCATAGCAGCGTTATTTACAATAACCAAGACATAGAAACAACCTAAGTGTACAGTGATGGAAGAATGGATAAAGAAGATGTGGCATATATATATATATATATATATATATATATACACACAGATAGATATATGTAATATTCACTTGTGTATATATACACAAGTGAATATTATTCAGCCATAAAAAGGAGGAAATCCTACCATTTGTGAAAACATGGGTGGACCTTGATGGCATTATGCTAAGCAAAATAAGTCTGACAGACAAAGACAAGTACTATATGATCTTAATTATATGGAGATTTTTTTTAAAAAACTCAGAAAAAGAGATTCAATTTGTGGTTACCATTGGTGGGGCATGGGGAGAGGGGAAAGGTGGTGAAAATGTACAAACTCCCAGTTATAGGATTAAAAAAGTACTAGGGATATAATGTACAACATGATTCCTATAGTTAACACTGCTACGTGGTATGTATGAAAGTTAAGAGAGTATATCCTAAGAGTCCTCACCACAAAGTAAATTTTTTTCTTTTTTGTGTGTGTCTGTATGAGATGATGGATGTGAACTACATTAATTGTGGTAACTGTTTTATAATATATGTAAGTGAATTCATTATACTGTACAACTTAAACTTATACAGCACTTAATAAAATAAACGTATATAATACTACATATCAATTATATCTCAATAAAACTAGAAAAAATAAGTGCCCTACCATATTCATTATCCCTCCAGCTTAAAATCTCTACTGTCTGGCACATATAAATGATCATTTAAAAAAAAGGAATAAACCAGCACATTTTTAAACTCCTTTCTGTTCCTTGCATTCCCATTTCCACATTCAATTTTCAAGTGCTTCAAAGTACCTTCACAACATCTTTTCACTTGGGGATATGTTTCTCCCTATATCCATTGTTAGATTCTCATTGTCTATATTGAAATAGCTTTCTACCTGATTTCATGGTCTTCAGTCTGTTTGCCTTTTATATGTCACTGATGAATTAATAAAACTGAAGCATAACACTGATCATGTCTTTCAAGAGGCTCAAATTTTTCTTTGATCACCATTTCTCTATGTCCTGAAACTAATACTTATTTCCACGTTTCTATTTCCATTAGCCTTATTCAACATATATTCGAATGAATAGATAATAGATAAAACTATTCCTTTTGTCTTCCTTTTGATTTTGTACTCAATTTTCATCATTTTCTGTTATCACATCTTAACTATAAATCTAAGTAAACTCTACTTTTCAAATCTCAGTTAAAATGCTTCATGAGGACTTCTGACAATATGGTGGAGTAGGAGGACCTAAGCTCACCTCCTCTCACGAAAACACAAAAATCATAACTAACTGCTAAACAACCATCAAAAAAAAAAAAAAAAAAAAGACTGAATCTACCAGAAAAGATATTGTACTTCCAAAGACAAAGAAGAAGCCACAATGAGAGAGTAAGAGGGGTACATTCATGATACAATAAAATCCCATACTTGCCAGGTGGGTGACCCACAAACTGGAAAATATATCTCAAAAATTCTCCCACAGCAGTGACGGTTCTGAGCCCCATGTCAGCTGCCCCCCACCCCCCCAGTCTGGGGATCTGGCATTGGGAGGAAGAGTCCCCAGAGCATTTGGCTTTGAAAGCTGGCAGGGTCTTATCTCGGGAACTCCAAAGGACTGGGGGAAACAGAAACTGCACTCTTGAAGGGTGCACACAAGGTCTCATGTGCACTGGCACCCAGAAGGAGAAGCACTGACTTCATAGGAACATGAGCCAGGCCTACCTCCTGGTCTTGGAGAGTCTCCTGTGGAGGCAGGGGGAGGCTGTGATTCACTGTGGGGACAAGGACAATCCTGGCAGAGTTACTGGGGAGTATTCATTCGCATGAGCTGCCCTGGAGGCTGCCATTTTGACACCAAGACCTGGCCCTACCCAACAGCCCATAAGCTCCACTGCTGGGTTGCCTCAGACCAAACAACCAACAGGGAAGGAACATAGCCCCACCTATCAGCAGACAGGTTGCTTAAAGTGTCCTGAGTCCATAGCCTCCTCTAAACATACCCCTTCACAAGGCTCTTAGACCAGCCTCATCCACCAGGGGGCAGACACCAGAAGTAAGAGGAACTACAATCCTGCAGCCTTTGGACTGAAAACACAGAAAGTTAGACAAAATGAGGTGGCAGAGGAATATGTTAGACATAAAGGAACAAGATAAAACCCCAGAAGAACAACTAATTGAAGTGGAGATAGACAATCTACCTGAAAAAGAATCCATAGTAATGATAGTAAAGATGATACAAGATCTTGGAAAAAGAATAAAGGCAAAAAAGGAGAGAATACAAAAACTGTTCAACAAAGAGCTAGAAGATATAAAGAACAAACAGAGTTGAACAATACAATAACTGAAATGAAAAATACACTAGAAGGAATCAATAGCAGAATAAATGAGGCAGAAGAACAAATAAGTGAGCTGGGAGAGAGAAGAGTGGAAATCACTGCTGTGGAACAGAAAAAAGAGAAAGAATGAAAAGAAATGAGGACCGTTTAAGAGACCTCTGGGCAACATTAAACACAAAACATTCACATGATGAGGGTCTCAGATGGAAAAGAGAGAAAGGACCTGAGAAAATATTTGAAGAGATAATAGCTGAAAACTTCTCCGACATGGGAAAGGAAACAATTACCCAACTCAAGGAAGTGCAGAGAGTCCATTACAGGATAAACCCAAGGAGGAACACACTGAGACTTATATTAATCAAACTGACAAAAATTAAAGATAAAGATAAAATATTAAAAGCAGCAAGAGAAAAGCAACAGATAACATACAAGGGAATTCCTATGATGTTATCAGCTGATTTTTCAGCAGGAACTCTGCAGGTCAGAATAAGTGGCACAATATATTTAAAGTGATGAAAGGGAAAAACCTACAACCAAGAGTACTCTAACCAGCAAAGCTCTCATTCAGATTTGATGAAGAAGTCAAAAGCTTTATAGACAGGCAAAAGCTAAGGGAATTCAGCACCACCAAACCAGCTTTACAACAAATGCTAAAGAAACTTCTCTAGGTGGAAAAGAGTAGGCCACAACTAGAAACAAGGAAATCATGAATGGGAAAGCTCACTGATAAAGGCAAACATACAGTAAAAGTAGGAAATCATTCAATACACAAATATGATATCATATCAAAACCAGCAATCATGAGGAGAGTACAAATGCAGGATACTGGAAACGCCTTTGATATTAGCAGACCAGCAATTTAAAACAATCTTCTTTACATGTAGACTGCTACATCAAAACCTCATGGTACTATCCTAGGTGCTGAGGATGCAAAAATGAGTAAGAAACACACCTTGCACCCTTAAGAAGCTCAGTCTTTGCAGTGAGTCTCTCTCTAGTGGGTTTAAACAAATAAATTGTCTAGTCTAGTTATCTAGTTTTTTGCCAAAGGACCTGCTGAATATACAAGGTCCAGATAACAAGGAAGATGAGTCTCTCCTTTCCTATTTTCTCTTTAATCCAATCCAGGGGAAGAGTAGCCAGCTCAAGGAATGTGATGCTATTGTCTTATTGCATTTGAACCAGATGCTTTACTCACATTCTTCTTTTTTTTTTTTTTAACATTTTATTGGAGTATAATTGTTTTACAATGTTGCATTAGTTTCTGGCCCAACACAAAGCAGGTACCAGTAGATATACACACAAAAAGAAAAGAATCCAAACGCAACACTAAAGACAGTCATCAAATCACAAGAGAACAAAAGAGGAAGGGAAGAATAAAGACCTTAAAAAACTAATCCAAAAGAATTAACAAAATGGCAATAAAAACACACAAGTAAATGTAAATGGATTAAAAGTTCAAACCAAAAGACATAGACTGGCTGAATGGATACAAAAACAAGACCCATATATATGCTGTCTGTGAGAGACACACTTCAGACTTAGGGACACATACAGACTGAAAGTGAGGAAATGGAAAAATATATTCTGTGCAAATGGAAATCAAAAGACAGCTGGAGTAGCAATACTCATATCAGACAAAATAGACTTTAAAATAAAGACTCTTAAAAGGGACAAGGAAGGACACGGCATAATGATCAAGGGATCAATCCAAGAAGAAGTTATAACAGTTGTATATATATACATCCTCAACATGGGAGGACCTCAATATATAAGGCAAAGGAGAAATTGACAGTAACACAACAACAGTGGGGGACTTTAACACCCCACTTACATCAATCAACAAATCATCTAGACAGAAAATCAGTAAGTAAACACAGGCCTTAAATGACACATTAGATCAGGTGGACTTAACTGATATTTATAGAACATTCCATCTGAAAGCAGCAGAATACACATTCTTTTCAAGTGCACATGGAACATTCTCCAGGATAGTTCACATGCTGGGCCATAAAGCAAGCCTTGGTAAATTTAAGAACATTGAAATAACATCATGCATCTTTTATGACCACACACTATGTGATTAGAAATCGACTACAAGAAAAAAACTGTAAGAGACACAAACATGTGGAGCCTAAACAGTATGCAATTAAACAATGAATCACTGAAGAAATCAAAGAGGAGATCAAAAAATACCTAGAGACAAATGACAACAAAAACATGACAATCCAAAACCTATGGGACATAGCAAAAACAGTTCTAAGAGGGCAGTTTAGAGCAATAGGATCTTACCTCAGGAAACAAGAAAAATTTCAAAAAAGCAACCTAAACTTACACCTAAAACAACTAGAGAAAGAAAAAAAAAGAAAATCCAAAGTTAGCAGAATGAAAGAAATCATTATGATCAGAACAGAAATAAATGAAATAGAGATGAAAAAAACAATAGAAAGATCAATAAAACTAAAAGCTGCCTCTTTGAAAAGATAAACAAAGCTGATAAACTTTTAACCAGACTCATCAAGGAAAAAAAGGGAGAAGGCTCAAATCAATTAAATTAGAAATGAAAATGGAGAAGTTAAACTGACACCAGAGAAATACAAAGAATCATAAGAGACTATTATAAGCAACTATATGCCAATAAAATGGATAACCTAGAAGAAATGGACAAATTCTTAGAAAGGGACAATCTCCCAAAACTGATCCAGAAAGAAATAGAAAATATGAAGAGACCAATCACAAGCACTGAAATTGAAACTGTGATTTAAAACTCCCAACAAAAAAAAAAGTCAAGGACCGGATGGCTTCACAGGCAAATTCTATCAAACATTTAGAGAAGAGTTAACACCTTTCCTTCTGAAACTATTTCAAAAAATTGCAGAAGGAACACTCCCAAACTCATTCTATGAGGCCACCATCACCCTGATATCAAAACCAGGCAAGGGTCACACAAAAGAAAATTACAGGCCAATATCACTAATGAACATAGACTCAAAAATCCTCAACAAAATACTAGCAAACCAACTCCAACAGTGCATTAAAAGGATAATACACCATGAGCAAGTGGGATTTATCCCAAAGATGCAAGGAATTTTCAACATCTACAAATCAATCAGTGTGATATACCACATTAACCAATTGAAGAATAAAAAACATATGATCATCTCAATAGATGTAGAAAATTTTTTGACAAAATTCAATACCCATTGATGATAAAAACTCTCTTAAAGTGGACATAGAAGGAACATACCTCAACATAATAAAGGCCATATATAGCAAACCCACAGCTAATATCATATTCAATGGTGAAAAGCTGAAAGCATTTCCTCTAAGATCAGGAACAAGACAAGGATGTCCACTCCCACCACTGTTATTCAACATAGTTTTGGAAGTCCTAGCCATGGCAATAAGAGAAGAAAAAGAAATAAAACGAACCCAAATTGGAAAAGAAGAAGTAAAACTGTCACTGTTCGCAGATGACATGATACTATACATAGAAAATCCTAAAGATGCTATCAGAAAACTACTAGAGCTCGTCAATGAATTCAGTAAAGTTGCAGGATATAAAATTAATACCCAGAAATCATTTTGCATTTCTATACTCTAACAATGAAAGATAAGAAAGAGAAATTAAGGAAACAATCCCATTTACCATCACATCAAAAAGAATAAAATATCTAGGAATTAACCTACCTAAGGAGGCAAAAGACCTGTACTCTGAAAACTATAAGACATTGATGAAAGAAATCAAAGATGACACAAACAGATGGAAAGATATACTGTTTTTGGATTGGAAGAACCAATATTGTCAAAATGACTGTATTACCCAAGGTAATCTACAGATTCAGTGCAATCCCTCTCAAATTACCTGTGACATTTTTTGCAGATCTAGAACAAAAAAATCTTAATTTTGTGTGAAAACACAAAAGACCCCAAATAGTCAAAGCAATCTTGAGAAAGAAAAACGGAGCTCAAGGAATCAGTCTTCAAGACTTCAGACTATACTATGAAGTTACAATAATCTAAACAGTATGGTACTGGCACAAATATAGACTTATGGGTCAATGGAACAGGATAGACAGCCCAGAAATAAACCCATGCACCTATGGGAGGCAAGAATATACAATGGAAAAAAGACAGTCTCTTCAATAAGTGGTGTTGGGAAAACTGGTCAGCTACATGTAAAAGAATGAAACTAGAATATTCTCTAACACTGTACACAAAAATAAACTCAAAATAGATAAAAGACTTAAATGTAAAACAGGATACTATAACACTCTTACAGGAATACATAGCCAGAAGTCTCTGACATATCTTTTTGTATCCACCTCCTAGAGTAATGAAAATAAAAACAAAAATAAACAAATGGGATTGAAATAAACTTAAAAGCTTTTGCACAGAAAAGGAAACCATAAACAAAATGAAAAGACAACCCACAGAATGGGAGAAAATATTTGCAAATGATGTGACATACAAGGGATTAATCTCCAATATATATCAACAGCTCATGCATCTCTATGTCAAAAAAAACAAACAATGCAATAAAAAAATAGGCAGAAGATCTAAATAGACATTTCTCCAAAGAAGACATACAGATGTCCAACAGGCACGTGAAAAGGTGCTCAACATCACTAATCATTAGAGAAATGCAAATCAAAACTACAATGAGCTATCGCTTCACACCAGTCATAATGGCCATCATAAAGTCTACAAACAATAAATGCTGAAGAGGGTGTGGAGAAAAAGGAAGCCTCCTACATTGTCGGTGGGAATGTAAGTTGTTACAGCCACCATGGAGAACAGTATAGATGTTCCTTAAAAAACTAAAAATAGAACTACCATATGACCCAGCCATCCCACTTCTGGGCATATATCTCGAGAAAGCCATAATTTGAAGAGATACATGAACCCCAATGTTCATTGCAGCACTATTTACAATTGCCAACACATGGAATCAATCTGAAAGTCCATTGACAGAGGAATGGATAAAGAAGATATGGTACATATATACAGTGGAATATTATTCAGCCATAAAAAAGAATGAAATAATGCCATTTGCAGCAACATGGATGGCACTAGAGATTATCATACTACGTGAAGTCAGACAGAGAAAAACAAATATCTTATGATATCACTTATATGTGCAATCTAAAAAAATACAAATGAAGTTATTTACCAAACAGAAACAGACTCACAGACTTAGAAAAGAAACTTATGGTTACCAAAGCAGAAAGGTGGTGGCGGGCAGGATAAATTAGGAGGTTGGGATTAACATATACACTCTACTATATATAGAATAGATATTCAAAAAGAACCTACTGTATAGCACAGGGAATTCTACTCATACTCTGTAATAACCTATATGGGAAAAGGATCTGAAAAAGAATAAATATATGTATATGTATAACTAAATCACTTTGCTGATTTAGTTATTTAGTACACCTGAAACTAAAACAACTCTGTAAATCAACTATACACAACATAACAAACATTAAAAATAAACAAATAAATAAATGAAATGCTTCATGAACATTTTCCTGATCTATCTAGTCAGAGGCAACTCCTTTCTTGCCCCAAATTCAATAGCACTTTGAATTTGTGCCAACGTAACATGTATTATTGCTTATCCTTTCAATATTGATTTTATCTGTTTATTGAAACATTATTTATTGAGCACCTGCTTTGTCAGGCAATACTAGATTTCCAAGTGGCAAAACTGACTCAGAGTATGGCCACTTAAAGTTCATAAGCTAATGGGAGAAAGACATTACAATTGTCAAGAGTCCTGTGAAAAATAAATGCATAAGAACTAATGAAAAAACTGATCTCAATTTTGTTTTTTTATGGCTGAGTAATATTCCATTGTATATATGTGCCACATCTTCTTTATCCATTCATCTGTCGATGGACATTTAGGGTGCTTCCATGTCCTGGCTATTGTAGATAGTGCTGCAATGAATATTATTGTACATGTCTCTTTTTGAATTACGGTTTTCTCAGGGTATATGCCCAGTAGTGGGATTGCTGGGTCATATGGTAGTTCTATTTTTAGTTTTTTAAGGAACCTCCATATTGTTTTCCATAGTGGCGGTATCAATTTACATTCCCACCAACAGTGCAAGAGGGTTCCATTTTCCCCACACCCTCTCCAGAATTTATTGTTTGTAGATTTTTTTGATGATGGCCATTCTGGCTGGACCTAGAGTCTGTCAATACAGTGTGAAGTCAGAAAGAGAAAAACAAATACTGTATGCTAACATGTATATATGGAATCTAAAAAACAAAAAAAGATTGTTCTGATGAACCTAGGGGCTGGACAGGAATAAAGATATGGACATAGAGAATGGACTTGATGACACGGGGTTGTGGGGGGAAGAGGAAGCTGGGATGAACTGAGAGAGTAGTATTGACATATATACATATACACTACCAAATGTAAAATATATAGCTAATGGGAAGCAGCTGCGTAGCACAGGGAGATCAGCTTGGAGCTTTGTGACCACCTAGAGGGGTGGGATAGGGAGGGTGGGAGGGACGCTCAGGAGGGAGGGGATATGGGGATATATGCATAGATATAGCTGATTCACTTTGTTATACAGCAGAAACTTACACAACATTGTAAAGCAATTATACACCAACAAAGATGTAAAAAAAATAAAATTTACAAAAGTATTGATAACATGAAAAAAAATGATCTCAAAGATATGGCATTTGTATTAAGATAAGAAGAATTCATGAATACAAGTATTTTCCTTGATAAAATTTGAATTTATCACGCAAGGACTTTATATGCTTCATATTTTTATCTCTTATACCTATCAACTCTGCTTTTCACTTGGTAAATAAGAAATATCTGTTGAAGGAATACATCTAAATATTGCCCCAGTACCTATCACTCTATTTATTTATTTATTTTTGGCTGTGTCGGGTCTTAGCTGCAGCACGCGAGCTCCAGAGTGTGCGGGCTATCCTATCACTCTAAAGACTATAATTTTGGAGGTGCACTATGAGGATTGGCCCCAAATGAGTATGCTTGCCAGCCCATGCAAATAAGAGGTTCTGCCTACTATGACAAGAGCACCTGTTTCTAATTAACGTTGGCATATTCTTTGTAGTTGGTGGGGTTGATGGTGACCCACGCTGTGTTCTAGCAAGTCATGTCTCATTAGCTGACACAACTGAGGTGGGATCCTATAATGTAGGTGTCACCTTCAATCATCATCCCAAAGGAATTTTTTCTTCAAGAAGCTAGAGAGGATGGTGTATCAGTGCCTAAGACACAAAATTCAGCATGTTCTTTTCAGTGAAGTGAAATGTCACAAAGCTGTATGTTCCTGCTGCTCCCTAAACGCCAGCCTTGATTTCACTGATCTCATAGTGGTATTGTTTTCTCTCATATGAGGCACTTGATGCAGATATAATCACTCAAGTTCTTAAATGCCATTACTTGACATCGCTGCTGAGAAATGATTCATTCAAGATATTGCCTTCAAAAGCAGAAGACTTAGCCACCCAAGTATCTAAATCCAAAAACAGAAACCAAATAGTTTTTCATTTCAAATGCACGCTTGTATCCATCAGCAGTGGCTGCCTGGAGTACACTTTGGAGAAGGGTTCTGAGTTTATACTAGGCTCAGCCAAAAATTAGGATCTTTAACTCTCTCCCAGTCTCAAAACCTTATCCCTCCCTTTTCCCCCTTAAGTTAGACCATTTTTCTCTTAACCTTCCATTTTTCTCAATATTTCATTCCAATATCTCAATCCTACCTTCAATTAATTCTATACTCAAAATAGACCCTGACTAATGATGACTCCAACTGTTCTCTTACTTTCAACTGCCTTTTCACCTTATCCTTCTGTCACTCCTGTTCACCCCAAAGTCCCCAAAAGATACTCACTGACATAATCTGACTTAACTGAAGTCACCTATGCATAGCTTAATTAGGATGAGAGTAGAATTCCAATGACTCCCACAAAAGTTAAAAATGAAGTTTAAATCAGTATGATAAGAAACATGTATAAAGTTTCTATAATAAATAAGGCAACATTCTATACTCTTCCTGAAAGATATATAAATAAAATTGTGCAAGTGTTCAGAAACCATAACTACTTGTTCACATCAAGAAAATCTTTCAGGAATTGGTATGTTTTCATACATACCAAGAGAGATGAGGCTGAAGTAGGGTTTCCTGAATTAGGAAACTTTTCTAGACCATTTGGATCTATACACCTGAACTATTCTTAATTCAGAGTACTGAGGACAAAGGATTAAATAGTTTGTATTTCTAATTAGCTATTGCCTTGGATTTAATGTGTGCTGTGATCTTATATACAGGGGTTGTCAGACTTTTCCACTTGGAGCCGTGTGTGTGTGTGTGTGTGTGTGTGCATGTGTGTGTGTGTGTGTGTGTGAGAGAGAGAGAGAGAGAGAGAGAGAGGGAGAGAGGGAGAGAGAGAGAGGGAGGGAGGGAGGGAGAGGAAGAGGGACAGAGGGGTGGGGGGGAGAGGGAGAGAGAGAGGTCCTGACCCAAGATAAATTTATTTAATCATATGCTGTTGGTTGCATCTGTTTGTTTATAAGAAATTTGTTTTCAATAAGAGAGGGAGCTCTCATAATTTTCCAGTAGTTCCCCTTTAGACATTGGCTAATTATAACAGTCAATTTATTAGAACTTATGTGATATCATACAAATACCCTAGAACTGAATCAAGTTTTTTAAAAATACCATCTTAATGGTCTTGGATGAATCGTATAGTTTTATCATTCTTCATTTTATCTATTCATAGAATTTAATTTCATAAAGTTTTCAACTTAGAGGTAAATGAACATTTTACCTGTTTGGTACATTAAAGTTGTATTTTAAAGAGATACATTCATATGAAAAATCATTTTAACCTAGGATACAGTGATAAAAGAGTTTGTTTGGCTTATTTTTGAAAGGATGAAGACATATTCAGAAGTGAAATTATTTTGATGAGGACCCATGATCAGTAGTTATTCCATATTGTTAAATCTAGATATTAAATCTTACAGATCATGAAAATAACTAAAATAATGAAATGGAGTGGTATCAAAGAACCTACACGGGTTGGCCCAAGGTTGTTCAGACAACTTGAAAATGTGACTCTTTAGTAAGAATAAAATAAAAGACTGAAAAGTTTCCAAGTTCTGCTGTACAAACAGCTCTATCCATGCCTCCTAATGACATTTTGGTCATAATATTCTCCTCACTTAGGCTGCTAGATTTGAATTGCCATTTCATTGTCAGAACTCCCAAGATTCTGGATTTAGGAGATTGGAACACTTTACTTGCCATTCCTCAAAATGAATTTCACCAGGTTTCAAACATTATGCTGTTAAAGCATCTACTGGGCATGCTAAATAACAAACTTTACCTATTTCATCATTTCATAAGAGAGTTAAGAAGCACGATAGTATGTAAATACAAAAAGTTTGGACTTTCAGTATAAATGCTCAATAGAAGTACAAACAAGTATTAAGTGCTGCCTTGGATGGTTATCAATAATTCCTGCTCAAATTGAGTCTACGTCCATCATTTAAAAAAATAGATACTTCATTTATACAGCACTTAACACATATTGAAAGCTTCCACAACCTCCATTTTCTCAGCCTAAAGTTTTTGTTTGTTATTTATTTATTTATTTAGTTATTTATTTAATATCATGAATGGGGAAACTGGAGGAGGTTAATTGGCTTTTCACTGAAATGAAGGGTGAGTCAGTGACAGAGCCAGAAATAGACACCAAGGCTTCATCTCTTCTCATCCTGGTTCACATCATGAGAAAGAGCTTTCTGCTTATAAATACATTTAATGATGTGGTTCCTGGAACTGTTAATTAGGGTAGTCTTTAAAACCCACCTGGTTCCAGAGATGGAAATTTCCGAAGTTAAGCATGTTTGGATGAAATGTTTTGGAGCTTTGTGTCAATTTTGTGAGACTTGGGAACTTTGTGATGTAGTTAAGGCAACTTAAAAAGAAGAGAATAATAAAATTTGTGTATATTTTCCTCCACATGTGCTTACTAAATATGCTCAACCTTGTCCTGTGTGAGTTACAACAGTTGTGTTTATAACTTCTATATCAGGCAAGACCACACTGATTTTATTGGGAACACACATATGAAAGACATACACATGTAAAATGGAGAAAAACTGGTACAAAAGGGAATAGAATCAGGATTGTCCTCATCTGTCTTAGTGGCATATTTGACACAGAGTTAAGAGTTTCTATCATTGATGAGTTTATAGAAACAGTGAGCTTATAAACATCAGAGAAGAGTGGCTGTCAATAATAATAATGATAATAATACCACCTAGCTTTTCTTAAAATGCAAGTATGATGAAATGTTTTTGTTTTTTTCCAACTCTACTGGGTAGAACACACAGAACTAGTTTAGTTAGAGAAAAGCAGCTGGTCATATTTTTAAGCTTGTAGCCAGAGCAAAGAAGACCTTTGAAAATTATTGATTAAAGGTGGAAAATATTTAAATTGGAGAAGAAAAGATTCATGATAATATTAATATTTTATGAGATAGTTTGGAAAGGGCATTAGGCTCATCCCATCGGCACTAATGGAGAGAATCAAAAAAGGAATGGATGGAAGCTATAATGGCACAAAGTTTAACTCCAAATGAAGATGAGATTTCTAACAGAGATGTGCAAAAATTGAATGGGCTCCAGACATTTCTGGGGGTGAACAAGCCTATGCATTAACACTGAGGGGACTCAAGCACTAGATGAATTGTTGATTTAATTGGAATTTAAGGTCCTTACAAGTACAGAGAGTCCATTATTCTTATTGACAAGATGTGTAGTGAAGCAGTCATTTCTATCGGGAATTCAGGACAAAGAAATGGAGAAACCACTGTGGAGAGACTGCAAGGACTGGAACTTAAATGGAAGTTAGAGTTTCCATAGATAGAAAGGAACATTGAGTCCATTTTAAAGATCAGCAAGAGATAAATGGGAAAAAAAGTAGCCTGTGCTTATGAGAAATTGTCAAAAGATCTCAGCCTTGATGGAGTTGAATATAGTACATATTCAGATTGTTAATAAGATTTAAATATCAAGAATATTGTTTTAACTTGCTTTAACAAGTAATATGTTATAAAGGAAAAAGAATACAGACTTTGGGACCAGAAAGATTTAGATTCATATGCTAATTTAAAAATCTTCATCTCTAAAATAGTCAAATTCTCAGAAACCTAATTGTTACCAGGGGCTGAGGGGAGCTGTTGTTTAATGAGTATAGAGCTTCAGGTTTGTAAGGTGAAAAAGTTCTGTTCCACAACAATGTGAATATACATAACACTATTGAACTGTACATTTAAAATGGTTAAGATGGTAAATTTTATGATATGTGATTTTTAGCAATAATGAAAGAATACCAAAAGAAATCTCTAAAACCTGTATTTAAGCTCTCTGAAAACTCAGCTTTCTCTTCTGTAACAACTTTGCATCCTTGTTGGGAGTCTTAAGTGAGTTCTACTAAATGAAATGAACCTACTGTATAGCACAGGGAACTCTACTCAGTGCTCTGTGGTGACCTAATTGGGAAAAGAATCTAAAAAAGAGTGGAAACATGTATATGTATAACTGATTCACTTTGCCATACAGCAGAAACTAACACAACATTGTAAAGAAACTGTACTCCAATAAAAATAAAAAATAGATTCTCAAAAAAAACTTAAAAAATGAAGTCATTACTATATAGTTCATCCCATGAATGAAAATGTCAAAACTATTTTCACTGATCTCCATTTTTTTCCCTCTTTCTAACTTGTCATGAATTTTATCCAGGAAAACATAGGGAGTTACATGAAATTACCATTTTTGCGCATGATGGTAGTAAGTGTTAAAGTCAGTTTCTAAGGTAAAAAGTGCATAGAGTCAGAAGTTCCCTTGGATGACATTTTAATTTTGCAATACCTTTTCTCAGGAAATATACAATTATTTTTTACCCAAATTTTAACACATTGTTGTTATGTTGTTTAAATAGTACTCAAAACAGTTTGGTTTATGTGTAACAACCATGTTGCCTGGAAAATATAAACTTGATTTTCAAATGAAACATCACATTCAGCTCACACAGTGAGAGAACGAGGCAACCAGGACTGAGGCAACAGTAGACCAACATCTTCAATCACCTGCTTACTCCAAGTCGGTGGCTCTTAAACCCTTTGTGCATCAGCATCATCCGGAGGGCTAGTTAAAAGCCAGATTTCTGGGCCCCACCCCTAGCGTGTCTGATTCCATGGTGTAGGGTGGGCCTTGAGAATTGGATTTCTAACATATCCTAGGCGAAGGCGGATGCTAAGTGCATCACTAGCACTTAAATAACCACCACTCCAACTCACACACTTATTGGGTGAAACAGGAGAAAGTATCTCCAAAATTATTCAAAAAGTCTCTCTTCCTCCCTCCCTCTCATAAACAAAATCACACACGTGAGGTAGCTGGTTTTATAAGACCTGATTATATACCTAACTCCTAAGCAGGTAAATTTCTAAAACTAGAAGAAAATTAAAAGGAATAACACATACATAAAATGAACACATCCTTTATGGATGAAGTTTCTTGGCCACTTGTGAGGAAACCTACCAATTCCACATTCCAATCTGAGTCAAAGATAAACTGTCTAGTCAAAGTTAGTCTCTGTTAGTTTGACTCAAAGTTCAAGCAGTGACAGCTCTGGTACTGCTGATTGGGAAGAATACAGATTTGATGTCTGGGCTGGAACTGAGGGCTAGAGTCTCTACTTGGACTAAAATTTTGAGGTCATGTAATATGCTGAGGATCCTTCTCCAACATTTTATACCCCTTCCAATATTACAATACACATGGATTTAAAAGATACCCGCTTTCTTTAATGACCATACTATTTAGGCAGATAAAATCAAGGCACTGGCCTGCTTCCCCTGCAGAGCTAGGAGATAAAAGAAAAAGCCATGGTTCATCTCTTTAGGCAAGAGATCAAAAACTGCAACCACATGTGAGAAGCCTGATTTATGTGTGCCAACGTACATGTTTTTTTCCTGAACACTATATCCATTTTTCTAACTACTTTATTCAATTTGCTTTTGTAAAATCAGTTAAAGCTCTTGTTTTAAATTGCTTTTAGTATACATGGCCCCAGATTGTTTACTCAGTTCTGTTTGAATCAAAACTTTGTTTTCCCTTTCAGGTCTCTCATTTCTCCGCCCATTATGCACATTCACACTAAAAGAGTCCTCTCCTGGGAGGGTTATTATTATGCCTCTCTTAATGGTACAGTTAAGGTTGTGTCAAAAGGGTGCTTGCATGCTAGGATTAACTACTCTTTTGTAAGATCTGCTGAAATCCAAGTAATTATTTCCAGTTACAGTGGTATCATGGTGAATTTACTCTAAGTAGAAACTGAAAATATTTAAACTCACTGGTGGAGTGAACTCAGCCTGGGCAAGTAATGGGGGAAAAAAGGCTAAATCTTATCTTAAACTTGCAGTTAGTTATACTCCTCCAAGGCATAAGGGCTTGGAAGAGGATTGGCCTCCAGATTTTCAGGAAGATAAATTGTCTTTCTTGCATTTCATGTTGGTGCATTGTATGTTAAAAAGTATAATAAATGAATTATTTCAGTACTGGGATGGCATATTTTTTTTTTTGAGAGAGAGAGAGAGAGAGAGGGAGGGGGGGGGGCACTTGTTCAGGCTTTCAGGAGAGGCTGTGATCCCAAGTTTACATATCCTCAAATTTTTGTTGAGTGCATTAAGGACAACCCTAGCGTGAGCAAAACACAGTGAGAGGATCCAGGTCTTTACTTCAAGTTTTACCACTATCATTGTTTTCTAAATTACAGTATGAAACATACCTCCTTACAAGAAGGAGACAATAATAGGAGTTTTACTGTACTATTTTTATATCCAAGGAATATAGAACAGTCCCGTCAACATCACAATCCTAAGAGAGAAATTGACTGATGTAGTATGTGCTTACTATTATACACACACAAACACACATACATACACACACACGTAAATCTTAAGTCCTGACTCTACTGAGATGAACGAGATGGAATACAGAATGATTGTTTCTGGGGTTCACACCGATGGCAGTGATAATAAACCCCGAGCAAGGTGAGACTACCTGTTCATTTCTTAATAAACAAAAATTTATCAGGTTGTCAAGAATTCAGTTTTAATAGTTTGTGTTCCCACAATGAAAGCTGTCCAACAGAATTAAAGTAACTCAAAAGGTGGTGCTTTGCCTAAACATTTCCATAGAATTCCTGCATTGTAATATAAATATCTATGTTTTGCAATCTTGAGGTGAAAAAATTGGTATTTGGGTGCTCCCAATTCTATTTAAACTAGTAATTACATGGAGAATCTTTTAAAAAATCACTACATTAATAACTCCTGCATAATTGACAAACTAAAAATAAGGTGAAAGAAATCAAAATAGAATCCTTGCTCTTAGGGGTTTGTTTCATGTATTCAAAATAATTATGTGGGTCTATTATGCCCAGTTCAAATCAAGAAACGCTTCTGGAATGCCAGTGATTGTAAAGATACAGTCTAGGCTGTGTACTGAACAGTGGGGATTAAAGCAAGTTCTTGTCTTCATTAAGCACACAGTCCAATAGCAAAATTAGGTACAATTCAGGCTCCTTATGGTGATTAGTATTATGTGAAATCATTAATTTCTGCAAAAGTGTGAGGCAGTTATAGGAAAAGAAAGATTGAGTATGGCCAAGCAGCATTTAAGGAAATGTCTCTGAAAGTTTTGGTATCTGAGCTTGACCTTAAACAATGGATAGATCACTGCTTACGTCTCACAACCTCAACAGAATGCCATATCTCATATCTTGGCATGTCAAAGGCATAGAAGCAGCAGAGTCCAATCTATATGTAGGGAATGGGGATGAGTAGTCCCCTGCAATTGGAAGGTGTGTAGCGAAGTGTAGTGTGCTTGAAAAAGGAGTCTGGGTGATTAAAGATGTATTTAATTTCTAAAGCCACCTTATGAATCAGCACAGACATCAGTATCCCTATTTTATCAATGAGGAAAAGGAATATAAAAAGTTTAGACCTAACTCTATTGTGAGAGTTGATTGAACAGTCTATATAATTTTGTCTTCTCTGGGGCTGAAGTCAGCAAGGCTAGCAGTCAAGAAGCGGAGATGGACATGGAGTGGGAAAGGCCAGGGGACAAATCTGGATCTAGGAGGACTGTGTCTTGTTTCTCACCTCTCCCAATCTCACTGATGGTGATGAGCTCCAGGATAAACTTGCACCTTTCCCACAAAGATGTGCATACGGCTGTCCCAGGATTCAGAGGAGGTAAGGAAGAAGTCTGGTAGAAGCTGGAGGAACTGTGAGCCCATGTACTGCCTCACTCTACAGGAGAGCCAGCAGATCAGAGACAAGTATGAGTTGCAACAGCACTCATGCCTTCACCTATGCCTTGTAAATCTCATGCAAATTTCTCTTGTGGCCAACACTTACTCAGAACCAGATAGAGAAGGGAATTCTGGCAAAGTAATGCTGGTTTAGCTGAATTGACATGTAGAGATTCTAGATAATGTTATATTCCCCTGAAGAGTGATTTTTGTTCGAGCAGGTAAGTGATTTTTGTTCGAGCAGGTAATTAATATGACTAGACTTAAACTGCATACTCTGTCTTCTGGGCTTGGGCTGCAGTGGAAATCTTCATTCATTTTCTTCAACTTCCTGGGGTCAGGCTGATGCCTGTGTTGTTCAGCAGTAAGATTTAGGAAGATTTCATATGTATTTCTTCTGTGTCTCCCTTCTTTCTGGGATTTCCCCGCCTAAATCTTAGTTTGCCATACCAGCACCACACTCTGTCCTCTGACACCTCAGGCCAATAAATAAGGTGTAGTTTTCTGCTGCCCCAAGCCATATACAATTTGAGAATTTCCTCAAAGGAAAGAAACCCAAGAAGCACCAACAGGCTATTTATCCATTGTGTATAATTCCTTTCTTCCAGGGGTAGCATTATGGACTGAACATTTATGTTCCCCCAAATTCATATGCTGAAGACTTAACCCTCAATGTGATGGTAGCTAGAGGTGGGGTCCTTGGGAGTTAATGAGGTTTAGATGATATCATGAGGGTGGGGACCTCATGATGAGATTAGTGTCCCTACAAGAAGAGGATGAGAGAGACCAGAGCTTGAACTTTCTGAGCACACACAAAAAAGAGGTCATGTGAGCACACAGCAAGATAGCAGCCACTTAGAAGCCAAGAAAAGAAGCCTTGGAATGAAACCTACTTTGTTGGCACCTTGATCTTAGACTTCCCAGCCTCCAGAAGTGTGAGAATTTTTTATTGTTTTAGCCACTCAGTCAATGGTATTTTGTTATGGAGCCCCAAGCAGATTAAGACAGATGTTGGTACCAAGATGTGGTATGTTCTGTAACAAATACCTAAAAATGTGGAAGCAACTTTGGAACCCAGTAATGGGTAGAGTCTAGAAGAGTCTTGAGGTGAATGCTAGAAATATGGACATTTAAGGCAATTCTGGTGAGATCTCGGAAATGAGGAACATGTTATTGGAAACAGGAGAAAATACAACCCTTATTATAAAGTGGCAAAGAACTTGGCTAACCTATGTTCTAGTGTGTTATGGAAAGTAGAATTTATGAGTGATGAAAATGGGCATTTAGCTGAGGAGAATTTTGAGCAAAGTAGTTGGAGAGGCTTGGTTCCTCCTGACTGCTTATGGTAAAACACAAGAAGAGAGAGATGAATAGAAAATATTGTTAAGCAAAAAGGAACCATAACTTAAAGATTCAGAAAATTCTCAACCTGTCCATATTGTAAAAAAGTGAGAAAGCATGTTTGGAAAAGAACATCAAAGGTGTGGCTGGAATACCACTCGATAAAGAGATTGTAGATATAATTCATGAACTTAAACAGCCATCACAACAGAAGCAAGGAATAGAGAAGGGATTATATCAGCAGAAACACTGCCAGGTTGTGCTAAAGGAGACAGAGTCACATGGGTAGGTAGAACCCTAGGTATAGCCTAGGTAGAGCTCTAGCAGAGAGCCATAAGGTGGTGCCCCATGGAGCCAAAGGGGTAGGTCTGCCGCAGGCCTGCAGGGCAGAGCAATGAACCAAAGAGGATGATTCTTGAGCCTTAAGATCTAATGGAATTTGCCTTGCCATGTTTGGACTTACTGATATCTGTCACTCTTCTTTCTCATTTCTCTTTTTTGGAATGGGGATGTCTACCCTATGCACGTCCCACCTTAAATTTCTACTGTTTAAGCCACCTGGTCTATGGTATTTTGCAATGGCAGCCTGAGCAGACTAAGACACGTAGTCTCCACTACAGTTTCAGCCTTCAAATAATGGGCTGTGCATTTTTTTGCTAGAATATGTAATTATTCTCTGTGGATTAGTCTGATTAAGCTATTCCACTATTACCAGAAATCAGACCTATTTCTTGATGGCAATATATTATTAACAAAATAAATCATGTTTCAGAAGTGTGTTCCATATATAATGCCTTTGTAAATTTCTAAATAAATATTTATATATGTATAGAAACAAAGATCTGGAGGGACAGCAAAATATTGAGTAGTTGTGTTACAGTGGTGAGCTTGTGGGGTGTTTTTTTTTTTCTATTTTCTCATCACATTTTCTATGTTTTCTTACACTGATCATGTAATATTGGATAATTTTAAAACTAAGTATAGAATAAGGTGAAATAAAGAAAAGCAAGTTAAGCCAAAATATTATGCTGATGTCAGTTCACTTTTGTAATATTTTTGTCGTGATTTGAGACCAACCAAAATCAAGAAATTTGTTTTTATTGCTAATTTATGTGCACCCAGTGACCTCATTCACTATTAAAAGTTAATACTTGGATCTAAAGTCAGCAAATCTGGCAGTATTCACTGGGAACTAGCAAATGTTAGAATCAGCTTGAATGTTTTATTTTGTAATCATGACACTATGTACTTATATATTAAATAATCCTTTGCACATCAGTTTACTACAGTGGTGTGCTTTAGTATTTTTTATTTTCTTAAAAATTGGAATTCCCATTTTCTACATAAATTGCCAACTGATATTCTCTCTCCCTTTATCCCCTCCCTTCCTCCTTTTTTCCCCCTTGTTTCTTCCTCCCCCCCCCATTCTTCCTTCTAATATTTACCAATTTTATACTCTGCCAAATATTACACTAGGCTCTGGAGATCCAGAGTTGAATAAACTCTGGTTTCTCAAGAGGACTATTTGGGATGACAGACAAGTGCATGAACTATTACAATGTGATATCATGATGGCTGAAAAGGGTATGCACAAGGGGCTGAGCATCTCTAGAAAATCAGGAGAGCAAAGACTCGCTGCTTCTGAATGGCTTTTCTAAGAAAAGATATAAACAACTTATTCAGGTAGTTTATCTCCATTTTCTCCCCTATAGATTCATATTTAAATTATGATTTTTCATTTTATGTTCTCTTTTAGTAGGTAGGGACAAAGGAGAGCTGTTTCATATCAAGTAA
The DNA here is from genome assembly GCF_003031525.2 of Neophocaena asiaeorientalis asiaeorientalis. NCBI lineage: Eukaryota > Metazoa > Chordata > Mammalia > Artiodactyla > Phocoenidae > Neophocaena > Neophocaena asiaeorientalis. The sequence continues at coordinate 8,401,923 of NW_020185331.1, read as the reverse complement.
TAATTTTATAATAATCATAATTTATATTTCAGAGCTATTTTGTTTACTTTTAAAAGTACTAAAAGAACCCGTATAGACACCTAAGGGTTGATTCAGTCATGATTAGCACAATAGTGACAGAATCACATTTCTCTTACAATCTAGATCAACCACCTGAAAGTTGAGAAAAATCAGTGCCTTTTAGCCGATGAGAGATTTGTAAGTATCAAAATGACTAGTATTAGCATTTGGATCAAGCCTCACTTAAAGAGACATAAAACTAAAGTTTTTCACAGTAGTTTTAAATGACTTACGATGAAGCTGATGGATCTCCTACATTAGGCAGAGAAAACTAAAATCCTTCAAGGAAACACAACATGAATAAAAAAACAAGGAATATTAATACAGTCCATCTGTGGGTCCTGCATATTTTATTTCCTTCATAGTTCATATAACGTTCATTAAAAACATAGTGCCTTTATGCATATTTGAAGTAAAACTCCCCTCTGACTTTACTGGGTAAAGTATGCACGATAACAAATGCATTTAGCCTTTAAATGAACTCATCAGAAGTGAAGGGTGCTTTACAACTAGTGATGGGCAGAACTTGGGAATTTGGGGAGGTTGGCACACGTTTGAATATGTTATCTGAGGCTAATGTGAACTATTTGATTCAGCACCATGGGGTTGAAAGTCTCACAGGAACAGGAAAGAGCACAATCGGCAACATCGCAGTAATACAGAAGTTAACAGTTGTCAGGCAGATGAATTTTTGTGTGAAACATAAAAATAGGATATTTTTTCCCCTGTAACCTACTGTAGAGACCCGTGAGGAACCATAAATCTGAAATATTGTGCCTTTTGAAAAGAGAATGTCAAAGATTAATTATTTCTATGAGAACGGCACAGAGCTTTTGCATGATTCACACTGACAGAGAAAATATCCCCTGTAATTTGAAAGGGGGGGAAAAAAGGATATTTCTTACATACAGTCAGGAGAAAAATCTTGAAAAATAAAGTTATCATCCCATTCTATACATAAATTTTTAAAGATATTTATCTTTTGGAAAAATAGATATGCCTTTTTATTTCCACATGTGTTCTTTAAATTAATATATGAGACATTTAACCAATTCAGGTCTTATTCATAAAATATGTAAATTCAATGACTACTAGCTTCTCTTTAACTATCTTCCACACTGCCAACTACCTCAAAATGTAAATCAGATGAAGTCTCACTCTGACAAATTTTTGGAACAATAGAACCAGGTTACATTCATCTCAGCATCTTGGTGCCCCGTATGTCCACAGGGACTATGAATCCAAAATGGGGACGTGAACAACATACGAAATAAAACGTTCAGCTCAATTCCAGTCAAGACAATTTATCCTCATAGTAACTCCTTCCACAATCTTGGTTATTTTCCAGGCATGAGGGAAAGTTTGCCATGATACCACCAAGCTCCTTGTCTTGGTTCATCCCAAAATGTTTTTTGTGACTTTATGATCTGAGCTATAAGGCATTTCTGGGGGTCCTTGAATGAAGCCTGTTTAAGCTCATAAGGAAATAAGGCACATTGTGAGCCACTAGAGGAAGGCAGGACATTCCTGACCCCCACAGTACTCTGTTGGCTAACTATGCTGTTCATTCAGAAAATGTACTGCACTTTGAAGCTTCACTTAACCCAAGCAGAGAGCAAAGTGGGAGAAGGAAGCAAAGTAGGGAGGGCAGTGAGTCTTGGCTTGGTACTGCTCAGGAATGATTTTTAGAGGGCTTAGGTGGGGAAGCACAAGTTAGAAAAATTAGAGCAGAGGAGGAGAAAACAGGTAGAGTGATTAAGAGCGTAGACTTTGGAAGAATGCAGCCTCAGCTTCATTGCTTGCTTCACCACTCTATCGAATTGGTTTGGGCACATCCCATAATGCTTTTAAGTTCCGGGATTTTATTTTATTTTCCATCCATACGCTTCACCCATTTACAGTATCTTTTTCATAGCATTATTGTGAAATTTAAAATGAAATAACAGTAGTAATCATAAAACTACATTACAGTACTTCATAACTACACTTAATACGGTTACATAGTCCCTGGCAAATATTATGATCTTCAACATCATTATTTTTATTAGGGTGCTACTCTGATTTTTATAAAAGCTCTGCTTTTATCTTTGCAGTACTGGTTAGATGAGTCTCCATAATTCTCCAGACCTTCGTTTCTCAACTCAGGAATGGCAAAGATTGGTCAACTAGTCTCCAGGGACTCATCTAACGTTAACAATCTATGACTTGGTCTGCTTTTACAGACTGCACTTCTGAGAGTCACCAACTATATACACATATTCACATGGAATTCCAAGTTGGGGGGCTTTATGTGGTGAATAGAAATGGAAAAATAATCTAAGAAAATAATTACAGGCAGAACATATGATAGAAAGGCCTCCTAAAAATCCCTGCCTATTTCCAAAGTCTGTTTTTACACTAATGCACTCCCCATGAGACTGCCCAAATGCAATTTAGAGAGACACTGAATTGGATTCAGAAAGTTGAGTGTTTTATGAATTTTTGTCTCTAAGTGACATATGCCTTTCTGCAAAATCAGAAAATAGATTTGTTCAGTGCATGGAGTGGAGTATTACTGATGTAATTGGGTAAGCCTGGCAAGATAAGTTCGATTTTAGTTGATGACACTGTCAGGAATAAATTGAGTATTCAAGGAAGCTTCAATGTACCTATGAACACGGACCAGCACAGAAATCTGAGTGCTTGATCAGATGTTCCTGTATAGATTCAAAAGCATTATGAAAATTGACTCAAATGTAGAGGAAAAGGCAACTGTTGAAACCCAGCAGTTTATAAGACAACAGCTCCTCCACAGATGAAAAAGGAGCCCATTGGAATTGTGTGTGTATAAGCTGGTGTACAATGCTGTGATACAAAAGTTTACCAGTGAGCCTCATTTCTTTTGGATCTCTTAGTAAACCTAGCTTGATCCAGCTTTCTGGTCGTTCTTGCCGAAACTAACCTAAATCCTAATGCATTTGATTTGACTACATTTATAGTGGATGGTATGATGGTCAAAATTGCATCCTCACAGACTCCTAGCAAAGAGGACTGAGGATGAAATAGGACTTATGACTGGCACACAATAAATAGCACTTAAAATAATATTAGTTGGAGAACATATCTTGTACTATTTCAACTTTTGAGGTTTGTTTTATGATTCATTATACAGACTATCTTGGTGAATGTTCCAGGTACACTTAAATAAATTATGTATTCTACATTTGTTGGGTATATTATTCTGTAAATGTCAATAATTGGGTCAAATTGGTTGATAATATTGTTCAGACCTCCTCTATTTATTACTGATAGTTTTCAAGTTATTCTATTAATTACTGAGGGAGAAGGGTTAAAATCTCTCATTGTGATTTTTAATTTTTTTCTCCATTTAGTTTCTGTCAGTTTTCTCTTAACTACTTTGAGGATCTGTTATTAGATGTAAATACGATTAAGATCTTATACCAGTCGGATTTCTCACTCTTTATCATTGTGAAATAATACTTCTTATGATTAGTATTATTTTTGTCCTGAAGTCTACTTGTCTGATATTGATATACTCATGCCAAACCTGTGTACTTACTGATAGCAGGTACATATGTTTCATTTTTACAACCTGTCTGTATCTTTCTATCTAAAGTGTGTCTCTTATAGACACATCTGTTTCTTGTCTTGCTTTTTTACTTCTACCCAGTTCAATAATCTTCACCTTGAGATTATAATTTTTCTTCCATTAACATTTAATATAATTACTGACATGGTTGGGTTTATGTATACATTTTATTATTTTCTTTTTCTTCTGTGCCATCTCTTATTTGTTTCTCTGTTTCTCATTTTCTGATTTTGAGGGTGATAATCAAAACTTTTAGAATGTTTCATTTTATTGTCTTTATTGGATTTTTAGCTATAACTCCTGTCTTTCTTACATTTTTGTGATTGCCCCAGGGCTAGCAATATTCAACTTTAACTTATTAAAGTCTACTTAGAGTTAATATTATCCTGCTTTAAACATCACATTTCACAGTTCCTAACCATACTTTACATGTTTTTCTTCACAAATATAATAATAAAAACACTGTTAAAGAATTGAAAAAGCAAGAAAAATTGTAAAACATATATCTGACTAAGGAGTTATTTCTAGTATATACAAAGAAATCTTAGAATGGACAATAAGACGACGACCAATGAAAATATGTGCAAATGATCTGAATAGCTACTTCACCAAATAAGATATATGGGTGCCAAATAAACACATGGAAATATATTCAGCATCAGTAGTCATTAGAGAAATATAAACTGCAACCATGAGATACAATTGCAAGTCAATTATACTGTCTAAGATTAAAAAGAGTACGAATACCAAGCACTGGCTAGGATGTGTGCTAATAGAAAATCTCATACACTGCTGGTAGGAATTTAAAATGGAGTGACACTCTGTAACCTCACCCTTGAAAGGCCCCAGTCAACCTAGTTCAGTCCAATATACCCCCCACTCCCAATTAAAAAGTCACTTGCTGAAAAAATTTTTCTCCAATCCACTTAAGTGTTCCCTATTACACAAATTTATCCCTTGTCAAAAAAGACCCATTTTTTTCTATTCTCTGAAAATTTTCCCATTTGAACCAAAACCTGAATCATTAGTGATTGAATTTTTTTTTCTTTCTTTTTAGGATTAGGAGGAGCTCAGTCGTTAAAGCATAATGCCTTATCTCAGTCCCTTTGAAGTAAAGGAAATGGGGGGGTCTTGGTTGTGGAGAGGGGAGTACTTGCCGCTTCCCCACCCTTAGGATGAATTTTTCCTAATACAGACATCATCATCAACAATAAAAGTGCCAAAGTGCTCTACATTAACATCAAATTGAATATTTATATTTTTCTCTACAAATACATTTCAAATAAATATGAGTTTCCTTCAGCACAATTTAACAAGAAAGGTGAAAATTGTCACCTTTGGAGATCTATTTCACCTTGAACTTAAGCTATCTAGAGTGCATTAATACAGTCCCACCAAGAATAAAGGAAATATAGTTGGTGCTTTATGTATTTCTTTCAACTAGAAGATCCCTAAGATACAGATCCTAACAAACTGTTCTAAGGATCATCCAGTACAAAATATTTTTGATGTCACAGTAACTAGGAAGACCTTGACGAGGATAACAATTTCCAATCTAAATTGAAGTTTCCTATAACTCATCCTGGGGCAGAATCTAATCTCAGTACAAGAGTTAACTCAGCACTGTAGGGCAACATGAATAGGGTCCAATCTCCAGGAAGAAAGGAGATAACTCAGTGTTATCTCAGTGATGAACACAACCCTGAATAAGTGCACCCCTATGGAAGACCTTTGTGGGAGTTCTGGTTTATAAAACAAAATTGAAAACATCTCCATGAACAGGTTGAGAATAGATCCAAGTGAAGGATCTGAGAAGATATAAACACAAACAAAAATTTAAAAGAAGAAACACTTCATTTTTAAAAATATCAACTGTTGCATAGGTGTCTTAGCCTGGGTTCCTCCAAAGCAGATCCTGAGGCCAAGTTGTACATGTAAGTATTTTCCCCTGCCTCTTAGAGGAGGGAGGATTGAGAGCAAGGGACAGAAGTTTTACTGGGAAGATGGAAAGTCATGGAGGATGTATATAAAGTTATATACTAATTTCCCCCATTATATTCTTTGAGATAAAAAAAATTACTGTTTTCCCCCTCTGGATAATGTGGGAATTTTGATATTTGGCAGGCCCCATAGGAAAACCTGGGTTTTATTTCCTTCATGTACAATTATAGCTCTCTGTCTCAGCCTAAATTGCAACACATTTTCTCTCGCCTCTAAAAGTTGGGACAAATCTAAAAGTACATTTATGTTAGTTTTGGAATTTTTCAACTGACAGAAGTTTCCCAATAACATTATCTGCATTAAAGTATTTCATTGTAAGCATCCTTAATATTAGTTCATTCGATGCTCTGCAAATGTATCTTTTGTTGTCAGGGAATTTGGGCTCCACTTTTTATGAAACACAATAAATTATACATATAATATATTTCATATCCTTACAGCCAGAAAGTAAACCTGTCACCATCCAACTGAAAATAGGTCCCTGATTGATATAGTACTTTGCCGAGTAGCCTCTGTGAAGTGATTGACCCTCTTGTGGCTCAAAAATTTGTGCATCTCAGCAGTGATTATTCATCTGTCCATGCACCCTTTTATACGACATTGTTTTGTGTTTGATTTAATTCAACAAACCTATACTGAATATATGCTATGCATCAGGAACTGTGTTTTTCTGGGGAAAAAAGAGATTAAGACACTCTACCTGTCTTTGCAGAGCTCACAATCTAATGAAAGAAGCAGAGATATCCAAATTCCTATAATACAAGCAAAGTGATAATAGAGATAAATGATAAATTCCAGGAAAGCTAACTAAAGTAAAAATCAAGCTGGCCTGAAGATTAGAGAGAATGGGAAATTTTATACAGGAAGAAAACAGGAATTAACACTGAACTGGGTATTAAAGATTATGTTGATGTTTGCCAAGTGGACATGAGACAGAGAGAAGGGATTCAGATTTTTTTGAGATAGACCAGTATATACATAAATATACTGGGAAGTCAAATGACCTGCTGTGTTTGGGGAATGGCAAGTGTACCCACTAAGAAAAGATGGAGGAAAAAAACGAGTGAGGATGAAAAGAAGGAATAAGCCTAGTTATAAAGAGCACTGATTCCTTGCCAAGAAATTTGGAGTTTTTCATGATCTGCCAGATGTTATCAAAAACACCTTACCTGCTAAGCTGCCAAGATGTCTCTAGAATTAGATGGTTTCCTCCTGTAGCCAATAAAGCCTCTTTTTAGCCACAGCCCTCGGTCTTCTTAAAATTCAGGAATAAATTACAAAATCTCTAGATTTCACTCTTGGGAAGAAAAGAGAAACTTCACTGGGGTTGGAGTAGGCTTTTGAACACTAAACTACCCCGCTGACCAATATCATCTTTGACACTGGGAGAAAAAAATAAATAACTGGCCCTGGCCAGTAGAGCAAAATAGCTGTCTTAGAACAGCAAACACTGCCATTACTTGGTTTGTATACTTATTTGAGTAAAAATAAACGAAAGTGAAAAGATTTTAGCACTTGTAAGTTTAGACACTTGGACCTCATTTTAGTGCTTGGAAGAAGAGAGCTTGTAAGCAGATTTCCCCAGAAGGGGTAGGAGAGAGAGAAAATAAAGACATAAAGTCAGTAAACAAATCCATGAGGCTCTGCCCAATGATCCTGTCTCCCCTTGAATGCTGTATCTGCATGAAATGCACATCGATGACAAACGGAATACCTCCATTTACTGGCAGGGCAATCCAGAGAGCTCGCAACTTCTGAGGTATAGCTCCAATTTCTATCCTCTGAGAAAACTTTCCTATCCTTACGAAGTTCTTTAGAATTCTCCCTTGGGGTTTCGTTGCCTACAGTGATGAAAAGACAGGCAAAGAAAGGAAACATCAAACGGAACCCAAATGATGAGAATAAACGTAAAGGGAGTTTCCAAGGGCCATTTGCTGCTGAATGAGTGCAGTCACATGCTATTGTGCATACATCACCCGATCCAGGTTCAGCCTAGTACCAGAGATCAATACCCATTACTAATCAAAATGGCCTGAGAATCATAGTGCCACAATCACATAAGTGAGAGGAAGTGGCTTTTATTGTACTCTCAACATTGACAGCCAAACATGTGCTTCAAGGCGAGAAATGAGTGGAGGGGATAATTATCAACTAGCATTGGAATGGTATTCTTATTCTCCAAACTAATGTTTCCATGTGCAGGAAATTCCCAAGAGCAACACACATGGCTTAGCAGTACACTTCTACCTTACTTCCCCACATATAACTACCCACCGTGAGTGGACACTTTTCTCAGTTAGGAAGAGCTAATTTCTTATAAGACAGTGAGCACTGAAGATTCAGTCTCTTTTCTTCACTCTCCTCCCTTGACCGTTTAAGTTGAATGATTCAGAACCTCTCTGCAGAAATCACATCTTTCCTTATGTGGGTTGTCCCAAAGCCACACTGGGGGATGGGTGAGGCTGATCTAAGTCAGGGGAGGATAAAACTTTAGAAAGCTTGTTTGTTCTCAGAAATAAGTCACATTCCCCAATCAGCATTATCTGTCATACAGATGATATTTCAATTTTTATTTTCCACACTCGTCTATGTTCTCATTGAATCCAAACTAATGCAAAATCCAGAGTCTAGTCATAGAAGATATAGGATCCCAAAAAATATCATTGCAATTCAGAAGCAGTACTATCTTTACTTTCTTCTTAGTACTGTGTGTAGGTGTGCATGTGCAAAACTAAATGAAAAGTTGCTAAGTTCATAAAAGCCGTGAAAGTACAGTAGAGTGGAAAAGGTAATAAACTGGGTCATGGATATGCCATTAATTAGCTGGGGAACTTGTATAAATGACTTAAACTCTATTCTCTAATTTACTCCTCTATAGTAATTATTGAATACAATATCTTTATTTTAAGATATTTAGCATTCTGAAATTCCAAAATGCTACTTCTCTGTTTACTATTTACATGACTCACTTTTGCTTTCCTGGGTTACGGATAGCTGTGACCTGTTGGTGGTAATACACACACACACACACACACACACACACACACATAAATGCTTAGTGAATAGAAAGAAAAAAAGTGATTATGTGTATTACCAATAAATTAAAACCATATTGAACATGCTTATTCATTTATTTGACAAAAGCAGCAAAGCAAGGGAATTCTGCCATCAAAATTTGAATGGTCGTAGACTGATAGAGCAATACTGAAAATACTAATTTAGAGACTGAAAGATTACTAATGAGCAAATATTTACTCTTTCCTTCAACCATCAAGGGAGGAATGTGTTTCCCCATCTCAAAAATGTTGGGCTTGGCCATATAAGTGATTTGGGGTAATGGGATGTAAGTAAAAATACAGTTTAAAGTTCTTATCTGGGGCCTTAAGAGACATCTCATGTCTCTTCTTCCCCTTGCCTTTCTACCATGAGAAGAACATGCCTTGGTTATTGGCCATTCAGTGCTGATGAGGACACACGGAGAAGAACCGGACCCAACCCAGAACAAGGAGCCAAGCTAAAAAGAGCCCAGGTTAGATCAGTTGAAACTTATCTGATCCACAGATACCAGACTAAGAAAAAAAGCTCTATCATTTTATGTTTCTAATATATTGTGGTTGTTTTTCATGCAGCATTAAATAGCTAAAGACAAATGTTAGTGTGAATGTGGAAAAAAGAGAACACTTAAACACTGCTAGTGGGAATGTAAATTGGTACAGCTGTTATGGAAAAGAATATAGAAGTTTCTCAAAAAAATTAAAAATAGAATTATCATATGATCTAGCAATCCCACTACTAAGTATATATCCAAAGGATATGAAATCAGAATCTTGAAGAAATATCTGTGCTCCCATGTTCACTGAAGCATTATTCACAGTAGCCAAAATATGGAAACAACATAAATATCCTTCAAAAGATGAGTGGATAAGGAAAATGGAGTTTGTGTATATAAACAAAATATTATTCAGCTATATAAAAGGAAAACCTGCCATTTGTAACAACATGTATGAACCTGGAAGGCTTTATGCTAAGTGAATTATGCCAGACAGAGAAGGACAAATACTGTATGGTATTACTTATATGTGGAATCTTTAAAAGAGGTGAATTTATAGAAATAGAGAATAAGAGAATAGAATGGTGGTTGCCAGGAGCTAGGAGAAGAAGAGGGGGAAATGGGGAGATATAGGTCAAAGGGTACAAACTTTCAATTACAAGAAGAATAAGTTCTGAGACTCTCACATACAGCATGGTGACTATAGTTAATAATACATTATATACTTGAAAGTTGCTGAGCATAGATCTTAAGCTTTCTCACTTCACACACACAAGAAAGAATTAACTGTATGAGTAATACATGTTTAATTATCTTGATCTTGGTAATCATTCCACAATGTATATGTATAACAAACCATGTCATATACTTTTAAAAAGTATACAATTATATTGGTCAATTATTCCTCAATAGAATTGGAAAAATTAGCTGACTTGTGCCAAGACTCAACAAGTTCAGTTGCACACTTTACTTTTTATAAAATTCAAAGTCACAGCACAGTCAGTAAATGTATTTATTATTTTTACGTATCTTCAGGTAATTCGGCCCACCACAGAAAAGACCACCTGATATGTAAGAGGACCGTCTTCCACCACACTCACCTTGGATAGAACTGCATAATTAACTTCACTTACTTTTACCTTCAGCAACCATGAGTTGAAACACCACCATTAACAGAAACTTCAACTGTCCCTCCTACACTCTAAAGAGCCATCGCCATGGCTCAGGGGAGGTTGACTTAGTTAAATATTAATACAACTTTCATTGCTTCTTCATGACATGGTGAGTCTCGCTGAGGCCTTGAACCTTCCAGAAGTAGTTGTACCAAACCAGCAAGAGATTTCACTTTCAATAAGTGGCTGAAGAGAATTTATATTGTTAACATACTGGAGTGTTATAATGCTTTCATCAGCCGCCTGAAGCTCTAGGTTTCTTCTACCAAGCAAGACTCTGGATTCTTTCCTTTGTTAACATTAAAACACTCCACAGCTGTACTTCTACAAACTTCAGATCCTTACAACTCAACATCAAAAAAAACAAACGACCCCATTAAAAATGGGCAGAAGACCTGAATAGACATTTTCCAAAGAGGAAATGCAGATAGCCAACAGGCACATGAAAAGATGCTCAACATTGCTAATCATCAGGGAAATGGGGATCAAAACCACAATGAGATATCACCTCACACCTGTCAGAATGGCTATCATCAAAAAGGGATCTGTGTTTTAATAAACTCTCCAGATAATTCTAACACATGCTAAAGTTTGAGAACCCCTGGTAAGGAGTTCAAGTTTTGGTGGTAGAGCCAAATGGAAAGACTGGGGCCAGGTTGTAGAGGGACTTGTGAACAGCCCAAGTAGCCTGGACTTTGCCATAGGCAATTGTGTAGAGAGCAGTGATCAGGATGTAATTGTGTTATGTTGGAGAGAGAGCTGAATGGTGTAGACTTAGGTGAGTCTCCTAGTCAATCTTTTTATGTTTGAAATGTTTCTATAATTTGGTATTCTTTCTTTAATAAACTGTTCATTTATGCATTTATTGTATTTCTATAAGATTACAGCTTTGTTATAAATCTTTGCTCTTTTAATTTGAGGTGAGTAAAATTCTGAGATATTACTGATAATAATATTCATCTTAGTGAGTTAAGTTTTTGGAGAAGTAATCTAATATTTCTATCCTTGAAATTAAAAAAAGTATTTTCTTCGAATTATAAACTTATCAGATGACATTTCTCCGTAAGCTGCATTCTTTTGCAGTTTGGAATGATTCATCATGTCTTTTTCTCCAGAAATATACCTCTTCAAGGAGTTCCTAAAAGGACATTGTTAAGAAAATATCCTCATGAACTTTATCACCTTCTTACTGGAATTTTCACTTTGAATAGTCCAATTCGTATTTCAGCATTCAATAGCCAAAGTCCACACTCTCTAATGATAGAATGAAGTGCACTAATTAGACCCACTTGACAGTTCCTGAGGCGGGAGAATGAAGAAAAAAAAAAATCAAATACCCTTAGAGATCATTTTTAAAGAGTAAATACCTGCTTTCCCAAATGGAGACCCTTTGAAATAAGTGGGTACTTATATTTTGGCTGCAATTTTAGGAAGCATCAAGTGACCGTTACAACAAATCTGGGAGTCATTCTCCCACTCCATCTCCCTATCCCTTACCTCCAGTAGGGAGTTAAAGATAAGAATGTAAGGGAAACACACCTACTTCAAAGAGACCTGTTTTTCTCACTGTGCTCTAAAAAGTGTAAGGGCTATTTTGTTTTCTCTTTCCATACCAGTTTTCACTTATATGTATGTATGTATTTGTCAGCTTGTTTCTTTATTTTTATGTTCATGTATTTACTTATTTAGTGAAAATGACTGAGCTGCATTTTCTGACTTCTCTATTTTTTTAATTTCTCCTTTGTTCTCCCTTAGTATCTAGTCTCCACTTTCATGGAGAAGTATCTACCAGTAGGGTTTTATTGACAAACAGGAGGGATGTATTCAGTGTTAGAGAAATTTAATTAAAAATAGAATCTCCTCCCAATTCAGAAAACCACTCTCCTCAAAGAGGTTTCCAAAAGAATTTTTTTTATTGAATAAGCATTAAGCCAGATGTGCATCACAGGTAATTCAATAAGGAGACTGCAAAGATAGAGAAAAAAATCTCATATTTTTATAAAGCCACGCAGATACAACCCATTGCATACATGCTCTCAAGATAAACAATAACTAGTCCCAAGTAGGAGGACTTGACAGCGCTACTTGTCACACATAGTTTACCCTAGATCCACCTGGTGGTTGGGGTGGCCATCTGTGCTGTCTTTTTCCAGAGGACGGAAAAATAAGCTTCTTATAGCTTTATGACAGAAAACAGTTTGGGAGAAAGACATCAGCCCCACTAAAGGTAGGCTACTACTCTCACATAGAAACTGCAAGGTAAGGGTGTTATCTTCCTTGATGATTACATTTGAAAGATGTGGTTCCCAGGTCCTTAAAGAGACATTTCTGGATCCTAAGGCTGGTAAGAGGATTATTTAGCTTTTTAAAAATTTACAGTACATTTCAACCAGAGAAAGAACTTTCCATTACAAGCTTTCTAAAATAAATGTTCTAAGAAAAGAGAGTGGGGTGAAGTCTCTTCTCTTACTTTCAACAAGAAGGATTAAGCCTTTTGTTTTAAATTTGTAATTATCCTTACATCAGCCAAATACATCACACTAGGAATCAGAAAATTAGGCATCAGTCCTTGATTTCTCACTCAGTGGCTGTTACTTAGCATTCTATGAACCTCAGTTTCTGTTAGGAGTTTAGGCTAATAACCACAAAATATCTAAGACCTTATATATAATGTGCCAACAGCACAAGGACCAACAGCAGTAGGGCTTGTTGGATAAACATGATCTCAGGCTCCCTTCCAATACTAAGTCAATGTACATAATTTAAGAGTACTTCTGATGATTCATCATGTATTTAAGTTTCAGAAGCATTACTCTAAAGTCATGGTTCTCTAAGTGTGGCCTTAGACCAGGAGGACCAGCATCATCAAGGAACCTATTATAAATGGAAAATTTGAGCCCCACCCAGATCTACTAAATTACAAATCCTGAGTACCGTATCCAATAATTGTATAATTGTGTGTGCGTGTGTGTATTTGAGTAAGATTTGCTGAGATAAAATCTACATATTGTAAAATTCATGCTTTTCAGATTACAAATCAATTAATTCTGACAGTCTTGTAACCATGACCACCATCAAGACATAAAACATTCCTATTACCCCTAAAAGTTTCATCATTTCCCTTTATACTTAATTCTCTACTTAACCTCTAATCCTAATAATGACTAATCTGTTTTACAACCCTTACAGTTTTGCTTTTCCTAATGTCATATATGTAAAATAATACATTGTGTAGACATTTGAGTCCAGCTTCTTTCACTTAGTGTAATGCATTTGAGAATCATTCATGTGTATTGTTTTTTATAATATATTTTTGAATTTTCTACTTATTTTTCTGTTATTGACTTCTAGTTTTATACCATTATAGTCAGAAATATGAGTTCATATGATTTCAATCTTCTTGAATTTGTTAAGACTCGTTCTGTGGCCTAACATTTTATCTATTCTGGAGAATGTTCCATGTGTGCTTAAGAAGAATGCTGCTGCAGGATGGAATATTTTGTGTATGTCTGTTAGGTCCATTTTGTCTGGCCAATGATGAAAGTGGAGTATTGAAGTCTGTTACTATTGTTGTACTGCTGTCTATTCCTCATTTCAGTTGAAAAGGAGAGACCACTTACAAACTCATTTTATGAGGCCAGCATTATTATAGAAGAAAGCCAGAAAAGTATACTACAAGAAAACAAAATTACAAGCCAATATTCCTGTTAAAAATAGACACAAACTCTCAGCAAAATACTAGCAAACTGAATTCAACAGTACATTAAAAAGATCATACTCTATGACAAAGTGGGATTTATCCCTGGGATGCAAGGATGGTTTGGTTTATGCAAATCAATAAGTGTGATACACCACATTAACAAATGAAGGTTAAAAAATCATATGATCATTTCATATGACTTTGAAAATATAACATATTTTCCTGATAAAAACTCTTGTATTAGGCATAGTAGAAATGTACCTCAATGGTATAAAGGCCGTATATAAGAAGTCCATAGCTAACATCACATTCAGTGCTGAAAATTTATAGCTTTTTTTCTAATATCAGCAACAAGTCAAGGATGCCCATTCTCACCACTTCTCTCCAACACAGTACTAGAAATGCAAGCCAGAGCAATTAGACCAGAAAAACATATAAAAGGCCTTTAAATCAAAAAGGAAGAAGTAAAATTGTCTCTGTTTGTAGATGAAATGATCTTATATATAGAAAACACTAAAGACTCCACCCAATAAACTAATAACTGAGTTCAGTAAAGACAATCTCAGAGACCTCTGGGACAACACTAAACTCACCAGCATTCGAATTATAGGGGTGCCAGAAGAAGAAGAGAAAAAGAAAGGGTCTGAGAAAATATTTGAAAAGATTATAGTAGAAAACTTCCCTAACATGGGAAAGGAAATAGTCACCAAGCCCAGGAAGCAGAGAGAGTCCCATACAGGATAAACCCTAGAGAAAACACACCAAGACACATATTAATCAAACTAACAAAAATTAATTCAAAGAAAAATATTAAAAGCAACAAGGGAAAAAAAAATCATACAGAGGAATCCCCATAAGGTTATCAGCTGATTTTTCAGCAGAAACTCTACAGGTCAGAAGGGACTGGCAGGATATACTTAAAGTTATGAAGAGAAAACCTACAACCAAGATTACTCTACCTAGCAAGGCTCTCATTCAGATTTGATGGAGAAGTCAAAAGCTTTTCAGACAAACAAAAGCTAAGAGAATTCAGCACCACCAAACCAGCTTTACAACAATGCTAAAAAAATTTATCTAAGTAGGAAACACAAGAGAAGAAAAAGACCCACAAAAACAAATGCAAAATAATTAGTCACTTTCTTCTCAAGTGAACAAAGAACATTCTCCAGGATAGATCACATCTTGGGGCACAAATCAAGCCTTGGAAAATTTAAGAAAATTGAAATAGTATCAAGCATCTTTTCTGACCACAACGCTATGAGACTGGAAATCAATTATAGGAAAAAAAAGCTGTAAAAAACACAAATACATGGAGGCTAAACAGTGTGCTATTAAATAACCAAGAGATCACTGAAGAAATCAAAGAAGAAATAAAAAAATACCTAGAGAAATATAACAATGAAAACACGATGAACCAAAACCTATTGGACACAGCAAAAGAAGTTCTAAGAGAGAAGTTTATAGCAATTCAACCTCACCTCAAGAAACAAGAAAAATATCAAATAAACAATTTAACCCTACACTTAAAACAACCAGAGAAAGAAGAACAAAGAAAACCAAAAGTCAGTAGACAGAAAGATATCATAAGGATGAGAACATAAATAAATGAAATAGAAACAAAGAACACAATAGCAAAGATCAATAAAACTAAAAGCTAGTTCTTTGAGAAGATAAACAAAATTGACAAACCCTTAGCAAGACTTGTCAAGAAAAATAGGGAGGAGATGCAAATGAATAAAATTAGAAATGAAAAAGGAGAAATCACAACTGACACTGCAGAAATACAAAGGATTATAAGAGACTACTACAAACAACTATATGCCAATAAAATGGACAACCATGAAGAAACTGACATATTCTTGGAAAGGTACAATCTTCCAAGACTGAAACAGGAAGAATTAGAAAATATAAGCAGACCTATCACAAGTAATGAAATTGAAACCATCATTAAAAATCTTCCAACAAACAAAAGTCCAGGACAAGATGGCTTCACAGGTGAATGCTATCAAACATCTAGAGAAGAGCTAACACCGATCCTTCTTAAACTCTTCCAAAAAATTGCAGAAGGAGAAACACTCCCAAATTCATTCCACAAAGCCACCATCACCCTGATACCAAAACCAGAAAAAGATATCACAAAAAAAGAAAATTATAGACCAATATCTCTGATGAACATAGATGTAAAAATACTGAACAAAATACTATCATACACAATCCAACAGCACATTAAAAGAATCATACACCATGATTAGGTGGGATTTATCCCAGGGATGCAAAGATTCTTCAATATATGCATATCAATCAATGTGATAGACCACATTAACAAATAAAGGAATAAAACCCATATGATCATCTCAATAGATGCAGAAAAAGCTTTTGACAAAATCCAACACCCATTTATGATAAAAACTCTCGAGCAAATGGGCACAGAGGGAACCTACCTCAACTATATAAAGGCCATATATGACAAACCCACAGCAAGCATCATACTCAATGTTGAAAAAGTGAAAGCATTTCCACTAGGATCAGGAACAAGACAAGGATGTCCACTCTTGCCACTCATATTCAACATAGTTTTGGAAGTCCTAGCCACAACAGTCAGGGAAGAAAAAGAAATAAAAGGATTAAAAATTGGAAAAGAAGAAGTAAAGCTGTCACTATTTGCAAGTGACATGATACTATACATAGAAAATCCTACAGATGCCACCAGAAAACTACTAGAGCTAATCAATGAATTTGGTAAGGTTGCAGGATACAAGATTAAGGCACAGAAATCTCTGTCATTCCTATACACCAACAACGAAAAATCAGAAAGAGAAGTCAAGGAAACACTCCCATTTACCATTGCAACAAAAAGAAAACAATACCTAGGAATAAACCTGCCTAAAGAGGCGAAAGACTTGTACTGAGAAAACTATAAAACACTAATGAAAGAAATCAAAGATGACATAAAAAGATGGAGAAATATACCATGTTCTTGGATTGGAAGAATCAATATTGTGAAAATGACTATACTGCCCAAATCAATCTATAGATTCAATGCAATCCCTATCAAATTACCAATGGCATTCTTCACAGAATTAGAACAAAAAAAAAATCTTACAATTCATATGGAAACACAAAAGACCCCGAATAGCCAAAGAAATCTTGAGAAAGAAAAATGGAGTTGGAGGAATCAGGCTCCCTGACTTCAAATTATACCACAAAGCTACAGTAATCAAGACAGTATGGTACTGCTACAAAAACAGAAATATAGATTAATGGTACAGGATAGAATTCCCAGCGATAAACCAATGCACGTATGGGTACCTAATTTATGACAAACATAAAATGGAGAGAAGACATCCTCTTCAATAAGTTGTACTGGGAAAACTGGACAGCTATATGTAAAAGAATGAAATTAGAACACCACCTAACATCATACACAAAAATAAACTCCAAACGGATTAAAGACTTAAATATAAGACCAGACAATATAAAACTTTTAGAGGAAAACATAGGAAAAACTCTCTTTGACGTAAACCACAGCAAGATCTTTTTTGACCGACCTCCTAGAGTAACAGAAATAAAAACAAAAATAAACAAATGGGACAATTAAACTTAAAAGCTTTTGCACAGCAAAGGAAACCATAAACAAGACAAAAAGACAACCCCCAGAATAGGAGAAAATATTTGAAAATGAAACAACAGACAAAGGATTAATCTCCAAAATACACAAACAGCTCATGGAGCTCAATATCAAAAAAACAAACAATCCAGTTAAAAAATGGGTGGAAGACCTAAATAGACATTTCACCAAGGAAGACATACAGATCGCCAAGAGGCATATGAAAAGATGCTCAACATCACTAATTATGAGAGAAATGCAAATCAAAACTACAGTGAGGTATCACCTTACGCTGGTCAGAATGGTCATTATCAAAAAAGCTAGAAACAATAAATGCTGGAAATGGTGTGATGAAAAGGGAACCCTCCTACACTGTTGGTGGGAATGTAAATTGATACAACCAATATGGAAAACAGTATGGAGGTTCCTTAAAAAACTAAAAATAGAACTACCATATGACCCAGCAATCCCACTACTGGGCATATAACCTGAGAAAACCACAATTCAAAAACAGACATGCACCACAATGTTCACTGCAGCACTATTAACAATAGCCAGGACATGGAAGCAACCTAAGTGTCCATCAACAGATGAATGGATAAAGAAGATGTGGCACATATATACAGTGGAATATTACTCAGCCATAAAAAGAAACGAAACTGAGTTACTTGTAGTGAGGTGGATGGACCTAGAGTCTGTCATACGGAGTGAAGTGTGTCAGAAAGAGAAAAACAAATACCCAATGTTAATGTATATATGTGGAATGTAAAAAAAAAAAAATGGTAATGATGAACCTAGTTGCAGGGCAGGAATAAAGAGGTAGGCATAGAGAATGGACTTGATGACATGGAGTGGGAGGGCAAAGCTGGGGCAAAGTGAGAGTAGCTCTGATATATATACACTACCAGATGTAAAATGGTTGGCTGGTGGGAAGTAGCAGCATAGCACAGGGAGATTGGCTCGGTGATTTGTGATGACCTAGAGGGGTAGGATAGGGAGGATGGAAGGGAGGCGCAAGAGGGAGGGGATATGGGGACATGTGTATGCATATGGCTGATTCGCTTTGTTGTGAAACAGAAAGTAACACGGTATTGTGAAACAATTATACTCAAATAAATGTCTATTAAAAAAAATACTAATGGCCAGTAGGTATATAAAAATATGGTCAACATCAGGAATCACTGGGGAAATGTAAATCAAAATCATACTGAGACCACCTCATACCTATTGGGTAGGCTGTTATTTAAAAAATAATAATAGCAAATGTTGGAAAATATGGGGAAAAAATGGGGGAAAATTGAAGGTTGGTATACTTACAGTGAGTAAACATTGGTGCAGCTATTATGAAAAGTAGTATGAAAGTTCTTCAAAAAATTAAAAATAAGACTACCATATGATCCAGTAATACTACTACTGGATATTTATCCAAGGGAATTGAAATTAGGATCTCAATGAGGTATATGCACTTCTATGTTCATTGCAACATTATTCACAATAGCCAAGATATGAAAACAAATTATGTGTCCATTGATGGATGAATGAATTTAAAACTTTAAAATAAGGAAATCCTGGGGAGAGACCTTTAAGATGGCGGAGGAGTAAGATGTGGAGATCACCTTCCTCCCCACAAATACATCAGAAATACACCTACATGTGCAACAACTCCTACAGAACACCTACTCAACGCTGGCAGAAGACCTCAGACTTCCCAAAAGGCAAGGAACTCCCCAGGTACCTGGGTAGGGAAAAAGAAAAAAGAGACACAAAAGAATAGAGATGGGAACTGCACCTCTGGGAGGGAGCTGTGAAGGAGGAAAAGTTTCCACACACTAGGAAGCCCCTTCACTGATGGAGATGGGGGGTGGCAGGAGGGACGCTTCAGAGCCACGGAGGAAAGCATAGCAATAGGGGTGCAGAGGGCCGAGCAGAGAGATTCCCACACAGAGGATTGGTACCGACCAGCACTCACCAGCCTCAGAGGCTTGTCTGCTCCCCTGCCAGGATAGGTGGAGGCTGGGAGCTGAGGCTCAGGCTTCAGAGGTCAGATCCCAGGGAGAGGACTAGGGTTGGCTGCGTGAACACAGCCTGAGGGGGCTAGTGCGCCACAGCTAGCCGGGAGGGAGTCCAGGAAAAAGTCTGGACCTGCCTAAGAGGCAAGAGACCATTGTTTTGGGGTGCGCAAGGAGAGGGAATTAAGATCCCTGCCTAAACTACTTCCAGATATGGGCGCAAGCCGTGGCTATCAGCTCAGACACCAGAGACGGGCATGAAACGCTAAGCTGCTGCTGCCGCCACCAAGAAGCCTGTGTGCAAGCACAGGTCTCTATCCACACCCCCACTCCTGGGAGCCTGTGCAGCCCGCCGCTGCCAGGGTCCCGTGATCCAGGGACAACTTCCCCGAGAGAATACATAGCGTGCCTCAGGTTGTTGCAACGTCATGTTGGCCTCTGCTGCTGCAGGCTCGCTCCACATTCTGTACCCCTCCC
>NW_020185331.1:8378767-8381746 GCF_003031525.2 Neophocaena asiaeorientalis asiaeorientalis | reverse complement strand
CCCCCCGGCCTGAGTGAGCCAAGCCCCCTAATCAGCTGCTATTTTAACACTGTCCTGTTTGGGTGGGGAACAGACGCCCTGAGGCGACCTACATAAAGAGGCAGGGCCAAATCCAAAGCTGAACCCTAGGAGCTGTAGAAACAAATAAGAGAAAGGGAAATTTCTCCCAGAAGGTTCAGGAGCAGAAAATTAAATCTCCACAATCAACTTGATGTACCCAGCATCTCTGGAATACCTGAATAGACAAAGAATCGTCCCCAAATTGAGGCAATGGACATTGTGTGATTATATATGTATAGCTTTGCTTTTACCATTTGTCCTAGGGTTCTGTCTGTCCATATTTTTTTTTAGTATAGTTTCTTAGCACTTCTTATCATTGATGGATTGGTTTTTGATTGCTTGCTCTTTCTTTCTTTCTTTTTTAAATTAATTTTCAAACATTTTTATTTTTAGTCACTTTTATTTTAATAACTTTATTTTATTTTTTTCTTTCTTTCCTTTTTTCTCCCTTTTCTTCTGAGCCATGTGGCTGACAGGGTCTTGGTGCTCTGACTGGGTGTCAGGCCTGTGCCTCTGCGGTGGGAGAGACAAGTTTAGGACATTGGTCCAACAGAGACCTCCGGGTTCCACATAATATCAAATGGGGAAAGCTCTCCCAGAGCTCTCCATCTCAACGCTAACACCCAGCTCCACTAAATGACCAGCAAGCTACAGTGCTAGACATCCTATGCCAAACAATTAGCAAGACAGGAACACAAACCAACACATTAGCAGAGAGGCTGCCTAGCATCATAATAAGGTCACAGACACCCCCAAAACATATCACCAGGCACACGCCTGCCCATCAGAAAGACAAGATCCAGCCTCACCCACCACAACAGAGGCACCAGTCCCCTCCACAAGGATGCCTACACAACCCAATGAGCCAACCCTACCCACTGGGGGCAGACACCAAAAACAATGAGAACTACGAACCTGCAGCCTGTGAAGAGGAGATCCCAAACACAGTAAGTTCAGCAAAATGAGAAGACAGAAAAAAACACAGCAGATAAAGGAGCAATGTGAAAACCCACCCAACCAAACAAATGAAGAGGAAATAGGCAATCTACTTGAGAAAGAATTCACAGTACTGATAGTAAAGATGATCCCAAATCCTGGAAATAGTATGGAGAAAATACAAGAAACATTTAACAAGGACCTAGAAGAACTAAAGAGCAAACAAACAATGATAGTAAATGAAATTTAAAATTCTCTAGAAGGAATCAATAGCAGAATAACTGGGGCAGAGCACAGATAAGTGACTGGGAAGATAACAACATAGTAAATGAAATTTAAAATTCTCTAGAAGGAATCAATAGCAGAATAACTGAGGCAGAGCACGGATAAGTGACCGGGAAGATAAAATAGGGGAAATAATTAGTGCAGAGCAGAATAAAGAAAAAAGAATGAAAAGAATTGAGGACAGACTGAGAGACCTCTGGGATAACATTAAACGTACCAACATTCAAATTATAGGGGTCCCTATAATTTGAAGAAGAAGAAGAGAAAAAGAAAGGAACTGAGAAAATGTTTGAAGACATTATAGTTGAAAACTTCCCTAATAGGGGAAAGGAAATAGTAAATGAAGTTCAGGAAGCACAGAGAGTCCCATACAGGATAAATCCAAGGAGAAACAAACCAAGACACAATAAATCAAACTATCAAAAATTAAATAAAAAAAAAAATATTAAAAGCAGGAAGGTTAACAGCTGATCTTTCAGCAGAAATTGCAAGCCAGAAGGGAGTGGCAGGACATATTTAAAGTGATGAAAGGGAAAACCTACAACCAAATTACTCTACTCAGCAAGGATCTCATTCAGATTCAATGGAGAAATCAAAAGCTTTACAGACAAGCAAAAGCTAGGAGAATTCATACCACAAAACCAACTTTACAACAAATGCTAAAGGAACTTCTCTAGGCAGGAAACACAAGAGAAGGAAAAGACCTACAATAACAAACCCAAAACAATTTATAAAATGGTAATAGGAATATACATATCGATAATTACCTTAAATAAAATGTATTTATTTATTTATTTAAAATGTATTAAATGTTCCAACCAAAAGACACAGACTGGCTGAATGGATATAAAAACAAGATCCATCTATATGCTGTCTACGAGATACCACTTCAGACCTAGAGACACATAAAGACTGAAAGTGAGGGAATGGAAAAAGATATTCCATGAAAATGGAAATCTAAAGAAAGCTGGAGGAGCAATTCTCATATCAGATCAAATAGACTTTAAAATAAAGACTACTACAAGACACAAAGAAGGACACTACATAATGATCAAGGGATCAATCCAAGAAGAAGATATAACAATTGTAAATATTTATGCACCCAACATAGGAGTACCTCAATGCATAAGGAAAATGCGAACAGCCATAAAAAGGGAAATAGACAGCAACACAATCATAGTAGGGGACTTTAACACCCCACTTTCACCAATGGACAGATCATCCAAAATGAAAACAAATAAGGAAACACAAGCTTTAAATGATACATTAAACAAGATGGACTTAATTGATATTTATAGGACATTCCATCCAAAAACAACAGAATACACTCTCTTCTCAAGTGCTCATGGAACATTTTCCAGCATAGATAATATCTTGGGTCACAAATCAAGCCTTGGTCAATTTAAGAAAATTGAAATCATATCAAGTATCTTTTCTAACCAACATGCTATGAGACTAGATAACAATTACAAGAAAAAATACAAACACATGGAGGCTAAACAATACACTACTAAATAACCAAGAGATCACTGAAGAAATCAAAGAGGAAATCAAAATATACCTAGAGGGGCTTACCTGGTGGCGCAGTGGTTGAGAGTCCCCGTGCCGATGAAGGGGACACAGGTTCGTGCTCCGGTCCGGGAAGAACCCACATGCCGCAGAGCGGCTAGGCCTGTGAGCCATGGCCACTGAGCCTGC
>NW_020185331.1:8214790-8378629 GCF_003031525.2 Neophocaena asiaeorientalis asiaeorientalis | reverse complement strand
AACCAAAAAAAAAAAAAAAAAAAAAAAAAAACCTAGAAACAAATGACAATGAAAATACGATGACCCAAAACCTATGGAATGCAGCAAAAGCAATTCTAAAAGGGAAGTTTATAGCAATAAAATCCCACCTCATGTAACAAGAAACATCTCAAATAAACAAACTAACCTCACAGCTAAAGCAATTAGAGAAAGAAGAACAAAAACCCCCCAAAGTTAGCAGAAGGAAAGAAAGCATAAAGATCAGATCAGAAATAAATGAAAATGAAGTGAAGGAAACAATAGCAAAGATCAATAAAACTAAAAGCTGCTTCTTTGAGAAAATAAACAAAATTGATAAACCATTATCCAGAATCATTAAGAAAAAAAGGGAGAAGACTCAAATCAATTGAATTAAAAATGAAAAAGGAGATGTAACAACTGACACTGCAGAAATATAAAGGATGATGAGAGATCACTACAAGCAACTATATGCGAATACAATGGACAACATGGAAGAAATGGACAAATTCTTACAAAAGTACAACCTTACGAGACGGAACCAGGAAGAAATAGAAAATATAAACAGACCAATCACAAGCACTGAAACTGAGACTGATTTAAAATCTTCTAACAAACAAAAGTCCAGGACAAGATGGCTTCACAGGTGAAATCCATCAAACACTTAGAGACGAACTAACACCTATCCTTCTCAAACTCTTCAAAATATAGCAGATGTAGGAACACTCCCAAACTCATTCTGTGAGGCCACCATCACCCTGATACCAAAACCAGACAAAGATGTCACAAAGAAAGAAAACTACAGGCCAATATCACTGATGAACATAGATGCAAAAATCCTTAACAAAATACTAGCAAACGGAATACTACAGCACATTAAAAGGATCATACACCATGATCAAGTGGGGTTTATCGCAGGAATGCAAGGCTTCTTCAATATAGGCAAATCAATCAATGTGATACACCATATTAACTAATTGAAAGATAAAAACTATATGATCATCTCAATAAATCCAGAAAAAACTTTTGACAAAATTCAACACCCATTTATGATAAAAACCCTGCAGACAGTAGGCATAGAGGGAACTTACCTCAACATAATAAAGACCATATATGACAAATGCACAGCCAACATCATTCTCAATGGTGAAAAACTGAAACCATTTCCTCTAAGATCAGGAACAAGTCAAGGATGTCCACTCTCACCACTATTATTCAACATAATTTTGGAAGTTTCAGCCTTAGCAGTCAGAGAAGAAATAGAAATACAAGGAGTCCAAGTTGGAAAAGAAGTGACCTGTATGCAGAAAAGTATAAGACACTGATGAAAGAAATTAACGATGATACCAACAGATGGAGAAATATACCATGTTCTTGTGTTGGAAGAATCAATATTGTGCAAATGACTATACTACCCAAATCAATATACAGATTCAATGCAATCCATAAAAAATTACCAATGGCATTTTTTATGGAACTAGAACAAAAAATCTCACACCAGTTAGAATGGGCATCATCAGAAAATCTACAAACAACAAATGCTGGAGAGGGTGTGGAGAAAAGGGAACCCTCTTGCACTGTTGGTGGGAATGTAAATTGATACAGCCACTATGGAGAACAGTATAGAGGTTCCTTATAAAACTAAAACTAGAATTACCAAATGACCCAGCAATCCTACTACTGGGCATATACCCAGAGAAAACCACAATTCAAAAAGACCCATGCGCCCAATGTTCATTGCAGCACTACTTACAATAGCCAGGTCAGGGAAGCAACCTAAATGCCCATTGACAGATGAATGGATAAAGAAGATGTGGTAAAAATATACAATGGAATATTACTCAGCCATAAAAAGGAACAAATTTGGGTCATTTGTAGAGACGTGGATGGATCTAGAGACTGTCATACAGAGTGAAGTCAGAAAGAGAAAACCAAATATCGTATATTAATGCATATATGTGGAACCTAGAAAACTGGTACAGATGAACCGGTTTGCGGGGCAGAAACTGAGACACAGATGTAGAGAACCAACGTACAGACACCAAGGGGGGAAAGTGGTTGGGGGTGGGTGGTCGTGTGATGAATTGGATGATTGGGATTGACATGTATACACTGACGTGTATAAAACTGATGACTAATAAGGACCTGCTGTATAAAATAATAAATAAAAGTCAAAATTTAAAAAGAAACAAAAAACAGAAGAGACCAGAGATCTAGCTCTTTTTCTCTCTCTCATTCTCTCTCCTTCTTCCTCTCTGCCCACCATGTAAAGATACAGCACCCATTAACCAGGAAGAAGGTGTTCACCAAGAACCTGAGTGCACTGGAATCCTGCTCTTGAACTTCCAGCATTCAGTCCAGAACTAAGAGAAATAAATATTTGTTGTTTAATCAAAAAAAAAAAGAAAAGAAACTGATGAAAGAAATTAAAGATGCTACAAACAGATGTAGAGATATACCATGTTCTTGGATTGGAAGAATCAACATTGTGAAGATGACTATACTACCCAAAGCAATCTACAGATTCAATGCAATCCCTCACAAACTACCAATGGCATTTTCTACACAACTAGAACAAAAAATTTCACAATTTGTATGGAAACACAAAAAACCCTGAAGAGTCAAAGCAATCTTGAGAAAGAAAAATGGGCTGGAGGAATCAGGCTCCTGTACTTCAGATAACACTACAAAGCTACAATAATGAAGACAGTATGGTATTGGCAGGAAAACAGAAATATAGATCAATGGAACAGGATAGAAAGTCCAGAGATAAACCCACGCACATATAGTCACCTTATTTTTGATACAGGAGGCAAGATATACAATGAAGACAAGACAGCCTCTTCAATAAGTGGTGCTGGGAAAACTGAACAGCTACATGTTAGAGAATGAAAGCAGAACACTCCCTAACACCATATACAAAAATAAACTCAAAATGGATTAAAGATACAAATGTAAGGCCAGACAGTATCAAACTCTTAGCGGAAAAATAGGCAGAACACTCTGTGACATAAATCACAGCAAGATCCTTTTTGACCTACGTCCTAAGACATGGAAATAAAATAAAATAAACAAATGGGACCTAATGAAACTTAAAAGCTTTTGCACATCAAAGAAAAACATAAACGAGACGAAAAGACAATCCTAAGAATGGGAGAAAATATTTGCAAATGAAGCAACTGACTAAGGATTAATCTCTAAAATATACAAGCAGGTCACACAGCTCCATATCAAAAATCAAACAACCCAATGCAAAAATGGGCAGACGACCTAAAAAGACATTTCTACAAAGAAGATATACAGATTGCCAACAAACACATGAAGGGATGTTCAACATCACTAATCATTGGAGAAATGCAAATCAAAACTACAATGAGTTATCACCTCACACTGGTCAGAATGGCCATCATCAAAAAATCTACAAACAGTTAATGCTGGAGAGGGTGTGGAGAAAAGGGAACTGTCTTGCACTGTTGGTGGGAATGTAAATTGATATAGCCACTATGGAGAATGATATGGATAGTTTAAAAAACTAAAAAGAGAACTACCATATGACCCAACAATCCTACTACTGGGCATATACCTAGAGAAAACCATAATTTAAAAAGAATCATGTACCAAAATGTTCACTGCAGCACTGTTTACAATAGCCAGGTCATGGAAGCAACCTAAGTATCTATCAACAGATGAATGGATAAAAAAATGTGGCACATATATACAATGGAATATTACTCAGCCATAAAAAAAATGAAATTGAGTTTGTAGTGAGGTGGATGGACCTAGGGTCTGTCATATAGAGTGAAGTAAGTCAGATAGAGAAAAACAAATACCGTATGCTAACACATACATATGGAATCTAAAAAAAAAATGTTCTGAAGAACCTAGGAGCAGGACAATAATAAAGGCACAGAGGTAGAGAATAGACTTGAGGACACAGGGAGTGAGAAGGGTAAGCTGGCACCAAGTGAGAGAGTGGCATGGACATATATACACTACCAAATATAAAATAGATAGCTAGTGGGAAGCAGCCGCATAGCACAGGGAGATCAGCTCTGTGCTTTGTGACCGCCTAGAGGGGTGGGATAGGGAGCATTGGAGGGAGACACAAGAGGGAGGGGATATGGGGGTATATGTATATGTATAGCTGATTCACTTTATTATACAGCAGAAATTAACACACCATTGTAAGGCAATTATACTCCAATGAAGATGTTAAAAATAAATAAATAAAAAATAAAATACAGAAATCCTTCCATTTGCAACAAGATGTGTGATTCTTGAAGGCATGACGTTAAGTGAAACAAGCCAGACACAGAAAAAGGAATATTGTATGGGCTTACTTATGTGTGGAATCTGAAATAGTCAAACTTGTTGAAGCAGAAAGGGGAATGGTGGTTAACATGACTTATGGGAGGGGGAAATAGGGAAAAAATGGTTAAAAGGTACAAAGTTTCAGTTATTTAAGATAGACAAATTCTGGAGATTTACTATGTAATATAGTACCTGTAACTAACAATACCTTATTGTATACTTAAAATTTGCTAAGAGGGTAGATCTTATGTTAAGTGTTCTTATCATACACACACAAATAATAATAAAGGAAATGGAAGAAAACTTTGGGAGGTGGTGGATATGTTTACGGCCTTGACTGTGGTGATGGTTTTATGAATATATTCTTATTTCCAAACTCATCAATTTATTTACATTACATATCTACTGCTGTTTCTATGTCAATAATTACTCAACAATTTTAAAATAGTAAGTTAGAAAAAGAATTACAATTTATAGTCTAAGAAAGGAGAGAAAATGCAATCATATAAAATGCTCCATTAAAACTACAGAAAAAGAGTGGGAGACCAAAAAAGTAAAAAGAAAAAAGACATAAAAAAGGCAATAGAAAAAATTTACCAATAGGTAGATATTAAACCAACTATATCAATAATCACTGTAAATATCAGTGTCCAAATACACAGAGTGGATTTAAAAGACAACAAGATCCAATTACATGTTGTCTATAAGAAAGCTACTTTAAATATAAATACACAACTTAAAAGGTAAGGGATGGGGCTTCCCTGGTGGCACAGTGGTTGAGAGTCCACCTGCCAATGCAGGGGACACGGGTTCGTGCCCCAGTCCGGGAAGATCCCACATGCCGCAGAGTGGCTGGGCCCGTGAGCCACGGCCACTGAGCCCGCTCATCTGGAGCCTGTGCTCCACAAGGGGAGAGGCCACAACAGTGAGAGACCCACGTACCACAAAAAAAAAAAAAAGGTAAGGGATGGAAAGAAATACACCATGCTAACACAAATCACAAGAAAGCTGAATTAACCATATTAAGTTCAGACAATGTAGGCTTCAGAGAAAGGAAAATTTTCAGGGTGAAAGAAGCGAATTCACGTAATGATAAAGGAATCAATTCGCCAGGAAAAAAAACCGATTCTAAATGTCCATGCATTTAACAACAGAGCACAAAAATACATGAGGCAAAAGCTGGTAGAACTTCAAGGAGAAATAGACAAATCCATTATTATATAGTTACGGATGGAGACAACACCCATTGATTAGTAATTATTATATCCAGGAGGCAGAAAATCTGCAAGGATGTAGTTGAACTGAACAACATGATCAATCAACTGAATATACTTAATATAAATAGAATATTCCATCTTAAAACAGCAGAATACACACTATTTTCAAAGTTACATGGAATTCACCAAGATATACTAGTATCTGAGACATAAAACATGTCTTATCAAATTTAAAAGAAGCTAAATCATATAAAGTATGGTCTCAGACCAGAGTGTTACTAAGCCAGAAATCAATAACAGAAAGAGAGCTAGAAAAATCTCCCAAAGTTTGGAGATTAAACAACACACTTCTAAATAACACCTGGATCAAAGAAGTCTCAAGAGAAATTTTAAAACTATTTCAAACTAAATGAAAATACACTTTATGAAAATTTATGATACAGTGAAAGCAGTACTTAGAGTGAAAGTAGAGCCATCAAGTGCACATAACTAAAAAGAAGATTTAAATGTATAATCTAAGCTTCCACTTTAGAAAACTAGAAAATAAAGAGAAAACTTAATTCAATGTAAGGTGAAGACAAGGAATAATTTAAAAAATAGAGCAGAAATCAATAAAACTGAAAAAGAAAACCAACAGAGAAAAAAAATCAATGAAATAAAAGCTGGTTCCTTAAAAAGATTAATAAACTGGAAAAACCTCTAGCCAAGTTAAACCAACCACCACCCCCCCAAAAAAAAAGCAGACAAAAAATAAAAATTGTTAATAACATAAACGAAAGAGGTATTATCACCACAGATCCCATGAAAATTGAAAGGATAATAAAAGAACATAAAAACAAGTTTATGTTCCAAAATTTCATACCCTAGATGAAATGGACCAATTCTTTGAAACATATAATCTACCAAAACTCACACAAAGAGAAACAGATAATCTGAATAGACTTATAGCTATTAAAGAAATTGAATCAATAATTAATAATCTTCCAAAAAGAATGTAAGAAGCCCAGATGGGTTTACTCGTGAATCCTTCAAAACATTTAAAGAAGTGATACTAATTCTCTACAAACTGGTCCAGAAAACACAAAAATGGGGAACTATTCTGAATTCAATCTATGGGGCAAGCACTACCTTAATACCAAAACCAGAGAAAGACATTAAAATAAAGGAAAACTACAGGCCAGTATGTCTTATGAACACAGATGCAAATATTCTCAACAAAATATTAGCAAAAGAATTTATACCATGATCATGTATGATTTCTCCACATTATGCAAAGCTGTTTCAGCACTGCAAAATACATTGATGTAATCTATCACATCTACAAGCTAAAGAAACAAAACGTATGATCATATAAAAAATACAGAAGAAGCATTTGAAAAAAATACAACACCCATTTATGATAAAAACTACCAGCAAACTGTGAACAGAGGGAAACACCTTTAACTTGACTTTTAAAATCTACCAGAAAATTACACTTAATGTTGAGGAACTAGTTATGTTCCCACTAAGATCAGGAACTAGGCAAGGATGCCCACTCTCACTACTCTTATTCAACATCATGTTCGAAGTTCTAGCTAAAGCAACAAAACCAAGAAAAATAAATAAAAGGTATACATGTATACAGCCTGGGAAGAAAGAAATAAAGAGCTTTTTAAGTCCAACTGGTCTATTGTGTCATTTAAGACTGCTGTTGCCATGTTGATTTTCTGGCTGGCTGATCTGTCCATTGATGTAAGTGGGGTGTTAAAATCTCCTACTATTATTGTATTGTTGTCAATTTCTCCCTTTAGGTCTCTCAATATTTGGATTATATATTTAGGTGCTCCTGTATTTGGTGCATATGTTAACGAGTGTAATATCCTCTTCTTGTATTGATCTCTTTACCATTATATAATGTCCTTTTTTATCTTTTGTTATAGATTCTTGTTTTAAAGTCTACTTTGTCTGATGTGAGTATTGCTACCCTTGCTTTTCCTGTTTCCATTTGTATGAAATAGCTTTTTTCATCCCTGCACTTTCAATCTGATTTTCTATATTTTTGTTTTCTGTTTCATTGATTTTTTTAGCTCTTACCTTTATTATCTCTTTCCTTCTGTTTGTTTTGGATTTAATTTGTTCTTCTTTTTCTCATTTCTTCTATTTTTTTCTGCTTCAGTCTTTCTACTTCTTTGCTTGGAATTCTAATTACACATATGGTAAATTGTTAGATACTGCTTTTCAGCTCTTAAGTGCTGTGTTCTGTGCTCTCTATTGCATACACTTCCTTTCTTTCTCTCTCTCTGTTTTTCCTGATATATCTTCTACTTATCTGTATAAGATTTTTTATATGACTCTTTTAGTTTCCATTTTTTTGATGAAATTCCTCAAGTCCCCATGCAAGTGCACCTTTTCCACTAGATCTTTAAACATTAATCATAGTTATTTTAAAGTGTCTGTCTGATGACTCCAGTTACTAGGTCATCTCTAAATATGGTCCTTCCTTATTTGTTGTCTTATTTTCTTGACAATGCAGTTTTTACTTTTTCTTGTTTTCTATTTTGTCTTTTAATTTTTGATCGAATGCCACACACTGCATCATAATATGAAGTATATTCGAGACTAAGAGATGTAGTATTACATACATATCTATATATTATTATTTATATGAAAATATACCCATTTTTCTCAATCAATAAGTGTGGAGGATTGACTCAATCTCATCAGGAATTTAGGTGAGTAGATTTCATTGTTGTTCTGCTTACCTTCCATGCACCAAGAACTTCAAATTTCCTTAATTATGCCTTGTATTTATAAAGGAGGCTCTGATAGTTAAAGAGTTCTTCTCAATATTTTTGCCACACCCTTGTCTCTCAGCCATCTCTGTACACCTCTGCTTATAGGGTATATCTTTGTATGCTCTTTAGCCTTCTAGGAGTAGTAAACTCCTCTTGCTTGTTGTTCAATGCTTGCCAAATTGAGAAAGGAAGACAGGTTCAGTTGTGTCCTGGTCCAGCCTCAGTGTTAGGTATGCCCTGTGTTCTGGGGCCTTGGAGATGGGTTCTGTCAGCATTCTTTCCACCTGTACCATAGCAGGAAGCTAACCTCTGCCTTGCATCTGTAGTGTGTCTTGTGCAGGAGAGTTTATTACCTTCTTTGCAATGGTGTGAGACCTCAAATGGTAACAGTGTGGGATCTTGGGCTCTGTACATTTTCCTGTGATTATAGTAAAGAAGTAAGAATTTACTAATGGCAATGGACTCCATTTTACATTACACATTTTTGATAACTATTCAGTTCTTTCTACTTTTAAGTCCTTTGGAATGCATATTGAGTGAAACTTCACACATATAGAAATCTAAACCATTTGAACAAATCACACATTTCCCTTTCTATATTATGGTTGATAATCAGCATTTTCTTTCTATTTTGTCCCATTTCTCTTTTATTATTTCCTCGAAACAACTTTTTTGGGGCCTGGACATCATTCTTAAATTTTAGTTGTAGGACTGCTTTGCTTAATTGAATCCCATGTTGCCTGAGAGTGGTTAATTATCAGAACAGCCACTGTGTTTTCCAAATCACATGTGTGAATGGCTTTTTCTTTGTGTGGCAAAAGAAGTCAATCAGGCAGAATAATATATGTGGATAATTTAAAAATTTTATATGAGAAAAGGGGATCTATACACAACTACCATTCAAGGTCTTCCTATCAAGGGTACTAGTCT
Organism: Neophocaena asiaeorientalis asiaeorientalis; assembly: GCF_003031525.2. Lineage (NCBI taxonomy): Eukaryota > Metazoa > Chordata > Mammalia > Artiodactyla > Phocoenidae > Neophocaena > Neophocaena asiaeorientalis. The sequence continues at coordinate 8,369,400 of NW_020185331.1, read as the reverse complement.
AATCAATTATCACTTCTAAATTCACATGGTCTATTTATCTCTTGTGCTGAAGTGTTGAAAGCCAAGATTAATGATGGCAATAGGGAGATGGTGCAAAAGATGGTGAAGAGATAACCTTGGAGAATCTTCTCTGTGTTATCCAATGTTTTCTAATAGACTAGTATGAAAGTAGAGGTATTTTGGTTACTTAACTTTCTAATTTGGGTATAAATGTTAAAAATTACATAAATTATCCAGACAGATTGTATCTAATGTTATGTTCCCATTAGTTGAATGGTTCATTGCTTTATATCTAATCTGTTTTTTTTCCTGACTCTATTGCATAGACTATAACAAATCCAATTGACTTTTCCTGGATATTTTTATAATCTTTCATTGCAATTTGCTCCATTTTGTTTGGAATTAACAAATTAGCTGACATTAAATGCTAAGATAGTAATAAATGATGATCATGTTAATATCCTTGTGTTACCACAATTTTGGTTAGTCTTATTTGTTTAAAGAATGGTGATAATAAGATTAAATTCATCAATATTATTACCATGTGGGCAATACAAAGAGAAAAATAACAAAAACAAAACTTTTATTTCCTCTCCTGTACATGCCTTTGCATAGTCAGCTATAATATATATGCATAATAAAAACAAAGTGTTATAGACAGTATTTAAAATACTATTTTCTGGTCCATCACTATCTGGGATAAAGGTTCAACTTCTTAGCATGCCTGAGTAGAAAAAGCCCATGTAAATCTTACCTTGCCCTATTTTTCTACCTTCACCTGATGTTTTTGCCGGAAAATGCAGTGCTATAAAAACCCTTAACCTATGACTAATCTCAAACATTTGGTGCCCTCTAAGAACTTTCTACCTAGGTATATGCCACTTCTTTTTGCCACTTCCTTTCCTTGGAATATGTATCCTATCCCTGCTCATCACTCAGTCTTAACATCCAGTTCAAATGTTACATTGTATTCCTGCCTTTTATTTTTCACTTTTTTTCACAATAGTAAATACACTCTTCTATTATAGAACCTATCATATTATATTGTAGTTTTCTGTTTATATTTACATTTTATAAGAATTTTATTCTATATTTCTTCCCTCCTAGGTTGACTATTGAAAGAGCAGTATTGTATCATTATTTTTACAGTCTCAGTGTCCTACGATATTACTTCTCATCCAACATGTATTCTTTGAGTTATAAAGGACTAAGTTGCATATTTGATCTGTATTGACTGAAATAATAAATAAAAGAGTGAATTTGGATCAGCACAGTTACATGTTTATGAGGAAGAAAAGCTTAAAATATTGATATATTATCTTTTGGCAATGACCACATTGCTTATCTGCAGAGGACTCTTTGAAAAATTTAAGAAAACAGAAAAAGTAGATACCAAAGACTGTCTTCCTTCATTTCTCTCATCCCAAGCACAGAGTACTTCTATTGATAAGGTTCAAGCATTTTATCACAATTTTGTTGTTGTTACTTTATAAAATAGCATATATTTAGTGCTTATGTGTTATGCTATGTGTTTTGAAACAATTTTTATAACAACCTACTATGATCAGAGTTCTATTAATCTGACAAATATTCAATAGTTAATAAATGTCAAGCCCAGGTGGCTTATGCTAATTGATCTCAAACCCAGCTGTCTCCACTGACAGCCTCATTAGAGTCTCACAGTTGCTCGGATTCAAAGATGCTGGCTCATTCTAACAAAATACAAACTAAATCAGTATGTATATCCATAAGGACAACTTGCTAATTACCCATGGGACATGTAAAATTCTGGATCAATTGACAATACTTTCAGTCTAACCAGGATTGTCTCACTGTAGACTCGTAACACAGAAGCCAAAGTATCAGAAGTATGCTTGGTGATCAGTAGCTGATAAATGGAAAATGGAAGTTATAATGTAGGCTGTATAATTAATAGCACTGAATTCTGATGGGCCTGCCAGGTAGCCCAGGTATTAACTTCCATCTGTTAGGGTATCCTCCCTTGTTGACCAGTTTGAATATTCATTGCCAATGTTTTTCCCTGTCACTCACTTTTTCTGTATCTACTCCTTCACTGATAATCTTTCTCCTTATGATTGTCACAGTCTTTCTCTTGGTATGTTCATATTGTCAGTCAGTTACTCACTCATTTTGGTGCCCAGGAGTCTCCTTAAGACAGTTAATTTTGAACATCTCTATTGTAAGCCATCACAGCAACAGTGAGTTGATATTTAAATTTGTCATGAACCAGGTACTCTACCAAATATTTTCTTGTTTTAATTTAATTTTCATAACAACCTTTGAAATAGATACTTCTTGTTTATCCCTGCCTTACGGATAAGGAAACTGATCTTAAGGAATTTAAAAATTCCTCCTCAAGAACACAAAATGTTATGCAGAGAAGTCAGAGTAAAGATCAAGCTCTATGTGTCTTCAGAGCCTGAGTACTTAATATTGAGATGATTATGAGTTGATTTCATTACTTAGCTCTCACAGAGAAAGATTATTTCCAGTTCCAGTTTTTTGAAGACATGCCATTGTTGCCACCATGTGCTTCCTATAGAGCTATTAGTTCCTTTTCACAAATGAAGAAAGTGATGCTTAGATAGGGGAACTGCCCCCAAATCACACAGCTAACAAGCAGCATAACAAACTAGAATCAAAGCTCTCCTGATTTCAACATTTTTGATCTTTCCACTCCATGATGTTGGTGAAAAATTTGCCAGTCTACTCAAATTAACCAGGGAAATGGAAATACTTTAAGTACTCAGCTGAAGAGGGGTTGTCTTCCAGCAGATGAGTTGCATGGAGTTACACTATCTTAGACTCTTAGAAACAGGTATTTTTACACAATGTGACCTGTGTTTCTCATTCCCCTTAGATGCTAACATTTAAGAGCTTAAAATCCTTCAGGGTAAAGTAATGAGCTGGTATTTCATGTAGTCAACAGAGAAGACTGAGAAAAATTCATTTGAAAATATCATTATATACTGCTTTCTAGAACTTTTGAAAGAGAATGAAATAAGTTTTATCCCTTTTCACAAAAGTCCACATTCCTCCATGTAGGTAACAGATTTCTCTAGGATTTAATATACATAACATATAGATGACTTTGATTAATTTTCCTACACCCTAAAGTATCTACAAGCAGTATTCCCAATATTTAAGGTTCACAGATGAATTAATTGGTTGAAAAATATATACAAGCTTGACTGCTTGCATCATTTATCACTGAGCTTTCAAATGATAAAATGGTTGGAAAAACAGTCTTGCTTCTCTGGACCAAACAGTGATGTGGCAGGGGAAAAAAACCCACATCACTTAGAAACTTTAAGTGTTAATTTTCATTCTAGTGACAAGAGCATATACAACTAACAAAAACTAACACCATCATAACAATCAGTTATGAGTTATTAAGTTCCAATTATATATCAGAGAATTATCTCTCTTCACAGTAGTACCATAAACAACTAATATTAGTTCCATTTTTAAAGTGAGAAAGGAAAAAAAAAAGATTGAATCAGAACATCCTTTCGTAACTTGCTCAAAATCATGAAGTTAGTGTATCAGGTATGGTTCCACTAGGAAAACAGAAATGGAGATCATTTATAACACAAGAAATGGATCACACAGGTAGCAAAAGGTCAGTTGGAGGGCAGTGAGGAAGCCTAGAGTTTGGCAGTAACAGGAAGCCACTCTCACTCCTAGGCTACAGGGACAAAATGAAGGAGACAGGCAGTGTTGTACCTGTTACTGAGTGGAAGACGGAACTACAAAAGGACTGGCTGTCAGAAGCTGAAGCTAGTTATGATGCTGCTGGTCAAGGTATTGTCCAAGGCAGAGAGAATAGGGACAATTTACTTTTGTTCTGAGGGCAAACAGACCTAACAAAACATGGGTTGATAGACACTTGCGATTAGTTTTAAGACCTGTGCTCTTTCCAGGCCACCATGTTAATTCTATGTATTTCCAAAATACTATACGATTTGGGGGAAAGAGTTTAATTCCCTGGGCCTTTTGTTCCTTGTTTTGAAGAACTTCTGTAAAGCTAATTGATGACAGTACAACCATAAAACTCAGACCTCCTGAAATTGTCAGTGTAGGATTTCCCTCCACATCAGTATACCTATGAGGCCTTAAAAGGACTGATGTTTTATATTTTAATTGAAACCATTTTCTTTCCATTGCATCAGTATCTTGTTTGAATAGTACACTGTAATATGAACAGTAGATTTGTACAAAGCTAAAAAACAATCTCAATTACCTTTAGAGGCTTAAGGACTTAAAATAGCTTATTAATCTTAAAAGACAGGTAGATCAATTCAGTAAGAGCTATATCTCCAAGAAAAATTCCTATATCGTTGGAATTATATTCACCTGGGACTAAGCCTTAAGAACAGGCTGGTGACATTCTATTTCACGACACTGTTAAACACCACAAAAACATTGGTACCTGGACAAGCAATCAAAACATAGAATTGTATTACAGAATATGCAAGAATTGGACGATTTGTTACAAATTATTTCCAAGAATTCTATTAGACTATAACTAGCCAGTAAATCTATATGGGCAGGCAAAATCCAGGAAGGAGGAACAAACCATAGACGGCTTTCTGCCAGCACTAGCTCAAGTGAAACCCTTAAACTCTAAGTCAATTTGAATACCAAGTTATACAAAGATTCAGACAGTGGAGATCCATTATGCTCCTAATTTTTATTCTGAGCCTAGGTTTCTTTACTCAGGGGAGATGACCAGCAACAGTTTCTTGACATCAGGCTTGCTAAGAAAGTAACCATGACAAGCAGAGTTGTGCAAATTAGATGACAGGCAATTAATATTCAAGGAGGAGAAGTTACAGCTGCTTGGCTATCCATTCCAATCTGAACCCACAGATCCCTTCCTACTGCAAGCATGCTAGGAAAACTCAAATGTCCCCAAGAGAAGACCAGACTAAGCCCCAAGATATTCTTCTCCTCTTGGTGGGATAGGGCAGTTAGTGAGATTTGGAATTTGGAGTACTCAGAGGAAGAAAAGAAAATCACATGATGTAGCAATCTTGGTATGTTACGAATGCCTCAGTACATAGAGAAGACAAGCCATTGATGAGATATGATAATATCAAAAGAGATAAGAATGAAAGATGTGTTGAATCCATTTGAGAATCTGTCAGCAATGCATATTTGTCATTGATAAATATCTAATAAAGAATGTGTGAAAGTCATCTTGATAATTCACTTCCAATAAAGTTTGGTGGTGATAACATAGTACCTTATCATGTGATTCTTACTCTTCTCTGAGTGTGCAGTTAGGAAGAGCTGACATAAGACAGTTTGGAGATTTTGACTGTGCAATAGGTAGGTGAGTGGGAAATGACTCTTTATTCTAGCAACTTTGCATGGATAGAATCAGGGATTCTGTTCTTACTTTGGTGTTTCATTTTCTTTATAGGGCCTGAAATAGGCCCTATACGCTTTCTATCTGCACCGAAAAGGAAATCAGACTAAAAGATAACCGGATCTTGAGTATAACTTTAATATCAATGTACTTTATAAGGCTAGATACATAAACTATGAACATTGTTTGAAACTTAGAGCAAAGGCAGTTGAAGGAACTATTTTGAAAGACTATTATCTGATATATAAAAAGAGCTGCTGACTTATTTAGAGAGGAAATTTTGGTTAATGCCATGTTCAAACAATTTAATTTCATTCACCTTTTTTGTTTTAAAATATGTTAGAAAAGTTGCTTACCTGGGCATGTATGGATCTTTGAAATCTATGGTATTTTAAGTTTTAGAAATTTTAATGTATTGTGCAATTCTGTTTCCAGAATGTTAGAACCCTAAAAGACCTTGGGATTATGGTCCAATTACATCATTTTCCAATAAGTGATAAGGAGGTTCCTTACCTCAAGTTATTAAGCAATTAGGGATCAAGAGGATTTCCTCAAGTCCATGAATTTTCAAATGTTACTCTAGCAGATACTTTGTCAGGAATAATGCCTACAATCTCCAGAAATATTAATATAAGAGAAAATAAACTAGTAGTCCTGCTAGAATGAGAAACATTAGACAAGTCCCGAGAATCAGGGATCAGTGGTGATTTCAGGTGTTTAACATACTGAGAGAATAACTGGTCAGCCAAAATACACAAGGTACTACCAAGTCCTGCTTCCTATCAGCCTCTATCTAGTATCTAGGATACTGCCTGTTTGGCCTCATCTTCTCTCAGCTATGACCCTAAACTCTTCCCTTGGATCACCATGTTTTTGACTACTGATTCTTCCCAGAGTCCAGTTTGTATAATACTGAATCCAGATCCCTTCAGCTGATAGTCTGATCAAGGTCAAAAATTTGAAACAAAGCTATTCAACTCATCCCTAGAATTAACAGGAAGTTAAAATCTACTAGCCAATTGTCTTCCCAGGCTTACCACACCCTTCCCACTTATATATTGACTGTGAAGAATTCTGTGACATACGTAGCTCCTCTCTGAAACTTGCCTTGAGAGAAGTATTTCCATTTGGAGACAACAGACAGAGCTAGCGCTTGGAAATCCTGAATGTCCAGAATAATGCTCAAGGCTTGGTCGCTTCTAATGCTAATTAGGCATCCAGTCAGATGAAATGTATAACTCCATTCATTATCGAGCCCTTTGAGCCTCAGAAATCCCACAATGATCACTGGCCAACAATAAAGCTTCTCTCTTCTCATCTAATAACTGCCAAATATTATGTTTATACTTCCAAATGTAAATGATACTTCAGCTATCCATCAGCTGAAAGCCAAACGTGAAGTTCACCCAAAAGTAAAACAGGCAGTTAGATAGGCAATTGCTTCATTTTCAAAAGTTCTACATTAAATTCAAATGTTATTCAAGGTTACTGCCATTCAGATTAAATTGACATTTAGAAAGAAAATATGAATTCTTTCCTAACCTTTAGAAATAACATAGGATTTAGACATTTCAATATTGTTTCCATCTCCCTTACTTGTGTTTCTTATCAGTTTATTCAGTGCCCAAACAATTATTTCTTAACCTTTGACAGGATGTGATGAGCTGGTCTAAGAACAGCAACTAGTAGACACACTTCAGTACTGCAATAGAGCTCCTAAGAGCATTTTATCTCATTTTCTCTGTGATTTTATTTATACCAATTTTTGAAAATCAATTAAAATGAAAAAAATAATCAAGTACTTTTTGTTATTTGTTTTGGAGTGTGAAATCCAACATTCTCTAGGACCAAATGGAAATATTTTCTGTCTGAGTAAAAAATAAAATAAAGCACAAGTTTTTACCATGTCTGTTATCAAATTACTCTCCCCAGTCTTTAACCAAGGATATAATCAGAGACAACTACTTCTACTCAAAATGTTAAAATTGGTCAGAATATTTCCTATGCAAAAAGATAAAACCATAAAATTAATAGTGGAGAATATTAGCCAAGCATGTCTTCCAGAATGAGCATGGAATACAGAGAGGGTCAGCAGTCAGATCTTATGTGAATTTCATTCATGGATTATTCATGCACAAGACTGGGAACACTGTAATATGATGGCAAAGGAAATTTAAAGGAGAAAGGAGTGTTTTCTCTTTAAGAGTTAGTGATAAGATAATTGTGCAATGGTAGAGCTGAGAAAGACATGACTTTTAGTCATTACATATAAGTTAAAAGGACAAAGGCATATGATTTAAGGCATAATTTAAAAGTGGTGGAGTAGACTGATGTGAAAGTCCTCCAGAGGGTACAAATCCATTTATCCATTTACCTATAGACCAATTTCTCTGACAACATGTATAAACAGAAGGTGGTCATATTGTCACAATATTAAAGTAGAGAGTGCAGGTTCAGGGGGCCAGTGTTATAATCCTTAGTCTGTCAGAGAGTAAGAAAGTGCTCAGAAAAACAAAGTAATGGGGGTAAGTCACAGGGACAGAGGCACTACCTGAAAGAACTCCCGTTTGCTGAAGATGGAACACCTTGAACAACAAAATAGAAAAAGCAGTAATGTATTATAACCACCACAGTATAAAGTAAATATCCATGTGTCCATGTTGATGGAAATAAATAATTTAATACATTTTAAAATGGGAGATGAGACAAATCTACCATATAGAAGTATTATCAATAATTCACATAGATGTTCTTGCCTCAAGAAGCACAACTCCTCAACTTTTCAGTGTGGACTATGCTTAGTGATTTGCTTCCAAAGAGGACAATGTGAAAGGGAAAGAATGGGAAATAACGTTACAGTGAAGAAACCAGGCAAACACTACCTTAGCCAGATGATCATGAGGAATGAATCATATCAACAGCATATATCCGTGATACGTGATTAGAATAGCACTTTACTTTTGTGGATTTTTCTCCAATAACTAAAAACTCCAGTCTACACATGAGAAAAAAAACAGACAACCCCAAACAGAGGGGCACTCTATAAAGTATCCAACCATTGCTCTCAAAACTAGCAAGGTTATCAAAACAATGGAAATTCTGAGAACCTATCACAGCCCAAAGGAACCTCAGGAAATAATTAAATATAACACGGTATTCTGGATGGTTTCATGGAACAGAAAATGGACAATGGTGGAACACTAATGAAATCTATCTGCTCATTTTTTCCCCCCTTTTTTTCTTCCTTTTCTTCTGAGCCGTGTGGCTGGCAGGGTCTTGGTACTCTGGCCGGGTGTCTGGCCTGGGCCTCTGAGGTGGGGGAGTTGAGTCCAGGATATTGGAACACCAGAGGCCTCCCAGTTCCATGTAATATCTATCAGTGAGACCTCTCCCAGAGATCTCCATCTCAACACTAAGACCCAGCTCCACTTAACGGCCAGCAGGCTCCAGTGCTGGATGCGCCATGCCAAACAACTAGCAAGACAGGAACACAACCCCACCCATTAGCAGAGAGACTGCCTAAAATCATACTAAGTTCACAGATACCCCAAAAGACACCAAACAGATGTGGCCCTGCCCACCAGAAAGAAAAGATGCAGCCCCACCCACCAGAACATAGGCACAAGTCTCCTCCACCAGGAAGCCTATACAAGCTACTGAACCAACCTCACCCACTGGAAGCAGACACCAAAACAACGGAAACTACAAACCTGCAGCATGCAAAAGAGAGACCCCAAACACAGCGAGTTAAACAAAATGACAAGACAGAGAAATATGCAGCAGATGAAGGAGCAAGGTAAAAACACACCAGACCAAACAAATGAAGAGGAAATAGGCAGTCTACCTGAAAAAGAATTCAGAGTAATGACAGTAAAGATGATCCAAAATCTTGGAAGTAGAATGGAGAAAACAGAAGAAACATTTAACAAGGACGTAGAAGAGCTAAAGAGCAAACAAACAAAGATGAACAACACAATAAATGAAATTAAAAATTCTCTAGAAGGAATCAACAGCAGAATAACTGAGGCAGAAGAATGGATAAGTGACCTGGAAGATACAATACTGGAAATAACTGCTGCAGAGCAGAATAAGTTTAAAAGAATGAAAAGAATTGAGGACAGTTTCAGAGACCTCTGGGACAACATGAAATGCATGAACATTCAAATACTAAGGGTCCCAGAAGAAGAAGAGGAAGAGACTTAGAAAATAGTTGAAGAGATTATAGTTGAAAACTTCCCTAACATGGGAAAGAAAATAGTCAATCAAGTCCAGAAAACACAGAAAGTCCTATACAGAATAATTCCAAGGAGAAACATTCCAAGATGCATATTAATCAAACTATCAAAAATTAAATACAAAGAAAAAATATTAAAAGCAGCAAGGGAAAAGCAACAAATAACATACAAGGGAATCCCCATGAGGTTAACAGCTGGTCTTTCAGCAGAAATTATGCAAGCCAGAGGGAGTGGCAGGACATATTTAAAGTGATGACAGGAAAAAACATATAATCAAGATTACTCTACCCAGCAAGGATCTCATTCAGATTTGACAGAGAAATTAAAACCTTTGCAGATAAGCAGAAGTTAAGAGAATTCAGCACCACCAAACCAGCTTTACAGCAAATGCTAAAGGAACTTGTCTAGGCAGAAAACACAAGAGGGAAAAGGCCTAAAGACCTGTATGCAGAAAATTATAAGACACTGATGAAAGAAATTAAAGATGATACATATAGATGGAGAGATATACCATGTTCTTGGATTGAATCAACATTGTGAAAATGACTATACTACCCAAAGCAATCCTTATTGCTTATCAAATGCAATCCCTATCAAATGCAATCCCTATCAAACTACCAATGGCATTTTTCACAGAACTAGAAAAAAAAAGTTCACAATTTGTATGGAAACACAAAAGACCCCAAATAGCCAAAGCAATCTTGAGAAAGAAAAACGGAGTTGGAGGAATCAGGCTCCTGGACTTCAGACTATACCACAAAGCTACAGTAATCAAGACAGTATGGTACTCACACAAAAACAGAAATACAGAGCAATGGAACAGGATAGAAAGCTCAGAGATAAACCCCCACACATATGGTCACCTTATCTTTTATAAAGGAGGCAAGAATATATAGTGGAGAAAAGACAGCCTCTTCAATAAGTGATGCTGGGAAAACTGGATAGCTATATGTAAAAGAACGAAATTAGAACACTCCCTAACACCATACATAAAAATAAACTCAAAATGGATTAAAAACCTAAATGTAAGACCAGACACTATAAGACTCTTAGAGGAAACCATAGGCAGACCACTCTATGACATAAATCACAGCAAGATCCTTTTTGACCCACCTCCTAGGGAAATGGAAATAAAAACAAAAATAAACAAATGGGACCTAATGAAACTTAAAAGCTTTTGCACAGCAAAGGACACCATAAACAAGACAAAAAGACAACCCTCAGAATGGGAGAAAACAGTTGCAGACGAAGCAACTGACAAAGGATTAATCTCCAAAATATACAAGTAGGTCATGCCACTCCATATCATAAAAAACAAACAACCCAATCCAAAAATGGGCAGAAGACCTAAACAGACATTTCTCCAAAGAAGATATACAGATTGCCAGCAAACACATGAAAGGATGCTCAACATCACTAATCATTAGAGAAATGCAAATCTAATGAGGTATCATCTCACACTGGCCAGAATGGCCATCAGCCAAAAATCTAGAAACAATAAATGCTGGAGAGGGTATGGAGAAAAGGGAACCCTTTTGCACTGTTGATGGGAATATAAATTGATATTGCCACTATGGAGAACAGTATGGAGATTCCTTAGAAAACTAAAAATAGAACTACCATATGACCTAGCAATCCCACTATTGGGCATATATCCTGAGAAAACCGTAATTCAAAAAGAGACATGTACCACAATGTTTATTGCAGCACTATGTACAATAGCCAGGACATGGAAGCAACCTAAGTGTCCATTGACAGGTGAATGGAAAAAGAAGATGTGGCACATATATACAATGGAATATTACTCAGCCATAAAAAGAAACGAAATTGAGTTATTTGTAGTGAGGTGAGTAGACCTAGAGTCTTTCATACAGAGTGAAGTAAGTCAGAAAGAGAAAAATAAATACCACAGGCTAACACATATATATGGAATATAAAAAAAAATGGTTCTGATGAACTTAGGGGAAGGACAGGAATAAAGACGCAGACATAGAGAATGGACTTGAGGACACAGAGAGGGGGAAGGGTAAGCTGGGACGAAGTGAGAGAGTAGCATTAACATATATACATTACCAAATGTAAAATAGATAGCTAGTGGGAAGCAGCCGCACAGCACAGGGAGATCAGCTCAGTGCTTTGTGACCACCTAGAAGGGTGGGAGGGAGGCGCAAGAGGGAGGAGATATGGGGATATATGTATACATATAGATGATTTACTTTGTTATACAGCAGAAACTAACACAACATTGTAAAGCAATTATACTCCAATAAGGATGTTAAAAAAAATTAAAGTCCTAAGAAAAAAAATGAATCTTTCATAGTATAATTTTAGTGTTTATGAACCTCAGTATATTGAAATGTAGATTACAAAGTTTTCTTTTATAGGTACTACCTCAAAAATATTTTTGATCTTTAAGTTATTTCCCTAGACAGGAAAATGCTGGATCAATGTGTATGAGCATTTTAATCGCTTTTGATATGCCTTGATATAATTTTGTCTAAACAATCTGTATTAATTTTCAAGATCATCGATACTGAAAATATGTAGAAATTTCATCAAAAATTTGCCAGTATTGAGTTTTATTTTGTAAGAGAAATGTTAATGAGTGAGTATTCAAGAAGGTGGTATGGAGAAACCCTAAACTTACCTCCTTTCATGGACACAACGAATCCACAACTACATATGGAATAATTATCTCTGAAAGGGACCAGAAAACTGGATGAACAGAGCCTCCACAACTATGGGTAAAAGTATAGCACTGAGATGGGTAGGAGAAGCCAAAATACGGTTTTGCCAAGGGAAAAAAATTTTAAAAATAGACACACCCAGCCACAGCAATCCACAATTGAGAGAGAAGAAAAAGGTACAGATGTTTTTTCCATGAGGAGAGAGGTATTCAAGCTCCACATCAGGTACCCTAAGCATGAGATCCTATATAGGACAAAACCCACAAAACACCTGAATTTGGAAATCAACAAGGAACTCTAGGGAATGCATGATGAGGAAAGAAACAGAGGGACTACAAAAACAGCCAGAAAGCAATGAACAAAATGGCAATGTGTGCATACCTATTAATAATTACCTTAAATGTAAGTGGATTAAATTTGTTATTCAAAAGGCAGAGTGGCTGAATGGATCAAAAACACAAGACACATTTACATACTGTCTACAGGAGACTCAAGTCAAGAGAAAGGACACAGACTGAAAGTGAAGGGGTGGAAAAAGATATTCCATATGAATGGAAATAAAAAGAAAGCAGAAGTAGCTATAGTTATATCAGACAAAATAGACTTTAAAACAAAGACTGTAATAAAATATGAAGAAGGACATTAAATAATGGTAAAGGGATATAACAGCAAGAAGGAATAACATTTATAATGTATATACACTCAACATAGGAGAACTAAGATATATAGAGCAAATATTAATTGAATTAAAGGGAGCAACTGAAAGTAATACAAATAATAGGGGATTTTAACACCCCACTTACATCAGAGATAAATTATCCAGACAGAAAATCAGTAAGGAAACCTGGGACTTAACACTTTAGACCAAATTAACTTGATATATTCAGAATATAACTTGATATATTCCACCCAAAGCCACAGAATACACATTCTTCTCAACTGCACACAGAACATTCCTAAGGATATATTACATGTTAGGTCACAAAAGAAGCCTCAATAAATTCAAGAACATTGAAATCATATAAAGAATCTTCTCTGACCATAATCATATGAAACTAGAAATCAATTAGAAAAAATATGAAAGCATACAAAAAGCATGGAGATTAAACAATATGGTACTGAACAACAATGGGTTATCAAAAAAATCAAAGGATAAATTTTAAAAAAGAGAGACAAATTAAAACAGAAATAAAATGTACTAAAATCTAATAGATGTTGCAAAAGTTGTTCTAAGAGGGAAATTCACAGCAATACAGGCCTACTTCAAGAAACAAGAAAAATCCCAAAAAAACAATCTAAAGGAACTAAAAGGAAAGAAAAAACAGAACACAGCCCAAATTAGTAAAAGAAGAGAAATAAAAAAATCATAGAGGAAATAAATGAAATAGAAAAAAATAGAAAAGATCAATGAAACTAAGAGCTGGTTCTTTGAAAAAAAAGAATATTGACAAACCTTTAGGTACACTAACGAAGAAGAAAGGGGAGAGGCTGCAAATAAATAAAATCAGAAATGAAAAAGAAGTTACAACTGATACTACAGAAATAAAGGATCATAAGAGACAACTATGAACAATTATACACCAAAAATTGAACGACCTAGAAGAAATGGATAAATTTCTAGAAACATATCTTCCAAAACTGAATCATGAAGAAACACAAAATCTGAATAGATTGACTACTAGTAAGGAGACTGAAACAGAAATAAAAATCACCCAACAATCAAAATCTAGGACCAGACAGCTTCACTGGTAAATTTAGCAAAAGATTCAAAAAATGTTAACACCTATTCTTCTCAAATTCTTCAAAAAATAATGAAGAGGGTGGGAAACCTTCCAAACACATTTTATGAAGCCAGCATTACCCTGATACCAAAATCAGACAAGGACACCGCACACATACACACACACACACACACACACACACATACACACACACACACAAATTACAGGTCAATATCCTTGATAAACATGGATGCAAAATCCTCAACAAAGTACTAGCAAACCAAATTCAACAATACATAAATAGGATCATAGACCAAGATCAATAAGATTTATTCCAGGGATGCAAGGACATTTCAACATTCACAATTAACAAAATGAAGAATAAGAATCACATGATCATCTCAATAGATGCTGAAAAAGCATGTGACAAAATTTTCAACAAAGTGGGTATAGAGGGAACATACTTCATCATACTAAAGGCCATAACCGACAAGCTCACAGTTAACATCATACTCAACAATGTAAATCTGAAAGCTTTTCCTCTAAGATCAGGAACAAGACAAGGATGCCCACTCTCACCACTTTTATTCAACATAGTATTGGAAGTCCTAGCCACAGCAATTAGGCAAGAAAAGAAAGAGACGTCATCAAAATTTAAAAAATGTCACTATTTGCAGATACCAAAATACTATATGTAGAAAATCCTAAAAATTCCATCAAAAAACTGTTACAGTGAATTCAGTTAAGTTACAGGATACAAAATCAATACACAGAAATCTGGGTTGTTTCTTTACACTAATAATGAACTATAAGAAAGAGAAAATAAGAAAGCAATCCTATTTACAACTGCATGAAAAAGAATAAAATACGTAGGAATAAATTTAACCAATGAGGTGAAAAACTTGTAACTTGAAAACTATAAAAAACATTGATGAAAGAAACTGAAGAAGAAACAAATAAATGGAAAAATATGTCATGTTCATGGATTGACAGAATCAATATTGTTAAAATATCTATAGTATTCAAAGCAATCTATAGAGTCAATGCAATCCCTATCAAAATTCCAATGCCACATTTCACAGGATTTTAACAATTCTAAAGTTTATATGGAACCACAAAAGATTCTAAATAGCAAAAACAATCTTGAGAAAAAAAGAACAAAACTGGAGATATCACAATCCCTGATTTCCAACTATACTACAAAGATATAGTAATCAAAACGTTATGGTACTGACACAATAATAGACACACAGGTCAATGAACAGAATTTAGAACCCAGAAGTAAACCCACATATGTATGGACAATTAATTTATAACAAAGAAGCAAAGAACATATAATGGAGAAAGGACAATATCTTCAATACACCATACACACAAATGAACTCAAAATGAATTAAAGACTTGAATAAAATACCTGAAACTATAAAATTCCTAGAAGAATACACAGGTGATAACCTCATGAACATTGGTCTCAGTGTTGTTTTTTGTGGATCTGACTGTAAAGGCAAGGAAACAAAAGCAGAAATAAACAAACAGGACAAAGCTTCAAATCTACAAAGCTTCTACACATGAGGGAAACTACCATCAAAATGAAAGGGAAACCTACTGAATGGGAGAAGGTATTTGCAAATTGTATATCCAATAAGGGGATTATATATATATATATATACACACACACACACATATATATACACATATATATGTAATATAATATCCAAAATATATAAAGAACTCATACAACTCAACAAGAAAAAGAACCTGGCTAAAAATAGGCACAAGATGTGAATAGATATTTTTCCAAAGAAGATATATAGATGGCCAAAAGGAACGTGAAAAATGTTCAACATTACTAATTATTAGGAAAATACAAATCAAACCACAAAAAGATATTGCCTCACACGTATTAAAATTGCTGTTATCAAAAAGATAAGAAATAACAAATGTTGGAGGGGATGTGGAGAAAAGGGAACCCTCATACACTGTTGGTAGAACTATAAACTTGAACAGATACTCTGGAAAACAGTATGGAGATTCCTCAAAAAATTAAGAATAGAACCATCATATGATCCAGCTTTACCTCTGGGTATTTATCTAAAGAACATAAAAACACTCATTTGGAAAGATATATGCATGCCCATTCATAATTGGGGTGCATTTGTGACAGAAATACTGTCATTTGTGATGATGTGTATGGACCTTGAAGGTATTATGCTAAGTGAAATAAGTCAGACAGAGTAAGACAAATACCATATGATTTCACTCATATGTGGACTCTAAAAATATAAAACAAACAAAACCAAAAACAAACTCATAGATTTAGAGAATAGATTAGTGGTTACCAGAGGGGAAGGGGGTTGAGAGAAGGTGAAATGGAGGAAGGGGTCAGCTGTATGATGATGCATGATGACTAGACTTTTGGTGGTGGTCACTTTGTAATGTGTACAAATGTTGAATTATAATAATGCACACCTGAAATTTATATAATAAAAAGAGGAATTACGAACCAAACTTTTGGTTAAATTCAGTTCTCATATTTGAATAACAAGTAACATATTCCTAGATGCTTTGAAGATTTTTATTTAAAATGCATGGAAATTTTAAGATTCTCAGAACTCCTGATTTACCAAGTATCATAAATCCCAAGATTAGAAGAACTAAAATCAATCATTAAATATTTCTATTATTCTGAAGTTGTGAATTATAATTGTTGTGTCTTTTAACATTTATTTTATTGTTCTTTAGTCATAGGATGATTTTGAATACTTTAAAATACACTTTAAAACTCAGTAACTATGATTCTTTACCATGATCAAAGGTGTATAAAAATAAAATCATACAGTATACATAATTTACTGTTATTTACGTTCTATCATAGTTGGCTTAAAATAGAGTTCTTTGTAACAAAATACATTAACTACAAACTACCTAATCAATATCTCAAATGATTTCAGATTAGTTAATATAGGTATATTACTATCAAAGATATACTTATCAGGTATTAAAATTTATAAGTAATGTAAAAATCTGAAATAGCATGAATTACTCTTGCTAATTCTATTTTCTTGTATAAATTAAAATGAAATAAATTTTAATTTAAAAAATATAATTTAATGTATATAGAAATTCATAATTATATTAATAAATATAATTAAATCATGACTTGAATATTCACTGTGTGCTGGGGCCTTGGGCAAATAACTTCTCTGCCCCTTGTTTCTCTCATATATAATCTGAAGATAGTTTTAATAATTCTCTAACAGGGTTATTATGAGAATCAAATGAGATAGTATGGACAAGTATTTAGAATGAGGCCTAGTACGTAGTAAATAATAAATAATGGCTATTGTGACTATAATGACATTAGTTAATTTAAATTTTAAATCTCCTCTTTTCTTTTTTTCAATTTAATTCTCATCTTTGTTCCCAGATGCAACCACTATCACAACTTTGGTAAAAAATTTGTAGACCATGTTTTAATAACTATACTACATATTTATAGCATTGTGAATGTGATACAGTATAACAATCAAGGCATCATTCTATGTGTGCATTTACTGTCTATATTTCCCCTATAATTTGACTATAATTATTACCCATTAATTTATTTCTATCTTGATTTCTTCCTATCAGGCTTTATTGATGTGTAAAGCCTACATCTTTGTAGGCTGTATATAATCACTATTTTCCATGTTTAATGAAAATATTTTTTCTAAACTCATCTTCCTTGCTTTGCTCTGGCTTGTTGGTTTTTATCTAAAGAGGTTTTTTAATGTTATGTATTAGAATCTATCAATCTTTCTCTTTGAGAGTTTTTTTGTGTTAAATATTTTTATTTCTTTGTAACTTTGATAAATATCCCATATTTTATTAATTTTTTAAAATTAATTTTAATCCTCCTGTATATTTTATGGGTTTTGGCATAAAACCAAGAGCCAAATGTCATAATTTAACTAACATATTTCTACCTAGTTATTAATTTTTTAAACTTATAGTCAACCCAAATTTCAATGGCCTTTCCTGATGTTCATCCACATATTATAAATTTAATAAATGGACAATTTCTTGATGGTTATAATTCTGGAGTAAAATATGATTTGCATATATGTTTTATGATTTGTTTATGTTTCACTAGGTCTTAGGAATGAAGATTGAACTTGTAACTTTCAGCCATTTTTTTTCTCTATAGTAAAAAATATTCATGGTCTTAGCTTTTTCACAAGTATGAATATGCCAGAGTACATGATCCTCATTGGTAGTCTAATTGTTTTCTCATCAAAAGTTGGTTTAGAAAGATAAATATGGGATAAGTAACTTGCAGAATTCTCTTCACCTTTGAAAGGGTAATAAAAACAAAAAATTACCCCAAATAGCCTTGCTTTCTTGAGACCCAATCATTACCATCACAGAAGGATTTATTTAGTAGCTGTATTATCCAGGATTTTATCCAATTAAGAAACTCTATATAAATGTAAAATTAACCTACACTCTCTTGTTTTCCCCTTCCAGTCTTTAAATGAAGAGAATTATCAAAACCTAGAAATTAGGGAATAGATATTTTTAAAGAAAATATTAAACTACCTATGAATTCTCTGCAGCCTCCTTATTATAAATTAGGTGCTGCTTACAAAAATTCATTTGTATATATTATGGAGTGTAAGGCAAACTTCACACAAAAAGAACAACCCCACACAATATATTTGACACAGTCTTCAGATAGAAATGATTAAATAAATTATAAAAACCTCCATAAAGTGGCTGCGTTGATGATTTAACAGGCGTTGGAGTCTGTCCTCATTTTCTTTATAGCTCAAATCATGCCTACTGCTCACATCAGAAATAGCTTAATTATCAGGGCTAATCTTGGGCTTGAATTCTTTAAAAACAAGGAGGGCTAAGAATAAGGTTTGGGTCATTTATTGACACCATTTCAATCAGTCACTTTATTGACATCTCCAGGTTCTGAGCCATGCTCAGAATAGATATCATTGTGGGTAACACAATTTCTGCCACAAGCCAGGGGATCCACTTTATGCTGCACTGGTTTTTGGATGGTTGAAGCAAACTTTGTATTATAGACAATGTAGTAGCATAGAGAAGCACTAGATACAATTATTAACTTAACTTCCACATTCTGGGGGACATGCCACCTGCTATGGTCACACAGATGAATGAAATATGCCTTGTCATTGAGGAAAGTCGAGTGTAGAAGGAGAGAGAGAGGAATAAACAAATAGCTGAGAGTATAGTTTATGGTTTAATATACAGATGCACGAACTGATACAAGCCTATAGGAAGACATTTCAACTCTTCATGGGAAAATTCAAGATTTCGTGAATAGCCAATATTGAAAGAGGAGTGGAAATTTCACTGAGGGAGAAAAACAACAATAGTTCTAGTAAGAAGTCGGTGGAAAAAATAAAGCCTGGAGGCTTGAACGTTTATAAAATTTGGGGTTCTCAATTGTAATTCAGTGTGATCATTGAAACCAGGAAGGAAAATAGATGAAGCCAGATGTTAGCTTGGGAATGGATTATGAAGAGCTATGCATATATGTAATGATTAGGAGTATGGTAGCAAGTTATTGAAGGCTTTTGTCTCGAAAGAAATTTTTTTAATTGGTTTCAGAGACATAATATTAGTGTGAAGAGTGGATTATAGAAGGAAAAAAATGAAATGGTAATAAATGAAGGTTGTTTTAGTCATCTAGGCTGGAAAAGATGGTGGCCTGAATCCTAGCAGTGAGAATAGAGGACCAAATTTTTAAGGAAGTATTCAGGAAATTAATCTGCTGGGCTTATAATGATTTATTGTGAGAAAGATGGAGAGATCTGTTTGGGGCTAGGAATAATGGCATAGGGGAAAACAGAGGAAAAATGGAAGAAAGACAGTTCAGTTGCAGAAGGACTGCATTTGAAATTCTATAGGAATATCTACAGAAAAAAATATATTCTAGGCAGTTAGAAATCTGGATGTGGAACTCCAGAGATGGCTTATGTTAGTGTTATTGATTTTTAGGTACCCAGTGAAAGGAATGGGGTTCCCCAGGGACAGCAGAAAGAGAAAGAACATTATCAGTATGACTTTCTGGTAGAGTCCAGGTTTGAATGCCAGGTTCTGCCATTAATTAGCTCTGTGATCTTGGCCTTATATTTTTCATAGACAGAGTCAACAACAGTCACATTCCTGATAGCTCAATTACTTAAAACATCCAGTGAAAGGTGAATGTGCTTTGGTAACCCTTAAAACATTTTCTATACTTTTGATCATAACATATTTCCAACAGCACCTATAGATTAAGATGTTCACTGCAGCATTTTAAGGAAAAACTGGAAATGGCCTAAATAACTGTAGCTAGTGATCACTTATATTAAAAAATAAAAAAAAACCTCATCAATTTACATGCAATTATTATCATGATGCCAGTAATCTGGGTTGCTACAGAGATTGTAAAATCACAGTAATAGTTTACATTGTTCCATCAAGTAAAAAAAGGTACAAAACTGTATATATAGCATATTCATTATTATCTAAACATCTATACAGAGAAGATAAAAGCTGGAAAGAAGATTTCTAAAGTCTTAGCAATTGTTGTTTTGAAGGGATGATACTATGGCTGATGTCTTTCCATTTTACTGCTATAACTATTTTGGGAGGAGAACTTAAATGTTTCTTGAGTAGTTAATCCACTTGTGAAGCAAATAAGCAAGTCTACTTTTGTCATGTAAAATCTTTTTTTTATATTTGGTAGCATGTAGAATCTGAACCCTGAAAAGAAATTTAAAATGATCACACATCAATTACAGATAGATAATTTGAAGCCCCAATAAAGGACATTATACCTTTCACAGATTTCATGGCAGAGCTGAGCTATAACCTCAGGAGTCCTGGACTCTTATTGCAGAACTAAAGCAGGTTAGGTTAAAAACTCCCAAATAAGGCTCCCTGTACTGCAGCCAGTTGTTGAGTAGACGGGACGAAAGCAATTGCAGGCTGTGCCACAAGGTATGGATAGGGATTTGATTTCCACATAACAGTTGTGGAGGTGGGCAATAGATCACAGGGAAGAAAGAAGACACACATAGAGAGTTTTTTCAAGGTGGCTTCTTCTCTCTGAGTCACCTTGCCAAAAGATACACTGTCTTGTGCAGTTCTGGTTCTGAAGGATCAAATCCAATTAGGAGTTTTCTAGAAAGGACTTGAACAGCTCAAGAAGATAATACTGTGTTGTCAGGAGGCCTAGCTCTTTTACTGAATCTTCTGTGTGGACTTGGACAAATTATTAAAACCATTTATCATTTCATCTTTAAAGTATAGCAATAATACCTACTTTGTTGAGATTTCAAAGATCATTTCTGGGCTTCCCTGGTGGCGCAGTGGTTGAGAGTCCGCCTGCCGATGCAGGGGACACGGGTTTGTGCCCCGGTCTGGGAAGATCCCACATACCGTGGAGCGGCTAGATCCGTGAGCCATGGCCGCTGAGCCTGCGCGTTCGGAGCCTGTGCTCCGCAACGGGAGAGGCCACAACAGTGAGAGGTCCACATACCGCCAAAAAAAAAAAAAAGATCATTTCTGTAAAGTGCTGAACAGAAGGGATTATTGCGGTCGTGGTGATTATTGCAGTTGTGGTGAAGGTGATGATGGTGAAAAGGAGGAGGAGGGAGTAATAGTAACAAAAATAGTAAAGATGACGAAGTTGACAACAATAACAAAGGTGATGGGGAAGATGGAGAGGAGGATAACTGCATGACGATGAGAATGCCTGATGACAATGAGGAAAAGGATAAACAGCCTGTTCTCTTAAATTTGTAAAGAGGTTCTCAGAGATAACTCTGTGTTTTACTTATGCGTGTCGATGGCTCTCCTGTCTGCCTGATGGTAAACTTCAAGAGTACAAGGTCTTTTCTTCTTAGATATTCATTCTGTGCTTATTGACAGATGAATAGACTGCAGTAACTCACAACTGCTTGTATGTATTACAGCAGAAAAGAAAGCAAGCTGCTTTCTGCAAGAGGCCATTTCACTTTCTCCTGCAGGGGACAGATGGGGAAAACACTGCATTTAATTTAGCTGGCTGCTTCTGATTTCTTTTTCATGGAGGTTTTTTTTTTTTTTTCTTGAGGGAAAAAAATGGTTTTCTTTTATATTTCTTTGATGGATTCATTCTGGTGTTCTCTTTAAGGTTTTTAAACTTGGGTCTTGGTACAGCAGAATTGCCCTCCAGACTTTTTAAGAAGGCTGACTGATAACGTTTGGGAAGAACTATCATTCTGCGTCTTGACAAAGAAAAGGAATGATTTTTAGTAAATGTGATGGGCCGTGGTCAAAGGATTAAGTTAAAAGAATGTATTTGAGGTACACTTGGCAACATGCATGATGTATGTTACTACAGCCTTGGTGCCAGGAGTGTGCCTGTAGAACTTAAACTAAAGATGTCTGTCCTCATGTTCACAGATCTGTAAGAAAATAAAAGCCATAAAAATTGCATCTATAAATGGCATGTAATTTATTTTTATGGCTGTAGCTTCAGAGATACTGATATTCAATAAAGGAAAATTTACTGGATGAATTATAATTCTGTTCCTCTGCCTTTATAACATGGACGTGTGAAGAGCTAAAAGGCACATGTTTTGCAGATTTTCTGCATTAGTATCCAGGAGGGACATGGGTTTCCTGCAGTGTAACAAGTCCATGCCTCAGTACGATGCTTCAGAGCAGTACTTTTACTATAGTAGCTCTTGGTTGATGACTTAAATCACACGCTGAAACAGAAAATTAAATAACAGAACACCAGCGCTCAAATCTTTAAAGATTTATACATGACAACTTTAGAGTAGGTAACCTTCAATATCACGTAGTTATCAAAGAAACAGCATTTTTCTCTAATGTCTTCAATAGAATCAAAGAGCAACTTCCATTTTACAGGTGAAAAATAAAGCTGAGGTAATCACTGCAGTCTGTTTTCATAATTTATGGGGAATCATAATTGGAAGATCAATTCTCAGTTCCCCTGATCCAGAGTAATTTAAAAATTGGATCCATTATTTTAGAATTCTATGGATTTATTGCCTCTTATTTTAGTCATTCATTCTTTCCAACAAGTAATTATTGAGATCGTGCTATGTGCAAATTACTTAGCTTTCTAGGGATTTGGATATTTATGTTCTTACCGATGATCTAATTCACAAAGCTTATTATTGTTTAATATTTAAATGTTGTGGTTTATTATTGTTTAATATTTAAATGTTGTGGTTAAAATAATGTTTGTTGTAAAAAATTCGAGTGGTACATCATTATAAAATTAAAAATAATAGCCCTTCCCCTATCTCTATTCCCATAATTAATTTTTATTAAAACGTTTATATAACGTTTTATCCTAATGGTATCATATGATACATACTATTTTGCCTACTGCATTTCTTCTCTTAATAGTAAGTGATGGATGTAGATAGGATTCTCTTGCTATTTTTAATAGCTGACTAGTGTTTCTTTTTATAATAACGACATGAATTTTACAAGTCCCTTATTGATGGATTTTTTTCTTTTTCACATTTTAATGTCTCTAGATTTAATCTCCTATGTTTAGTTCCTAGTTCAGGCCAGCATTATTTCAAGATCAGATTACCTCAAATGTGTATGGACTACAGTTTTTCCTGCTGATCTACTGCCCTCTGAAATCTTACCACCATCCTGCTGCACATAGCTAACAAGGTCATCATATAGACCCCCAGGCTAATCAATTTCTCCTCACTCACCACTAAGTGAAGTTCACACCCCTAGTATAAGATTCAGTGCCTTCTAAACTCACACAACTAAATAGAAAAGCAAACAAGCAAACAAATAATCCAATGAAAAAATTGGAAGAGGATCTGAATAGGT
Source organism: Neophocaena asiaeorientalis asiaeorientalis (assembly GCF_003031525.2). Classification (NCBI taxonomy): domain Eukaryota; kingdom Metazoa; phylum Chordata; class Mammalia; order Artiodactyla; family Phocoenidae; genus Neophocaena; species Neophocaena asiaeorientalis. Next base: position 8,345,486 of record NW_020185331.1, on the reverse strand, counting down.
ATTTTTTCAAAGAAAACATACAAATGACTAACAGGTGCAATTAATCTATGACAAAGGAGGCAAGACTCGAAAATGGAGGAAAGACAGCCTCTTCAATAAATTGTGCTGGGAAAACTGTACAGGTACCTGTAAAAAAATGAAATTAGAACATTCTTTAACACCATACACAAAAATAAAATCAAAATGGATTAAAGACCTAAAAGACTAGATACTATAAGACTCTTATAGGAAAACATAGACAGAACACTCTTTGACATAAATCGTAGCAAGATCTTTTTCGATCCATCTCCCAGAGTAATGGAAATAAAAACAGAAATAAAAAAATGGGACCTAATTAAACGGAAAAGTTTTTGCACAGCAAAGGAAACCAGAAACAAAATGAAAAGACAACCCACAGAATGGGAGAATATATTTGCAAACAAGGCAAGGGATTAGTCTCCAAAATTTACAAACAGCTCATGCAGCTCAATATGAAAAAAAAAAAAAAAATCACACAATCAAAAAATGGACAGAAGACCTAAAGAGACATTTCTCCAAAGAAGACATACAAATGGCCAAGAGGCACATGAAAAGGTTCTCAACATTGCTAATTATTAGAGAAATTCAAATCAAAACTATAGTGAGGGATCACCTCACACCAGTCAGAAGGGCCATTATCAAAAAAATCTACAAACAATAAATGCTGGAGGGGGCGTGGAGAAAAGGGAACCCTCTTGCATTGTTGGTGGGAATGTAAAATTGGTACAGCCACTATGGAGAACAGTACGGAGGTTCCTTAAAAAACTGAAAATAGAGCTACTGTATGATTGAGCAATACCACTCTTGGGCATATATCCTGAGAAAAACATGGTCCGAAAGGATACATGCACCCTAATGTTCAGTGCAGCACTGTTTACAATAGTCAAGACATGGAAGCAACCTAAATGTTCATTGACAGATGAATGGATAAAGAAGATGTAGTACATGTATACAATAGAATATTACTCAGCCATTAAAAAGAATGAAATAATGGCATTTGCAGCAATATGGATGGACTGGAGATTATCATACTAAGTGAAGTAAGTCAGACAAAGATAAGTACCATATGATATCGCTTATATGTAGAATCTAAAAAAAAAAAAAAACGGATACAAATGAACTTATTTACAAAACAGAAACAGACTCACAGACTTAATAGAATTAACTTATGGTTAACAGTGGGGAAGGGTGGGGAGAGGGATAGACTGGGAGTTTGGGATTGACATGTATACACTGCTATATTTAAAACAAAATGCCTTTCCATGAAGAAAAAAAAAGTGCTCAACATCACTAGTTATTAGGGAAATGCAAATAAAACCACAATGAGATATTACCACATACCTGTTAGAATGGCTGTTTTCAAAATGACAAAAAATAATAAGTGTTGCCAAGGATGTGGAGAAAAGGGAATATTGCTGCACTGTTGGTGGGAATATAAAATGGTACAGCCACTATGGAAAACAGTATGGAGGTTCCAAAAAAAATTAAATAATAGAGGTACCATATGGTCCAGTAGTTCCACTTGTGGGTATTTATGTAAAGGAAATAAAATCACTATCTCAAGAAGATATCTTCACCCCCATGTTTATGGCAGCATTATTTACTATAGCCACGACAGAAACAAACTTAAGTGTCCATCAACAGATGAATGGATAAAGACAATGTGAATATATATAAATATCACTCAGCCAGAAAAAAGAAGGAAATACCGCTATTTGCAACAACATGGATAGGCCTTGAGGACATTATGCTAAGTGAAATAAGTCAGGGAGAGAAAGACAAATACCATAGGATCTCATATGCAGAATCTAAACAAATAAAAAAACGTATAGGTACAGAGAACAGACTGGCAGTTGCCAGAAACAGGGGACAGGGAATGGGCAAGATGTGAAAAAGTACTCAAAAGGTACAAACTTCTAGTTATAAGGTAAATAAGTCCTTAAAAAAAAAAGATTTTTGTCTTCTGAAAACTATCAATTTGATGTCTCATCACTCATCCTCATAAGAACATTCTACATTTTATTCAAACTAAATTCTATCCCCACCTTTAAAAACATTTTAATTTTTCTCCCAAAATTCTTCTCTTGAACACTCTCTTCTGTCTCTGAAATCTTTACTGTCTGTCAAACTACAGTTCAAATTATAGACCCTTCGGAATTCTTTCTTCCTCTACCTCACATTTTGTACCAAAAAAGCAAGGACTCAGTCTTTATCTTTCCGGCCTATCTGGAAAACTGTTTGGTACCACATAGTCTCTGTCTACTGCCTAGGAACATGAAATTTAGCACAGGAGGACAGCAATATTGCACATAACTGTAATTCAACACTCAGAATGTCACGTGTTTCACGTATCTCCCATCAACTTTTTAGTGCCACCTCCTGCCATATGCTTGTGCATGTATTAAACATTATAGTGATAACAATTAAAATTTACTGAATGCTTATTACATGTACTAGACATCACATCCAATATGTAAAGTAACCATCTTATTTAATCCTCCCAACAAGCACACAGGATAGGTACTATCAGTATTCTTAACTTACAAATGAGAAAACAGCCTGAGAAGGTTCAGCTACAAAGTCATTGAGCTACTACTTAGTAAAACCAGAATTTGAAGCCAGGTTGTCAGAATTTCTAAGCTTTATTATATTTCTTTCCTTAAAATCTGTAAATTGAATCAACAAAATAGTCTTTGGCAGAATTAAATTGGTAGTTTATGACCTTAGATTCATGACACAAAATGTATGGAAACTCCTTTAAAGGCAAGCAACTGGAAAATATTATCCTTTACAGACTGATGATTAACCAATAATGACATGCCTTTGCTTAATAGCTAATTAGAAGAATTATATCTTTAAAAGATCAGTTAAATTGCCAACTAATTCGATTAAAAAGCATTTTCTTCTAGGCCTCGAAGATCTAGATAGCTTGTCATTTTTTTCCTGCTGCCCCATTCATTCTAGATCTAAAAGAGCATTCTTCTTCATTGAAGGATATTGACAAATGGGTAATTCATCTTTGCTCGAAGCAAATTATGTTTCATGTCCTTCTGGAAAATGAAATCATTAGGGCAAATTCTGCCTGGATTTACTCTTTCTAAGGAAACCTTACATTTGTCAAAATGAATGACCATTTTCAATGAAATATTTACTTTGATATGGATTATAGTAACTTCCTCATTTGTCTCTCTGCCAGCAGTTTCATCATCTGTATTAGTTGTCTGTGGCTGCTGTAACAAATTACCACAAACTAAGGCTTAAAAACCCCCAAATTTATTTCCTTACAGTTCTTTAGGTTAAAGTCCAACATCCATCTCACTGGGCTAAATTCAAGGTTTCAGGAGGGCTGCTTCCTTTCTGGAGGCTCCAGCAAAGAATCTCTTTCCTTGCCTTTTCAACTATGTAGAGGGCATGTGCATTCCTTGTCTCATGGCTCTCTGGCTCCTTCTTAAACTCCAGCAACAATAAGTTGAATGCCTTTCACATCACATTACTCTTATATCCTCTTTTTCCCACCTGGATAGTCCAGAATAATTTCCCCATTTCAAGGTCCTTAACGTAACAACATCTGCAAAGTTGCTTTTGCCATGTAAGGTAACAGTCACAGGTTCAGGGGACTAGATGTGGATATCTTTGGCCATTATTCTGCCTACCATACTACCCCTTATTCCCATTCATTCTCCAAACCATTATCAGAGTAAACTTTCTCAAATGCGTATATGAATATTCATGTCTCTGTGAAAAATTCTTTAATAGCTCACTTTTGTACACATGACAAACAAGGTACTTCAAAATTTGGCTTTTGTTTACTAGGTCATTCTCACACTTACCTATTTTGCTTCCACTTTTATTCTATTCTACTACTGAACTTCTCATAAGCTGCTTCCTTTACCAAGCATTCCCTCCTCTTGTGACCAACTCAAAAGTCCGTATTCTTTCTTCAATTCTTAGTCCAAGGCTTACCTTTTCCATAAATCTTTCTCCGACTCTTCCCAGGGAGTTTTTAGGAGCACGAATAAAAGGTTTCTCCTGCTGTTCAGGTGTTAGGGAATGCTGATGGCTGAGTCACAGCTGGTTTGGGGAGGATATATTCAAAGACCTACCCGGAAGACATAATTTTATTCTGTGCCTGATGATTAGCTGTTAATATAAGAGGGATCTTTACAGACAAATACAGCCACTGATCAGAGGTAGGAAGGTCATCTGGAGTTACCTACTCCTGTTCCTGTCTTGACGCTACTGGTTCAGGACCTATTCAAAGAAGTCCATCTTTCATTCACAAGACAACTTACTGCAGCACTGGGGATAGAATTCAGAATTGAGGACTGGGTATGTGTATGTGGTAACAGAACTCTAACCTCCTGTCCTTTGTTCCACTTTTCCTATGGGCCTGGGATCTCTTCTCTTTGGACCCTTGAATACTAAGGATAGTTGCCTTATTGCCTTCAGTCTGGATGTTTCCCTTTCTTAAACTTCAAAGTGAAGGGATGGTTAGACTCCATTTTCTGGAAGGTAGAGTCATTTGCCTACATTCCTATGGTCAGTTATTCTCACTGCTCTCCAACAGGCTCACAACATCAAGATTACTACCCATGGCTAGGGCTGGAGGTTATTTTGTGTTTTTCAAATAATCAAGGCAAATTTTTGGAAACAATCTGGCTATAGCAAAAAACACAAAGCAACAACAAAACAGCACAAATCGCAATCTTTTTAGGGCCTCTCAGTATGATACCATAAATTGGTTCATCAACAACTCGTAGATTGTGAGTTCCTTTAGGTAATATAACTTGTTTTCTTTGTTAGAAATCTTTAGACTCTAGCAACGTATCTAAAATAAAGAATGAGACCAGGAAAAAAAAAGAGGTACAAATATAAATGACTTATTTAGAAACAAGTAATTAAGTAATGGACAGAGACCACAATTCTCTCCCTAGATGATCTTTAACATTTCTATTTTTAAGGGTCTATCCTATGACAGCCTTTAACTTGTAATACATAGCCACCTTGAATGAGAACTATCCTGATTTGTTTAATCCCACCACTTGCAGCAGATTTGTATTATAGCTGACTAAAAATTAAAGTAGTATCTCAGTCCAAGTAGACTGGTAGGGAAATATGGATGTATTATATATAAAGGTTTACTTAGAAAGAAAAAGGCAAAAAAGAGCCAACGTAATCCTAATGAAGAAAAATAAGGTAAAATGATTTGTTCTATTGGATAACAAGACTATTATAAATTTATCAGTATCAAGATAGCCTGTTACCACAGGTATAGCCAGATAGAGCACACGTACATAGAAACTTGACATATTTTAGGATATCGCTAAGGATAAGTGAGAAAGGGATTATCTATTCACAAATGATTTTGCAACACTTGGCTATCCTAATGAGAAAAGACACTGGGCCCCTACTTCACAGCATACATAAAATTTATTACCACGTGAGTCAAATGCTTAAAGATAAAAGGTAAACAATAAAACTTGTAATGTAAAAGATGAGATGTCTCTATGAACCTGGAGTATGGAAGGAATTCTTATCCAAGGCATATACACACACACAATGACTAACCAAAAAAGGAAAGATCAATGCATTATAACATATTAAGAATTTGAGAGAACGCAGGCAACCACAGAGCCCATCCTACAGCCTCACTTAGGGAGAGAACAAAGCCAGCATTCTTCTTAGGGCAACATGGAATATTTCCTATGCTAGACCATATATTAGGTCACAAAACATTTCTTAGCAAATTCAAGAGGATTGAAACTATACAAAGTGTCTTCGCTGACTACAGTGATATGAAGCTAGAAATCAATATCAGGATGAACACTGGAAAATGTATGAATACACGGAAATTGAACTCTCCTCATCAACCAATGGATCAGAGAAGAAATTAAAAGGGAAATGAAGTATCTTGAGAAAAACAAAAAAGGAAAAGCAGCATAGCAAAACTGATGGGATGTAGCAGAAGTGTAACTAAGAGAGAAGTTCATAGCAATAAACACCTACATCAAGAAACAAGACAGATTTCAAACAACCTAACTCTGACTTAAGAAACTAAAACAAAAACAAAAACTGAGCCCAAAGTAAGGAGAAGGAAGAAAATAATAAAGATTAGAGCACAAGTGAAATAGAGAACAGGAAAACAATATAAAAAGATGAACAAAACTAAGAGTATGGTCTTGAAAGAAATAAACATAGTTGACAAATGTTTAGCCAGACTAAACAAGGAAAAAAGAGAGAGGACCCAAATCAACAACATTATAATGAAAAAGGAGACATTTCAACTGATACCATAGACATACAAAGGCTAATAAGAAGCTACTATAAACAATACACCAACAAACTGGACAACCTAGAAGAAACGTAAAAATTCTCAGAAATATTCAACATTTCAAAACTGAATCAGGAAGAGATACAAAATCTGAACAGGCCAATTACTAGCAAGGAGATTGAATCAGTAATCAAAAATCTCCCACCAGGGCTTCCCTGGTGGCGCAGTGGTTGAGAGTCCGCCTGCCGATGCAGGGGACACAGGTTCGTGCCCCGGTCCAGGAAGATCCCACATGCTGCGGAGCGGCTGGGCCCGTGAGCCATGGCCGCTGAGCTTGTGCATCTGGAGCCTGTGCTCCGCAACGGGAGAGGCCACAATAGGGAGAGGCCCGAGTACCGCAAAAAAAAAAAAATCTCCCACCAAAGAAAAGCCCAGGACCAAGTGGCTTCACCATTTATTTTACAAAATATTAAAAGAATTAATGTCAATCCTTCTCAAACTCTTCCAAAACATCCGAAGAGAATACTCCCAAACTCATTTTACAAGGTCAGCATTACCTTGATACCAAAGCAAGAAAAGGACACTACCAGAAAAGAAAACTACAGGCTAGTATCCCTGATGAAGATAGATGTAAAAATTATCGATAAAATACTATCAAACCAAATTCAGCAGCACATTAAAAAAAATACACAAGTGGAACTACATCAACCTGAAAAGGTTCTGTATGGCAGAAGAAATAATCAACAAAATGAAAGGACAAACTACAGAATGGGAAAAAATATTTACAAATCATACCTCATAAGAAGTTAATATCTAAAACATATAAAGAACTCACACAAATCAATAGCAAAAAACACAAATAATCCAACTGAAAAATGGGCAAAGGATCTGAATAGACATTTTTCCAGAGAAGATATATGAATAGCCAATAGGTATATGGAAAGTTGCTCAACATTACTAGTCATAGGGGAAATGCAAATCAAAATCACAATGAGATATCACCTCATACATGTTGACATGGCTAGCATCAAAAAGACAATAGGTGGCAGACAAGTGTTGGCAAGGATGTGGAGAAAAAGGAACCCCTGTGCACCACTGGTGGGATTGTCTGCCAGCACAGCCACTATGGACAACAGTATAGAGGTTTCTCAAAAAATTAAAAATAGAACAATCATAGGATCCAGCAATTCCACCTCTGGGAATATATCCAAACTACATGAAAACACTATGTCAAAGGGATATCTGCACCCTCATGTTCATAGTAATATTATTTACAACAACCAAGACATGGATACAACCTAAGTGTTCACCAACAGATGAACAGATAAAGAAGTTACATACATACATATACATACACACACACACCGCCCCCACATACACATACGCACAGTGGAATATTAATCAGCCATTGAGAAGGAGAAAATCCTGCCATTTGTGACAGCACGGATGGACTTTGAGGGCACTATGCTAAGTGAAGTAAGTCAGACAGAAAATGATAAATACCGCATCATCTTACTTGTATGTGGAACCTAAAACAAATAAATTAACTCATAAAAAAGAGATCATACCTGTGGTTACCAGAGGCCAGGGGTGGGGGAAGGGGAAATTGAATGAACTTGGTCAAAAGTAAAAACTTTCAATTATAAGATAAATAAAGACTAGGGACATAATGTACAATATGATGACTATAGTTAACATTGCTATATGGTATGTATGAAAGTTATTAAGATCAAAAATCCTAAGAGTTCTCATTGAAAAGAAAAATTATTTTTTCTTTTTTTGTATTTATATGAGATTAAGGATATTAACTAAACTTACTGTGTTACCATTTCATGGTATATGTAAGTCAAATCATTATGCTGTACACCTTAAACTTATACAGTGAGACTTGTCAATTATATCTCAATAAAACTGGACAAAACATTTCTGTACATCAAAAAAAAGTGAAAAGAAGCAACAAACTGGGAGTGCAAAGATTTGAAACTCAGAATAAATAAAGAACTCCCATAAATTCATAAGAAAAGGACATCCTATCCAATAGAAAAAGATGGCAAATATCTATCAGTCATGGCTTCAATAATACTGCATAACAAACAGGTGTCAGATCACAATGGCATACAAGAATAACTTTATTTCTCACTCACATCTCTGGGTTAGCTGGGCCAACTCTGCACTATGTGTTTCATTCTAGGGCTTAAGCCGATAAACGATAAACAATGGCTACTTGCAGTTTTTATTTCATGGCATGGCTGAATACTCAAGTGGGTCAGCTCAAACACAAAAGCATATTTCAAGTTGTTAGTCACATTACTTTCATTCATATCCCATTGGTCAAAACAAAACACTGACCAAGCCCACAGTCAAGAGAGAGAATAAAACACAGCCCATCCACCAAGAGGCTATATACATCTAACAAGGACATCTATAACGTTATTACAGGGGAGTAAAAAACTGAAGCAAAAACCAATCAGCTACACACAAGAACCGGAATTTCACAAAATAACAACTCAAATGAGGAAATACATGAAAAGTTGCTCAAAACAATTAGCAACATGAAAAAGTGAATTCAAAATCAAAATAAGATAGAAACTTACATCTATCAACTTGGTACAAAATGAAAAGTTAAACAAGTGTTGCCGGCAAGGATGAAGAACAATGGAAGCTTTTGTACCTTGCTGCTCAGGGTGTGAAGTTTCTCAGCCTTGGGAAAATAATTTGGCATTATCTACCAAAAGTTGAGGCTGCACATATTCTACATTCCCACAGTAATACTTCTGGGTGTATATGCTGGAAAAAATGTATCTCTGGAAACATATACTATAAGAAGTGTTACCGTACTTGTGTTTATATTATACATACACACAAGCACAGCAAAACAAAAATACTGGGAACACACTAGGCGTTCATCATGGAAAAGTAGATGAACAGATAAACATACTATGGCAAATTAATATAAAATTCTATTCAGGAAGTGAAAATGGAGAACTGCTTCTTCACATATCAGCATGGGTGTAACTCAATATAATACTGAGTAATAAAGTGATAAAGTAACATCTAAAGTTAAAAACATAGAAAAGTAAAGAATCTATCATTCAGGAATATATAAAGTGAAATATTACACATATACATATCTTATACAGAGAGTAAAATGTAATAAGATGTTTATATCATATTGAACACACATAACTACTCTTACACTACCAAATAAGAAACACAAAAATCAAGTGGGAGCTGAAACAAAATCAGGGAGAAGCACATGGTGGATGTGTTGCTGATGTTTATTTTCATTAAGTGAGGGGATATATGCTTATCATTATTATTATTAATACAATTAATTGTGTCTTACATATGTTATAGATCTTCATTTGTATCTTATAATTTAAAATATGTAAATATATGAGGTGTTGGACATGTAATTCATTTATCCCTTTAAAGGATATCTAAAAGTTATTTTCTAAAGAGTTCTTTTGAATTTATTTATATTTGTACAAATTATTCCATGTAATATCAAATAAAAGCTGATTGAAATATAAATTTACATCTAGTAAATTAATAATCAGGGAGTTAAAAATCCCACTTATTAAAAATAATCAAATGCAAATATCAACTCAGTTCATTATATGTTTCCACTTGAAATGTACAGCACTTCTTAATTTGAGGACTCCTGGTTATTCCTCTGTGCCTTATTGTCATGGTCCCCAATTACAGCTACCTCTTCCCTTTCTTTTATGGTCTTTGAAATTTTATGTCAAATGTGTCCTTCCATCCTTTCCCAGTGGATCTTTCAGTCCCACAGGTAAGGTGTTCCCACTCTATGAACTACATTTTCAGAGGCCTCAATGCTCCTTAATGGGCTTGCAGGACCAGCCATTTCATAAGAGGGCACCAAACTCATTAGGGAAGGGGAATTGTTCCTACTGTGGTTCTGATGGTCAAAATTTATAGAGTCTACTTTGCAGGTCACAGATCCATCACCTCATGTACGCACTATCCTCTCTCCCAGAGTTTTATTATCCCCCAGGGCATTTTGCTGATGGCTTCAGTCTTCCAAAGAGTACTTGTCACATCAAGCCTGGATGCTAGAGTGCAAGTTCCAAACCATATATAATGTGAGATTTATCTGGAGTCCCCTTTTTATTCTTATTGTATAATCATCATAAATAAACTTTCATGTGGAAAAGAAAACAATTAATGGTATAGTTTTCAATGCTAAGAAAGAAAACAAATCAAACAACATACACAGACATGCTTATAGATAAATACCAGACAAACCAGAGACCAAAAGGAACATCCTTTCAGAAAATTTCTTCCAGCACAGCTTTACTTATATTGAAAAGTGTTAGCAACACAAAAATGCATTCGCTTTGCTATGCTCAAACTTACTTTGAAGATATACCATTATACAAATGAGCTAGAAGTTCTTGAATATGTAAGAGTTCATGAAAACACATTAATGAACATCCATGCAAATTTTTAAAATGAGATTCACATTATGAATTTCTACATTGATGCTCTAGGTCGACATTATCATTGAACTAGCAACAGGATCATAAAAATTTGTCTGAAAGACCAGCAGAGGAATGAGGCTAATTATTTACCCTAAATTTTTAAAAAAGGTGCTTACCTATTAAAAATGTCCTTTCTGAGGGATCAATAAGCACATAAGCCTGTTTAATCATGTTTATATTGTTAGCGGTGGACAGATCAATTAGAGCCAAAGCACCTATGCCTTTTCTTCTAATCAGTGAAAGTGACTATCTTTTCCTAATCACGTTCTAGGAAACGCAGAGTTTTTCTCTCTGTATTCAATCAAGCAGTAAAAAGCTCCATGCCCTTCCAGTACAGTCCTATGTGTGTTGGTTGGCTACACTGTGTTTTCTGGTTCTATAAACCAGAGTGAAATCAAAGTGCAGCAGAAACACGGAACTCTAGAAAGCACATCATTTGTCAGGGGTCTGGGTCCAAACCCTGTCTCACATTTCAGCCATGAGACCACAGGCAATTTACCAAACCTATACAGGCTTCTGTCTTCTCATCTTTAAAAGAAGCTGTGTGGATTAAACGATCTCTACGTTCCCTCCAGAACTAAATGCTTAAGATCATCATCTCTGTGTTTCTTAGTAGAGTCCTGGTTCTAACCAATAGAAACCTTTCTGATGTTTACACATCCCATCATACCTATCCATTATATAATTATTTAAAAATTCATTATCTGTGAAATGTGACTTTATTTTTAGAAGGGGCTGAAGCCCCTGCCCTGAACGAACACGGTCATCACACATCTACCTTTAAAACAAGTGTGTGATATAACTTTGGAGATTTCTCTACCATCCTTCTGTCTTTTCCTTCCTGGGTATCTGGTAGTTCTATGAATGCTGTTATATTTGCATAGAATACATGCATGAGCGGGTAGCCAGGTTATCCACAAGACACAGAGCGATACACTCACAAGAGCAAACAAGACACAAGAAGACCTTTGTAACTGCTTGTTCTTTTGAGAAAAACTATTGCATTTGATCATCTCCAAAAGGTCCCTTGCATAATAGATAACTATCCCTACCTAAATAATTAATAGATAACTATCCCTACCTAAATAATAGATAACTATCCCTACCTAAATAATTAATAGATAACTATCCCTACCTAAATAATAGATAACTATCCCTACCTAAATAATAGATAACTATCCCTACCTAAATAAAAATGGGAAGGAATTCCTACTATTTGACATATCGCTCTTCAACAGCTTTGGTTATAACTTTTGAATTTATAGATGTTTTCCATTAGTTAATCTCCTTTTCCTATTATAAAATATGTCCTTTTGATTTTAAGCTGCTCTTATGTAATCTTAGAGAAGGCAATGCTTTTGTGGAATTCAGTGTATTTGTACTGCAAGGATATCCTTTAAATCCCTCTTATCAAGGAATGTTGGATTTTCCTTCCCAGTCTAAAAATGTAAATGAATGCCTGTTCAAGGCCAGGAAGGGTAGTGGAAGCCTGTTTCTGTTTCTGGCTCTGAGTGTGAGCAAGTCTGGAAACACTTTAATCACAAAGTAATACAGCATGTTTGGGGGAGACTTAACTCCCCAGACTCTTGTAAAGTTACTGCTCCAACTCAGCCTCTGGTGTGTAGAGAAAATGCCTCTGGAAAACAAGAATATTGCTTTCAATTAGACCTTACAAATTGGGAAAGCCAGAAAATCTGTACTAGCAGGCAGGTTTACTATGGGTGATTGTGGACTATATCTGTGCTATGCACTAAATAGTAACTTCCAAAATAAAAAAAAAGAAAACCAAGAAAATCTCACACATTTAAAGACATTTGAGAATCCTGGCCTGACTGGCCCACTGTAGGAATAGATTTTTTTGAGCCACCCATGACTGTATGACCAGCAGGATCTTTCCTTGGAATAGAACATTTTCTTGTTATGGGTATGAAGAAGGAGACTCCCCTCCCCTTGCTTTTGTCTCTATAAAGGACTTTCAGGAGTCCTCTGAGACCAAGAAGATGGCTGAAGGCCAGGAACAGAATCCCTAGTTGCTCACCCAGGACAGGAGCCTTTATTATCCCCAAGATTACACACATGTATTCAAACAGCCACTTGCTACTTCTGAGTTTTCCACTCTACAACTGTCCTTCTGACTCTCACTGGGGTGGGAGAGAAGGAAGGGTCCTGAAGAAGGGACTTCCTATGGTCATCGCATGACACATGAAACAGTGTTCACTTCTTGATCTATGGGCTGTAACACACCGATGGGGCACACTGGGTCTCTGGATTGATCTCCTGCAGGAGTCAGACTGAGGCCAAAATGAACTCCATGAAGAGGGAAAACAACTGTCAGTGTCAGGGGAGGTTCATTCCAGAGTGTTGGACTGAATTCCCAAGGGTTTGCTCTGTCCCACTTCAGAGCTTTTGAACCATGCAGTTGTCTAAAACTTATTGCTGACAAATAAACTTTTTTAAAGTACTTACTTTGGCCAACTGTTGCCTTTTTTCCCATGTGGTTTAACTGAGAATGGCATGAGGAACTTAATCATTTCTTTAGATAAGATTTTTGAGCGATTACTAGATGAAAATGTGGAGAGTAAGTGAAACTCTCTAGGAAGCACATTAAAGCTGATACATGAGCAGGAGGTGAACATCCCACGTGGTTTGAGCCACCTCTTCTTTCTTTTTCTTGTTCCCACTTTCATCTCAAAGAGACATTTTTGGTTTCTGTGTGTTCCTGTGTTTCAGTGTGTTGCTATATAAAGTTCCAAGGCTGAACAGTGCGTCTCATGTGTCAGAGAGTACAATGCAGATGGGAAGCTGTTACTCTGTCCAGACTGGTTTGGCTCATCTCTAAACGCCATGAAATTGAACCTCAGTTCCTAAAACAGAGGGAGAACTGACATCCCCACTCCTGAAAGGTAAGAATTTTTAGCAAAACAATACTCTCCCTAGGCTTCTTGGCAACACAGTGGCCTTCCCAGTTAAGACAGATGAGTGATTCGCATAAGTAAATCTGTAGACACCCAGGCAATCACCCTGTCAGCCAACTGCTATTTCCCTGTGCCTACCTGCAACTGTCTCTCAGCCATCTATCTTATGTCAAATTGTCTAATTTAATTGCCCAGGTAGGTTTGTTTGTGAGCTGCGTTCACTGTGACGGAGGCTGAATGCTGTGGGGAGTCATAGAAAACAACACGGAGAAAGAACGTAGCAGGTCCAGCTTGAGCCACAGCTGGATTCTACTTCTGATGGGCTTGGTAGTGAGTCTAAGGTGGTACCTACCCTCCTTCATCATTTAATCCTTATAAATTATGTATTACATTATCAGTTCATTTCTTCCTAACACAAATTTATATAAAATACTACTCTTTATAAAATACTGCATTAGGCCCTTCTGGGAATTTAAGGATTTATTTGTTAAAGGAAAGGTACATAGATAACTCTTAATATAAAACAGAACTAATGTGGGCTAGAACGGCATAATAGGCTTAATGCCTAGAGAAAGCCTCCTGGAAAAGATAACGTTGACCAGGGTCTTAAGAGATGAGTAAACATTTTGAATATAGAGGGGTGTAAGGCGTGACACTTCAGGCAGTGCTAGTATGAACACAGACCTAAAGATAGAAAAGCACATGCTTTGTTGCTACTATAACAGAGAAGAATAAAACTACTCGCTTTAAAAGACCTCCAAGAAAACAAAGTTCAAGATCCCCACTGTGCTAGATATAGAAGTTTCCCAAAATCAGAATTCCAGTCTGCAGAAGGCCCCAGTGAATGAATTCACACTGATGAAACTGAATATTATTCTGACATGCTCCTTGTTTTGTTTTTTTTTAACCCCAAATTGAAGTACTCTTCTTGACTAGCCAATGAATAATGATCCCTTCTGGTGTGACTTGATTTGGGAAGCATGTTAAGAGAAGGCTTGTCCTGTTCCATAAAGGAGTCAGAGATTGACTATGGATTAGGAGTCAGCAAAACTATTGTTCTAGTCTTAATACTCGCCATTGTATGAAAACTCCACAGTACTTTAGAATGACAATCACAGAATGTAAGAACAGGAAGAAGCTCTTGTTTTTTAAACTTTCATATATGCAGTTATCATTATATAACCTTTGGATTTAGATTGACCAGAATTCAGATTCGCCATTTATCTCACACAACCTTGGGAATATGACATAGCTTTCTGAACCCCAATCTTGTTATCTGTAAAATGGACATAATAATATATCACTGAAAAGCTTAGTAGCAGAAAAGTTTGGCAAAGTGTTTTGTATAAAGTAGGCACGTAATTCATAATAGGCTTGTCCCTTTTCTCTCTATCATTGCATATATAAAGGGTCAGAGACATGATGAGCGAGGTTGAGAAACTCACACCAGCTAATGAAACTAATTAGCAGCAAAAATAGAATGAGAATCAGGTAGTCTTGTCCCGATACGGCATTCTCTCCTTTCTAACATGATGCTTCTTGAGCCATATTTTCAGCAAAATTTTCATTTTCAGCATGTCAGAGCCCAAGTGGAGTTCATTAAACATGTGTCTACAGAACATTAGGAAAAAGGCACCCTTACCTGTGACATTCAAGTGAAGGACACATTCTTTTGAAGTTTTTTATATTTAAAATAAGAGTAAAACCAGGGTGGCCTGATTTTCCTTATCCTACACCTTAACTTTATTCAGTGCTGCTCAGTTAATAATATGGATACGATAAGAACACATCTGTATGCGTGAACTTAGTTTGTTCTGAATCAGATACCTTCCCCCTTATTTGCAAATTCAGACTAGGAAAGCACAGTGGGTGTCTGATATCTGATTTTTTTCACAGATACTGCTTCTGCCGTCCTAATCTCAGGCAGAAAGGAAGGCAACACAGATTCACATGGAACAAGGATAACCAGGGTTAACTGTAACTCAGACCATCAATCACTTTGATTGCCCCCAAGGCAGTGTTTTCATTATTTATGCTGCTGGGTGATCTGCTATATTTATGACACAGCAAGTTGTCATGCCTTTAAAAATATGATGGATTCCTAAATTAATCCCGTATTCCTTGTCTTGAACTTGAAGCATGGGCAGTCATAAAGAGCACAGAGGTTTCTGTAATCACAAAGTTGAATGCCCATGGGTCATGATGGAGGACTGATCATTATGTCCAGAATGGGTTTGTGTCAATAATGCTAAAAACTCCCTATATATGCTTACAGATTGAGTGCTGAAATTCATTCTATCAATATTTATCAATGCACTGATATTTCCATGTTCTGTGGGGAATAAAAACATGAATAAGACACGGATTTAACTCCCAGTGGGTTTTGAGTCCACTTACAATTAATATTTGAGAACACAGTTTCTGTCTTAGGAGAAGTAAAAGTAAAGTGCTGGAGATTTTGAAAAGTGAGATGCCACTTGTTGCTGAGATTAGGGGTGATGATAAAGGTGGCCATGGCATTTGGGGAGATATGAAGAATGGAAAGGTGTTGAGAAGATGTTTACAAAGTGCCATGAGCAAAGAGATAGAAATTGGAGAGAACAATTGAATAGTGCACAGGAAACTATTTTTTTGAAGAGAAGGTAGGAGCCAGATCCTGCGAGGTCAAGAGAGAAGTTTTGACTTAATTCTAATGACAAGCGTATATGATATTTTTATAAGGAAAACTCCCTGTACTGTAAGAAAACAAATTTGCCCATAGAGTTTAGTGTGAATTGGAATGAGCAAAGACATAAATCAGGTTTATTCTTATTGCAAGAGCACAGATAGTAAGAAAAGACACAGTAGAAGCAGGACTGGAAGATATTGTCATGTTAAAAGGAATGATAAAAGGAAGTACAGAGAGAATGGAAACTAAGATTGATGTTGAAATCTGACCCTGTGTCAAGTAGCCAAAGCCCTTACTTTGGCCTACAACGACCTACATGATATGAGCCTCTTTTGCATTGATAAACCCATGTCCTATGATTTTTCCCACATGCCGACTCCACACTAGACCCACAGGCTTCCTTGAAGACCCTGGTATGAGGCAAGCATACTCTAGCATTAGGGATTTGCACCAGAGAAGAGAAAGCTCTTCCCCCTAATAGCTGTGTGGCTCATTCCCTCGCTTTTTGTGAGTCTTTTTTCAAATACCCTTTTCTCGATGAGGATTACTCTGACACCTTTACTTAAAATTGCAACCCACCTCACTCCCATCCCATAACTAGTGCTTGCCATCTTCCTACTCTCCTTTTATCTATATCACTTATTTCCTCACATACAAAAATATAATTTACCTACTTATCTGGTATACCATTTCCTATCTTCCTGTATCTGCTTGCATATAAACTCCACAAAGGTAGGAATACGTCCATTTTATTTATTGATGTATGCCAGGTACCTAGAAGAGTACCTGACATCTAATATGCGGCTAGTAAATATTTGCTGAATGAATCACCAGTGCAACTTGTTGACTGCTTATCCCTGTCGGTGATTCTTGGATCCCATCATGTTCTGCCAGTCTATGTGTATTATGCACAACACGTGGGTCTCCACCAGTTTTTTGGATCACTCACAGCGGTTCCACGTTTGATTTTGTTGTATTTACCACTAGGATAAGAATGGCTTGTTCCAACGGATGGAGACTCTGAGAACAGTTTAAACAAGAACCTACTTTTCTGTATGTTTGGGAATATCCCTTCCTCCTTGATGCTTTGTAGGCCATTCTAGAGAAATCCTCTGTGTTGCCTCATCATTCTAGTCTTACATTATACCTAGGATACTTTGAAATTTTAATTAGGAAATCACTTTAAATTTAGTCATTGGTAATTAATCGCTGTGATTAGAAACTGTTTTCCATTTTCATCATATGTCCTTTAAATCAAGATGAACATAATGGCAGAAATTTGGCAGAAACAAAGAAAATGATATTTAGTGTGATTTTCAGCTACCCCAAGTAATTTTCATCTTTTCTCTAGCATCTTCTCCAGGATGGAAACATTTAATTTGTCATCCCAGAACCTGCTCAGTGCCAGGCCATCAATACTCTAGACCAGTCAGAAATATGGTCATTTCTGTGTGCGCAGACAGGTGCGTTAAGAGATGAGAAGTTATGAGTAATACTCACTAAATTTTTCTATGTGGGTTTCCATTGATATCTTGCCTTGTATTTTCTCTTGGCATGTACTAAGCCATAGGACTATGCTCTTACTTGGGATGTAAACTTCAATATTTATGTAAACCTGTATAACAGTATCAGACACCTTTGGTGATTTTAAGCTATTTGATTTGATGTGTTAAACTTCTTTTCATACAGTCTATATGCAAATTCAGTAAAGCCAGAAAATTGATGATCAATCAACAGGTAGATCCTGAGTATATACCATGTCACTAACAAAGGGCTGAGAAATGTGGAGTTATAAAAATGTCTCTCCAGTGAGTATTGCTAGACAAATAAGCAAAATGTGACAAATAACAAGGGAACAAGGCATAACAAATCATGGCAAATAGCCAAGTTGTGGGTATTTTCCATGAGGTTTAGAAGAAAAAAGATACAAGATATTCTGGGATTTTAAAAGTTCATAATGATTACTTTATAATAAGAGTAATACATGTGAACAATAAGACATTTAGGAAAACATAGATTTTTAAATGAAGAAAATAAGGTTGCTATTATAACACCTCCCAAAAATCTTCAATTTCAATGTTTCGGTGAATATCATTTCAGTATATTGTATCTCATTCTCCTTTTGTCTTTCCATGCTTATTGAATGCTCTCAGAAGTAAACAACAACAGCAATAATGTCTAAGATAGTCTTTAAAAATCTCTGAAGGATGACAAAGATTTGGCACACTTATTGTGCTGACACTCTTCCAAGATCAGTTCATGATCACAAGGTGTTTTCTTGGAAGTAGATTTTAGAGATTAAAAATGTTTAATGACTATAGAGTTGATGTCAAGTACCTAATTGTCATCAGCAATGAGAATTTTATGAGGAGATTGCCACACTCATGGGAAATATATACAGTTGAGTATATAGTGTATAAGTCTGGAAATATGATCAATAACAGATTGTAGCACTTGGCAAAAGCCAAATGTGCAGTGTAGAACTCTTGGTTCACAGATTGGCAGCAACAAGCATATGGCTGGGAGCTTGTTAGAAATACATGAACTCCGTCCCTGTTTCAGATTCAATGAGTAAAAATCTTTTTTTTCCCCCCCCAAATTCATAAGTGATTCTTTTGCACATCAATTTTGAAATCACTTGCAAATATATATTGAGACTGTTCATTGAAGAAAGTACTCAATGAAGCCAGGGAGGTTAGAGACTCTTAGAGGAGCCTCCAGGTATACCAAAGAATTTCAATATGAGTTATAAAGAAAACAACCAATGACATCAAACTACAACGAAATCAAAACAGGATCCTGAGATGTACATGCATACTTTGGAGACAATCAAATAGATGAGCACCACAAAGGGACCAGTGGTTTAAATACAAATTATGGATGAAAGACTTGAAATTGAGGACAGTCTATCCATTAATGCATTTTTTCCTGCCATTTTGGGGAAAGGTAGCCCAAAAACTATTTTAAAGATGTACCTGGAAATACCAACAAAAATCACTGTTTGAGAAATATTAGCTAATGTCAGAGCTGAAAGAGAACATTCTTGTTTCACTTTTAGGAAATTATTTATTCTTTAATTATGTACCAGCTAAGAACTTTCCACCTAAGAGAGAGTCAGTCAAAATTTGCAAACCAGGCTAGACAAACAAGACTACTAGGACAGTTGAGAATATAACACTTATGATTTGTTGGTATATGTGGGAAGAAAATATTGAATCTCTAGTTTTTAAAATTTATCCTATTTTAAATTTATAATAGTGTTCCTACTGTTTAATATATATGACATTAGTAATATTTAACGCCTATATAGTCTTTAATAAACAATGCATTGAGTTTCATATTGAAAAATGTTTTACTGATCAGGATACACTTACCACAAAATTATATATTAACTGATTTTACTATATATATCAGTCTTCCTTTATTAGTAAATAAACTGTAATGATTTTTTTGCATTTATATTTAAGAGAAGGCTATGTCTCCAAGTATGAGCAATTATTTTAAGAGATATTTAAAATAATCATCATTGATAAATTATGCCAATGAGCTTTGTTCTTACATTATTCAATCTCATATGTAAGATTCAAAAGTTACCATTTTACTAGCTAGAGCAGAGCAGCAACAGAAAAAGTACAAGTGAGTACTTCATAATGGCTTTATGACCATATTGTTATGAACTAGTTGTCTCTAAATAAATGTTGATTAGTTGATGGGTTGATTACTTAAGTAATCACATACCCCCCAGGCACAATGAATAGCAGTACAGTTTATATCAGTGTTTCTCAAAGATACGTTCCCTATTTTGTCTGTGTCAGATTCACCTAGTGTTTTCTGAAACACTAGATGGGCACAAGACCATACCTATTCATCATAATATGGGTGGAATCTAGGAATCTGTATTTAACTAAAATGCCCCAAGTTATTCTAATGTATATTAAAGTTTGAAAACCAATGAGATTCTAGATCTTTACCTTGATATAAAGGATGACTGTCTTTTAGGACCAAAAGCATACCACAAAATTATTGGAAGCTTTACTCCCAGAATTTCCATACCTTTCAAAAGAAACTATTCTGGAAGGCTACAGCACATCACCCTGATTATTGACATCTTGTTTTGGTAGTTATCCAGTTATCAAGATTTATTGTAGCATGCGGTAAATATTGACCTCATCATTGGCCTATCATTTACACATTAACTCTGTTCATCTTCTCTGCCTCAGCAGGAAACATCTGATGCATCTTTGACTGTGGACACACTGATTTGACCATTTACCTGAAATATGTTGGAGGAATTGAAAGGCAACACTATCGATGAGGAGAGGAGTAGGAAAAAAATTGATTCATGTAGCAAGATAAATGGGCAGCATTTAAAAAATCAAATGCACTTGCATTTTGAGAAACAAGCTTAAATCATAACATTCAGATGCCAAAAACACATGTGCAAGAAAACTGTGAATGTAGAAAGTCTGTCTTTATGATGGCAGTATACTGAGCTTTACAATTAAGGTCAGTGTATCTTTATGGAATAAGTGAAACAATTTTCAAAGGACATAGTGTCTGCACCCAACATAGAAGCACCTCAATACATAAGGTAAATACCAACAGTCATAAAAGGGGAAATCGACAGTAACACATTCATAGTAAGGGACTTTAACACCCCAATTTCACCAATGGACAGATCATCCAAAATGAAAATAAATAGGGAAACACAAGCTTTAAATGATACATTAAACAAGATGGACTTAATTGATATTTATAGGACATTCCATCCAAAAACAACAGAATACACTCTCTTCTCAAGTGCTCATGGAACATTCTCCAGGATAGATCATATCATGGGTCTGCAAAGGAAACCATAAACAAGACCAAAAGACAACACTCAGATTGGGAGAAAATATTTGCAAATGAAGCAACTGACAAAGGATTAATCTGCAAGATTTATAAGCAGCTCATGAACCTCAATAACAAAAAATCAAACAACCCAATCCAAAAATGAGCAGAAGACCTAAACAGACATTTCCCCAAAGAAGATATACAGATTGTCAACAAACACATGAAAGAATGCTCAACATCACTAATCATTAGAGAAATGCAAATCAAAACTACAAAGAGGTATCATCTCACACCAGTCATAATGGCCATCATCAAAAAATCTAGAAACAATAAATGCTGGAGAGGGTGTGGAGAAAAGGGAACACTCTTGCACTGTTGGTGGGAATGTAAATTGATACAGCCATTATGGAGAACAGTATGGAGGTTCCTTATAAAACTAAAAATAGAACTACCATATGACCCAGCAATCCCACTACTGGGCATATACCCTGAGAAAACCATAATTCAAAAAGAGTCATGTACCAAAATGTTCATTGCAGCTCTATTTACAATAGTCCGGAGATGGAAACAACCTAAGTGTCCATCATCGGATGAATAGATAAAAAAGATGTGGCACATTTATACAATGGAATATTACTCAGCCATAAAAAGAAACGAAATTGAGTTATCTGTAGTGAGGTGGACGGACACAGAGTCTGTCATACAGAGTGAAGTAAGTCAGAAAGAGAAAAACAAATACCGTATGCTAACACATATATATGGAATCTAAAAAAAAAAAAGGTACCAATGAACCTAGTGGCAGGGCAGGAATAAAGACGTAGACATAGAGAATGCACTTGAGGACATGGGGTGGGGAGCGGGAAACTGGGGCAAAGTGAGAGTAGCATCAACAGATATACACTATCCAATGTAAACTAGTTAGCTAGTGGGAAGCAGCAGCATAGCACAGGGAGATCAGCTCGGTGCTTTGCCATGACCTAGAGGGCTGGGATAGGGAGGGTAGTGGTGGAGCCTCAAGAGGGAGGGGATATGGGGATATATGTGTGCATATGGCTGATTCACTTTGTTGTACAACAGAAACTAAAACAGTATTGTGAAGCAATTATACTTCAATAAAGATCTATTAAAAAGAAAAAAGAAAATGTGGCACATATATACAATGGAATATTACTCAGCTCTAAAAAGGAATGAAAATGAGTTATCTGTGGTGAGGAGGATGGACCTAGAGACTGTCATTCAGAGTGAAGTAAGTCAGAAAGAGAAAAACAAATACTGTATGCTAACACACATATATGGAATCTAAAAAAAAAAAAAGGTCATGAAGAATCTAGGGGCAAGACGGGAATAAAGATGCAGACCTACTAGAGAATGGACCTGAGGATACGGGGAGGGGGAAGGGTAAGCTGGGACAAAGTGAGAGAGTGGCATGGACATATATACACTACCAGATGTAAAATAGATAGCTAGTGGGAAGCAGCCGCATAGCGCAGGGAGATCAGCCTGGTGCTTTGTGACCACGTAAAAGGGTGGGATAGGGAGGGTGGGAGGGAGGAACATGCAAGAGGGAAGAGATATGGGGACATATGTATATGTATAACTGATTCACTTTGTTATAAAGCAGAAACTAACACACCTTTGTAAAGCAATTATACTCCAATAAAGATGTTAAAAAAAAAAGGACATAGTGTCGGTTCATATAAGCAATTACAGGTTTACTGGGAGGCCGTCTTACAGGGAGAAACTGAAAAATAAAGGAAAACAATGTAGATGGTGGCCACTATAGGCTTCTGGCAGAGTCTCCTGGGGAAACGAAGAAAAGGGCTCTTCATCTGAAATAAATCTGAGCAGAGTAGGAGGCGGCTCAGTGTGAGGATTAACGTATCACAACACCTTGGGAAGTGAAAAGAGGTGGAGACTGCAATTCAGCAATGCAAAGTCCCCAGCCCATGCTGGTACATCCTCACGTAAGCCATTTTCTTCAGACAAAACGTAACCTTCCATTCTGAAGACACAGAAACACTTTGCAGGGATGTTTTGACTGTGGGTCTGGGTTTGGGGGTATTATTTGGGGGGTATTTTGTTTTGCATTTACCCCAATAAAAATCCACATTAGCCTCTTGTACATTAAACATCAGCAAAGGAGCCCAGGTAGTTTATAAACTTCCTTTTGCAAAAGACTGCATCCAAAACCTACGGCATCATTCTCAAAAGCATATTAAACACCCTTCAAGGACAGAGTTTCACCCTTTGCTTTCTGCAGTAATGTCCCAGCTTCCCATTGTGACAGCGTGATTTGTCCTAATGGTTCTTGAGAGACATTTGGGAAATCTGACTTTCTCTCTGGGTGAAGCTGCCACACAAGGAAGTCACCTGCATGTGACATGATAGAGGGGCCCTGCGCTTGAGAAAAGGCTAAAGCTGCCATGTCTCTTGGAAGTTTCCCCACTGGTATTTGACTAACTTTTTGTGAGCTGCTCCCAAGGGTCAGTGTTTAAGCAGTATGTTCCCGGCTGTCAAGCCCCAATGCTGCCTAAATTACTCTGATAAGGAGTTCTAATAAGATACTTTAGAAAGTCACTTATGCCATAAGGTATTCATATTATCTCAAGACATTTCTATTTGGGTAATAGGAAATGAAAGTGTGGATTAATGTCTTTCGCATGCCATTAAAAAAACTGAGAGGCAGAAGCCTCCTTTCAGCCACCAGGGGCCTCTTCCTCATGTCTGTTCACTGCTGTCTCAGCTAATCACTTTTAGTGCTTTCAAAAGCAAAGGATACATTTTGATTTCATAGAAAATGAGTTTAAACCAGAAAGTCCATGTGACCTCCAAACTTTGGATTACTGCCATGGCATGCTACATTTCACCTCTGATTTAAAGACAGGGAACTTGTGGCTTCCTAAAAATGAAAAACTCTTCTGCACAATTCCCGAAAGGCTAATGCAAGCAACTGGTAAAGGAGAAATAAAGAGACGGACACCAGAAGTCCAAAGAAGAAAAACTCAGTGAAACTGGGTCACCAATCACCTCCCTGTAACCCTGAGGAGTCAGGGTGGCAAATATGTCCACTTCTCTCTTTATCTGACCCATGATCAGATATAAAATTGTTGAGTGTTGCCATAAGTATAAATCCTATAGAATGTGAGCTTGGTAAAATTAAGAGCAACGGGGACAATAATAATATGATAAACTAACATTTAGTGATTAAGAGCCAGGCACTGTGCTAAGGGTCTTACATGTACTATTTCACTAAATCTCACTAAATTTATGAGGTAGGAACTAGTATTCTTATTCTATTAGACTTGCTAACTTAAGTCTCTATTACTGGCGGGTGATAGAGGTGGCCTTAGGAGAAAAACAGTCTGATTCTTTAGACCACATCTTTAACTGCACTTGAAAAAATAAAGGTGATCAGCAATTCATTTTCTTCAGTTAATTCTTGCATTGGAAAAATGCTTCAATACTTCTAAATAAAGAATTTCTCAAATAATATCAAGAGACCTGAATGTTTTGGTAATGAAACTGTTACAGCCCTAAGAAGCTCTTTCAGGAAAGCAGGTGGTGCTGACTCAGAAGAACAGCCCACCTCTCAGCAGAGGTCAGCCACCTCCAGATGAAGGTGGAAAGTCCATTCAATGACGCGAAATACCTCTCCAAGATTATACATCATGTGGGCATGAAATGTAAGAAGGATGCCATTTAGATTAGGACAGGGGGTGGAGCTACACTGCTTTCAAATAGGACGGTCTTCTTTTCCTTTCAGGGAACATGCAAGTCATAACCTGCCTTTTTCTCTTCTATGAAATAGTGTTTTAGTTGATGGATTCCAAAGACGAGCTTCACCAAGTGAAAACTCACCCTGCTCTTCCTAGAACCTAAATTAATGCCTACACTTTCCCCAGAGCTCTCGTTTATGGACTCCAAAGGACTGGAGATTTGAAGACCACCTGCCACAAGCGGAATTCAGCTTCCCCAAGATCTGTTTTCTTCCTTTTCCCACCCTGGAGCTCCCCACCTCTTTCCAGCAGCCAGCCATCCCAGCAAAGCAGAATTATCACCGACAGTGAAAGAGAAAGGCCTCAGAGCTAGGCTGTGGGCAGAGCATGCCATAAAGTTACCAGCTTAATTAAGCCATTACAGTTTTTAGGGGGTCTTAAAGACAGGAAATTTGAATGTATAATCGAGCCTGAGTACAGTCTCATTCTATGTTTTCCTTGGTCTGCTCAGAACCAGATTGCGAATGGGAAATAGCTGGGATAACATCCTGGGGCAACAAGGTCAGTTGCTCATTTTTACTGTGATCTCCACAAGAAAGTTATGAAGGTTTATTTCTATCGGCTTGGTCCAGGAGTGAAGGGCTTGGACCCTTGAAGTGCCAAGCAGACAGGCCAACCACACAGAGAGTGCTTTGACTGTCAGCCTGTCCCCAGTGTTCTCAGGGACAATATCCCACACTTCCTTGTACAGAGAAGCTACAGAATATGGTTAGAGGAAACATTCTCTTTGGAAAAATGATTCTGAACTTCAGCCCTGAATTTAGATAGGGGAAACTAAGAAAGATTACAAACCCATGTTCTTCAACTTTGACCAGTAGAGGAGAAGGCCAATTTCCCCCCCCCCCTTGGGGGGAAGTGGATATTTAGGGAAAGCACACGAAGCCCACTGCTTATGCTGTGAACATAGCTCAGCACTTCACAGATTAGGCAATTTTACTAGTTGACAGCTGTTTATTCCAACAGCATATATTTTACGTAGCAGTACATTCAATACATTAAGTTGTATTTCAGATGTACTCTAATCCCCACTGCCACCCTACCATATATAAATAAAAGTGCACATACACACTGAGATGCTAAAAGAAAGTTTGCTTTGTTCGCTTCAGCAGCACATATACTAAAACCGGAATGATACAGATAAGATTAGCATGGCCCCGAGCAAGATGCACACAGATTCATGAAGTGATCAAGTATAAGACCTGAAACCAGGGCTTCCCTGGTGGCGCAGTGGTTGGGAGTCCACCTGCCGATGCAGGGGACACGGGTTCGTGCCCCGGTCCGGGAAGATCCCACATGCCGCGGAGTGGCTGGGCCCGTGAGCCATGGCCGCTGAGCCTGCGCGTCCGGAGCCTGTGCTCCGCAACGGGAGAGGCCACAGCAGTGAGAGGCCCGCGTACCGAAAAAAAAAAAGACCTGAAACCATAAAACTCCTAGAAGAAAACATAAGCATAAGCAACTTGACATCAGTCTTGATGATGATTTTTTGGATTTGATACCAAAAGCTATGGCAACAAAAGCCAAAATAAACATGTGGGATTACATCAAACTAAAAAGCTTCTGTAAAACAAAGGAAACCATCAACAAAACAAAAAGCAACCTACAGAATGGGAGAAAATATTTACAAACCATATTTCTGATGAGTTAATATTTGAAATATATAAAGAACTCAAACAACTTAATAGTAAGAACAAAGCATCTAATTCAAAAATGAGCAGAATATCTGAATAGACTTTTTTTTAAAGGACACATACAGATAGCTAACAGCTATATGAAAAGGTACTGAACATCACTACTCATCAGAGAAATGCAAATCAAAACCACAATGAGATATCACCTCCCACCTGTCAGAATGACTATCATCAAAAAGACAAGAAATAACAAGAGTTGGCAAGGACAGAAAGGGAACTCTGGTGCACTGTTGATGCGAATGTAAATTGGTGCAGCAACTATGGAAAACAATACGGAGATTTCTCAAAAAGTTAAAGTAGATACATGTGATACAGAAATTCCACTTCTGAGTATTTATCCAAAGGGCATGAAAATGCCATGTTGAAGAGATATCTGCATCC
Source organism: Neophocaena asiaeorientalis asiaeorientalis (assembly GCF_003031525.2). NCBI lineage: Eukaryota > Metazoa > Chordata > Mammalia > Artiodactyla > Phocoenidae > Neophocaena > Neophocaena asiaeorientalis. The sequence goes on along the minus strand of NW_020185331.1, from coordinate 8,318,428 downwards.
CATGTTCATTGCAACACTATTTAGAATAGCCAAGATATGAAAACAAACTGCGTCCACCAAAGAATGAATGGATAGGCAAATGTCTCTCTCTCACACACACACACACACACACATTCACACACACACAGGAATATCATTCAGCCATAAAAGAAGAAAATCTTGCTATTTACAACAGCATGGATGGACCTTTAGGACATTATGCTAAGTGAAGTAAGTCGGACAGAGGAAGACAAATACCATAAGATGTCACTTATATTTAGGATCCAAAAACAAAACAAAAACAACCCGCCAAAAAACAACAAAAAATGAACTTATAGACACAGAGAACAGATCAGTGTTGTTGCCGGAGGTTGGGGGAACAAATGTGTAAAGGGGGTCAAAAGGTACAAACTTCCAGTTCTAACATAAATAAGTCATGGGGATGTAATGTACAACATGGTGACTGTAGTTAATAATACTGTATAGCATATTTAAAAGTTACTAAGAAAATAGATTTTAAAAAGTTCTCATCAGAAGACAAATAATATGTAAGCATGTATGGTGACCGACATTAACTAGCCTTGTTGTAGTGATCATTTCTCAATATATATACATATATTTATATATACACACACACAAGTATTGAATCATTATGTTGTATACCTGAAGCTAATATAATGTCATATGTCAATTATACCTCAAAAAGTTTTTTAAACAAAAAATATTTTTTGTTGGGTATGTGCTCATGGTAAAAGAGTCCCAAATCCCATACCCACCCTTTCAGCCTCTGACAATTGTATCTCCTCTCCTTAAAACTAGTTCAACCTGATAGAGAGGTAGGGGTGGAACTGAGCAAGCAGAGGGGTGGGATGATATGGGTTGGGGGAGTTGCGCTGTAATGGGTCACAAAGGAGAATATGAAGTATCAGTGATCTAAGGATACCTGTGGGTTTCCTCCAGTTCTAGTAATTCTTTACATCGACAGAATACTGGCACAGTGATCAAGCAGTTTGTATTGTTAGATCGTGCTAATAAGACACTGAACTTGGCATTAGATCATATGTCTAATTTATCAGTGAAGAAAAAAAATCTCAGAGAAGAAAGTATGCATTTTAGGTCAAATTATATAAATAAACTCTCTCTCTCTCTCTCTCTCTCTCTCCCTATAGAGAGATTCTCAAAGGATTAGAACCCAAATCCTCTACTTCTAATATAATGCTAAGCTAACTTGGACTTTAATTTCACTTGTGTTTGTGTACAGGATTGAGGTCTGCCTTCCCAAACGGCAGACTCCCAGAAAAAGTTTCTATAAACCCCCCATCATGTGTCCATCTGCTGTGCTTCTTTCCTGTTAAATGTTAACTCAGCTGAATCCTACTTTATGTAAACGTGGTTGTATGAAGACTTAAATTTGTTAAAATAAAACATACACCGTTAAGGGAATTTCAAACAGATTCTCTGGAGCTTTTCTTTAGAGAATGAGTTCCTCTAATGAGCTTAAATGCTTGGATTAAAAGAAACCGAAAATGGCTGCCCCGTTTTCTGAGTATATATCCTACATTTTAGGAAGGTAACTTTGCCAGCATTGTGCAGTTTCTGCAGCAGAGGAAGGTGCCCAGTGAAGATGTTCATTCTTGTTCAGGAGGTTGAATTCAAAAGAAACTTTCCCTGAGACATATTTGCATACAGTAGGTAACTTCTTGTTTGTCTTCAAGTTAGGCCCAGTGTTCCCCCCGCTTTTTTTTATAAGATATTTTCTTTTGCTGTATACCTTACAGTAAGACTTCATAAATCTTTGTTTCGAATCACCCCTGATGAGAGAAACACTCGAAAGCAAAATCTATGTGATAAAATGAAAGGAAGAAAACAAACGCTGAGTATGGATAGTCAAATCTAAAAAGATAAAGTAACTTCAGTCCCTCCTTTGACAGCCCCAGGTTTTACCAACTCACATTTAGAATTCTCTGATTTTCTTCATCTTTCTTGGGCCACATGGAAAGAGAATACTGTATATTTCCAAATGCACACAGCCAGCTATCCAAGCGCCTGCAAAGTTGAGTATGGTTCCTTTGAAACGAGCTCACCAACTCCCACAACTCCTGAGACCAAGGGTAACAACTGCTCCTTGGTTTTATAAATTACCCAATGGCTTACAGCCAAATGCTATTGGTTCGATTTCCCAGAGCAGTTCTCAAACTTTAGCCAGCATCAGAATCACCTGGAGGGCTTGTTGAGCCACAGAGTGATGTGTTCCATCCCTAGAGTTTCTGATTCGGGAGCCCAGCAATTTCATATCTAACAAATTTCCGGGTGATGCTGTTGCTACTGTTGCTGCTAGTATAGGTATGGTGACTACTCTTTGAGGACCTCTGACTTGGAAAGCCCAAGTACCCGTGAGATGAACAGTAGCTGACGTGTGTCAGCAAAGTCCTTCGTACTTCTGGCTTCAGTGAGATTTGAAGGGGGCGTAATGGAAGGCATGGGCTATGAGCAGGTGGTGAGAAGGTCAAATGCATTCGATTTTTATTCCATCCATTCTCTATGGCTGAGAACTACAGGTATTCCGGGTGCCCGGTGGGTTTTCAGGTTATAAAGCTTTTAAAGGATGAAGTCTGCCAGCTTACAGTTTGAAAGCAAAGCAGCCAAAAACTTGTGAGAGGATAAAAGATATGGCCTTAAGGTGCTTGCCCAGAAGCTTTGAATTTATCTGATATAACCAGATCATAATTTGAGGGGGAATAAATTCTCCTTGTTAAAATAATCAGTTACATTCCCTAACACTTGGGGAAAAGACCCCAGGGAAAGGTAGTTCTCTTTAAACTCTATAGACTTGTGGATTGCTTCCCCTCACAGGTGTAGCCCTTTGATACCGTGTAATTAAGAAGAACGGAATAGTTTAGGAACATCTGCATAAGGAATTAGGATGATTGGAATGGATCACACATCTTTCATGGTGGAACTGATGTTAGCATATGCAATCATAGCTTGATTATCAAGCTATCATAAACAGAAATGGAGCATATATTAAAGAGAGATTTCTGAGCTGAGGGTTGAAGGACAAATAGAATGCAGGTGTTCCATTTATCTGTGGTACTCAAGTAATTTGGAAAGAGATACTTTTCATTGTGCAGTCTTTGTTGTAGTATGGTTTTATTTCCCTGTCCTTGCCCTCCTTTCCTCTTTCAGTTTTACAGATACAACCTGAGTCCCTACTATGTGCAAAGCAGTGTACCAGATCCTTTGTTTGATGCAAAATTCAGTAGAACATGTAAGCCTCTACTCTTAAGAGGCTATGATGCCTATTAGATTACAAAGTGTAGAAGAATGCCATCAGCACATACAGAGGTACAGAAGGTATTATCTGAGGAATATTGAGAAAGTCATATTATGCTTCCCTCTTACAATAATCCTCCACTAAAAGAATCACTCTGCCTCGCCAAGAGGTTCAATGAGACTAGAACCAGGTGTGATGGTCTCAGTGAAATTAACGATGGAGATTCCTGTTGACTTCACAATTAGTGGGAGAGCCAGTTAGGCCCAAGATTCAGAAACAGGAGGTTGTATACCCTCCTCCTTAGAGTTAATCCCCATGACCCTGGACTTTGATTCACACAGGCATCCTAATCCTGTAGCCAACCTCTTCACACTACAGCCTGTTACACTCTAATCTAGTTCCTTAACCCAGGTACCTGGGCTATATTTATACACATAACGTGTTTCTTCATGCTAGCCTTCCTTCCTCCTTTTCAGGATAGCTTGTCTATTTCTTTCTTCGAAAGGCAAGCCACAAGACTTTCTTTTCTCAGAAACAAAACTTAAATTCACTTGCTTGTTCATGAGATCTAAAATGAATAATCCTAAATACAGATGTTAGAGGATGAGCCCCCTTGACAATTTGGAATGATCTGGAGTCCTGAAGAGACAGTGATAGAAGGTGCAAGTAATCACTCCAACACACTTTGTAACTGTGTGCTCAAGAGAGCTGGGATTTGAAAAAAACCTTCCAATGGTTAATGGCATTTGAAATAATTTTAAAATGCACGGGGGTGGGGATGTTTGCACAGGCAAATAGACTTATCCATAAAGCAAGGTGGAGGTTTCTAGAAGCTGAGAGTATTGTGATATTTACCTAATCTACCCTTCTGGCATGGGCTACTCAAATGTCCTCAGCTCAGTGTATGCCCAAAACTTCTGTCTCTGCTGCTTGAGGCATTCATTTATATGAGCTATTTGATCAGTTTATTCTGTTTCCAGTCTTCAATTAAAAAAAAAAAGATCAGTCTCACTTTCTAACATTCTACATAGGGTTTTAATTTTCTTGTGCTATTTTAGGAATTGGATTAAACTTAAGTCAATGGCAAATCTTTTTTGGGATAATTGAAAAGGTTTCTGCAAGAAAAAGGTTGTATGGAACCAATCTATTTCTCAATTACATCGTTATTTTTGAGAAAAGAGGGCAAATGAGTTTCATTAGCTGACTCAGTGACCAGCACTGTCAGCTGGCTAGACAATGTCCAGTAATTAAAGTTGTTTCCCAAGTATTTCCTGACAATCAACCACAAAATCATCATCAGTGATTCTCACGCATTCATTTTGTTAGGGAGCACCTGGGGCTAGTCCAAAACTTTAGAACTAAACACTGGAAGTTATTTCTCTTCACCACCTAATTTATTACAAAATAGTCTTGTGTGAAAAGAGGTGCCATCCAATGTGAACAGTTTTTGCAAGGCATATGCCTGGGGCATAATCCTCAGAAATAGAGTTGTGTAGTTGAGCCAGATTTAGAGAGATAACCTATCAGTGAGGTCCTCCTCCCTGTTCCAGCTGCATTCTGATCACTTCGTTTTGAGTTCATTGAGTACTTCATCAATAGGATCCAAGAGACAACCTCAAATACTCAGAATAAAATTGGCTTTACCACCCCTAGACAACAAGCTTCCATATATGCCGGTGAAGAGCTGAGCTTCAGATCTAGGGCCCTCCTTCAGATCTAAAGCTCCAAAATTATAGCCTCACCATGACTATATACCTTGAAAGCATCAAGATAATTTTATTATTCCCTTCGGCTCTGTTCATGTCAGTTACCAGAAGAAACCGTAGGCTTCCTGGTCATACCCTAGCATAAACCATTATCATTTCACCTGGATGATAGGAATAGCCTCCAAACTCTTCTACCTGGTTTCGCTTTATTCACATCAGTGGCCACACACAGCATCCAGAACAATCCTTTTAAAATGAAGTTACCTATGCCTCTGTTCAAAACTATGGTTTTCTCCATAAGACAGAGCTTTATTTATTTTCTTTGTTACATTCACTGCTGTCTCTACAATGCCTAAAACAGCATATAGTGAGCGCTCAGAAAATATTTGTCAGATAGATAGAGAGAGAGATAAATAGGGAATATTTCCTCTTTTCAATGCTCTCTTCTACTGCCTTTGCTCAAGTCCTTATTATTTCATTTGGGTTATTTTTTATTTATCATAATACAGTAGTATATGCATATAGTTCTATAAAAACAGGAAACATAAATAAAAATAAAGAGGAAAATAAAAGTTATATAATCCACCATCCAAAGTTAACATTTTGGTTTATATTCTTCTAGATATTTTCTATAGTAGTAGTTTCTTCCATTATATTCCAGCCCAGGTCCTACTCCTATACCAAACACAGTCTTAATGTTGTCACCAGTTGCATTTGTTTCCTGTGGCTGCCGTAACAAACTGATCCCAAGCTGGTGGCTTAAAACAAGATAAATCTATTCTCTCACAGTTCTGGAGGCCAGAAGTCAGAAGCCCAGGTGCTGTCAGTGTTACACTCCCTCTGGGACTCTGGGGGAAAAGCCTTTCTTTACCTCCTCTAGTTTCTTGTGGTTTCTGGCCTCTTGGCTTATAGCAACACCCTTCTGGGAAGTCTTCATGTTGACTTCTCTTGTATTTGTGTGTTATCCTCTTTCTGTCTCTTATAAAGACACCTGTCATTGGATTTATTCCCCCACCCAGATAATCCAGGATAAACGCATCTCAAGACCCTTAACTTAATTATATCTGCAAATACTCTTTTTTCCAAATAAGCTCACATTCACAGATTCTAGGGATTTGGTGTGGACATGTCTTTGATGGGGGTTCACCATTCAACCTACTACACCAATGTTAAATTCCTCAGACAAAATAAATTTGTTTGTGTCACCGCTGTGTGTTAAAAATCCTTCAGTGGTTCCCCATTATCTATGCCAGACTCCTTTGGATGGCATGAAAAGCATTTATGATCCTTGCCTAATCTTCCAAGAAAACAGACTTCATAATGCAGACAATCCATCATGGCCACTCCATCCCAATGATGTGTAGAGAGAAAAACAGTCTCCTCAGGAAAACTGGACTGTGTCCTAATTAAACAGCTAGAGGTACACAACACTGAGATGTGGTATTTAGTGTAAATGTGACAGTTTGAATTCAGCAGTGGGTCAGAGCATGGTTCATAGAGATTAGTTTACACTTGTATTTTTTCATCACCTGGAAAATATGTGACATCAATAAATTATTAATTTGTTTTGATAAAAGGAGTGAATAGATGCAAGTATTAAATTCATGGTTCAAGGACTCAAATACTCTTTTCCCTCAACCAGTGTTTGTCTCTTTGTTGCCCCTCCTAGCTGAAGATTTTTTCTATGCATTTGCTTTTGAATCTCTCTTTTAGAAGAGTATACTTATTTATGTCGCATTGAATTAATTTCTCCAAAAAAGGAGCCCATCATTCCTGTCTCTCTCTATTGTTCAGATGTTGTATCAGTGCAGGATGATAGGAGCAAGGCAGAAGCTATGCTAAGTGACAAAGTGTGAAGTGTGAAATTCACATGTATTAGTCATTTTCCTTCTTCTGTCTCTTTATCTTAATGTATTAAAGGTAATAGTCTGAATCAAGCCTCGGCAGTTGTTTACTTTTTTCTGACAGAATTAGCTGGGGCAGTTCAGTCTCTCCAATTTATTGTTGAGCCTCATCCAATTTCCATCACTTCCAGGTGTAATTTTTCCTTTCATTTTCTTTAAAAAAAATTAAAATTGCCCACAATCCTCCTTCATGGTTACTTGGTTTGACAAATTTATCAGAAAATGTAGAGAATGGCTTAGAGTAGATCATATCAGACCTGGTGTATTTGTGATACAAGATCATTAAGTTTACAGGGAATTGTTCTGAGATGGCGGGAGATGAAGCCCCAAAAAGAAGCAGAGCAGTGGCTGGGTACCAAGGGCAGTAGTGGGAGTGGTCTATCCTACTGCAGGCAAAATTGGGAGTGGAGGATGTTGTCCTTGAAGAATTTTAAAACAGTAAGAAAACCAAATAATGTCAGTTCTAAATTTTTTAAATTAAAACTTAATTTTTTAGAGCAGTTTTAGGTTTACAGTTGAATTAAAGGGGAGTAATAGAGATTTCTTATTATACTTCCTGCCACACACACACACACACACTCACAGCTTCCCCCATTATGAGCATCCTCCGCCAGAGAGGTATAACTCTTATAACTGATGAACCTACATTGCTATGATATAATCATCCAGAGTTTATATTTCAGTTCACTTTTGCTGTTGTACATTCTATGGGTTTGGACAAAGATATAATGACATGTATCCATCATTATGGTATCATACAGAATATTTCCACTGCCCTAAAAATTGTGTGCACTCTGCTTATTCAGTCCTTCACCTGCCCCTTAATACTTGTCAAGCACTGACCTTTTTACTGTCTCCATAGTTTTTAATTTTCTAGCATGTCATATAATTAGAATCATACAGTATGTGTATCCTTTTCAGGTTGGCTTCTTTCACTTTAATAATAGAAATTTAAGTTTCCACCATATCTTTTCATGACTTGATAGCTCATTTCATTTGAGCACTGAATAATATTCCATTGTCTGTATGTCTCACAGTTTGTTTATCCATTTACCCACTGAAGAACATCTTGGTTGCTTCTAAGTTTGGGCAATTATGAATAAAGCTGCTGTTAATCTATGTGCAAGCTTTTGTGTGGACATACGTTTTCAACTCCTTTGAGTAAACACTAAGGAGTATGATTTCTGGATCATAATGATTGTAAGAATATGTTCAGTTTTGTAAGAAACTGCCACATTGTCTTCCAAAAGTGTACCGTTTTGCTTTCCCACAGCAATGAAACAGAGTTCCTGTTGCCCACATCCTCACACATCCTTACCAACATTTGCTGGTGTCAGTTTCTGGATTTTGGTCATTCTAATAGGTGAGTAGTGGGATCTCTCAGTCTACTTCTTATTATGACTCTGAACCAATAATTCTAAAAGATGTCAGTGATAAAATACTCCCAGAGGAGAAAGGAAAACCAAATTGAAGAGGCTCAATGATTGTTCTCAAAGGTATTTCTAAATGGGCTTAGGAGATTAGCAAGCTTCATTTCCAGAATGTTTCTGCAGTGGTTCAGCCATATGGCTGACAGGGCTTTGGTGCTCTGACCAGGTGTCAGGCCTGAGCCTTGAGGTGGAAGAGCTGAGTTCAGGACATTGGGCCACCAGAGACCTCCCAGCCCCACATAATATCAATTGGCAAGAGCTCTCCCAGATACCTCCATTTCAACGCAATGACCCAGCTATACTCAATGACCAGCAAGCTCCAGTGCTGGACGCCTGATGCCAAAAAACTAGCAAGACAGGATCACAACCCCACCCGATAGCAGAGAGGCTGCCTAAAATCATAATAAGTTCACAGACACCCCAAAACACACCACTGGACATGGTCCTGCCCACCAGAAAGACAAGATCCAGCCTCATCCACCAGGACACAGGCACAAGTCCCCTCCACCAAGAAACCTACACAACCCACTGAACCAACCTTAGCCACTGGGGGCAGACACCAAAAACAACAGGAACGATGAACCTGCAGCCTGTGAAAAGGAGACCCCAAACACAGTAAGTTAAGCAAAATGAGAAGACAGACACATATGCAGCAGATGAAGAAGCAAGGTGAAAACCCACCAGACCAAACAAATGAAGAGGAAATAGGCAGTCTACCTGGAAAAGAATTCAGAGTAATGATAGTAAAGATGATCCAAAATCTTGGAAAAAGAATGGAGAAAATAAAAGAAACGTTTAACAAGGACCTAGAAAAAATAAAGAGCAAAAAAAAAAATGATGAACAACACAATAAATGAAATTAAGAATTGTCTAGAAGGAATCAATAGCAGAATAACTGAGGCAGAAGAACGGATAAGTGACCTGGAAGATAAAATAGTGGAAATAAATATTGCAGACAAGAATAAAGAAAATAGAATGAAAGAATTGAAGACAGTCTCAGAGACTTCTGAGACAACATTAAACGCACCAGCATTCGAATTATAGTGATCCCGGAAGAAGAAGAGAAAAAGAAAGGGACTGAGAAAATATTTGAAGAGATTACACTTGAAAACTTCCCTACTATGGGAAAGGAAATAGTCAATAAAATTCAGGAAGCGCAGAGAGTCCCAACCAGGATAAATACAAAGAGAAATGCTCCAAGACACATATTAAACAAACTATAAAAAATTAAATACAAAGAAAAAATATTAAAAGCAGCAAGGGAAAAGCAACAAATAACATACAAGGGAATCCCCATAAAGTTAACAGCTGATCTTTCAGCAGAAACTCTGCAAGCCAGAAGGTGGTGGCAGGACACATTTAAAGTGATGAAAGGGAAAAACCTACAACCAAGATTACTCTACCTAGCAAGGTTCTCATTCAGATTCAAAGAGAAATTAAAACCCTTACAGACTAGCAAAAGGTAAGAGAATTCAGCACCAACAACAGCTTTACAACAAATGCTAAAGGAACTACTCTGGGCAGGAAACACAAGAGAAGGAAAAGACCTACAATAACAAACCCAAAACAATTAAGAAAATGGTAATAAGAACATACATATCGATAATTACCTTAAATGTAAATGGATTAAATGCTCCAACCAAAAGACATAGACTGGCTGAATGGATACAAAAACAAGACCTGTATATATGCTGTCTACAAGAGACCCACCTCAGACCTAGGGATACATACAGACTGAAAGTGAGGGGATGGAAAAAGATATTCCATGAAAATGGAAATCAAAAGAAAGCTGGAGTAGCAATTCTCATATCAGACAAAATAGACTTTAAAACAAAGACTATTACAAGAGACAAAGAAGGACACTACATAATGATCAAGGGATCAATCCAAGAAGAAGATATAACAATTGTAAATATATATGCACCCAACATAGGAGCACCTCAATACATAAGGCAAATGCTATTAGCCAAAAAAGGGGAAATAGACAGTAGCACAATAATAGTAGGAGACTTTAACACCCCACTTTCACCAATGGACAGATCATCCAAAATGAAAATAAATAAGGAAACACAAGCTTTAAATGATACATTAAACAAGATGGACTTAATTGATATTTATAGTACATTCCATCCAAAAACAACAGAATAAACTTTCTTCTCAAGTGCTCACGGAACACTCTCCAGGACAGATCACATCTTGTTGTGTCACAAAACAAACCTTGGTAAATTTAAGAAAACTGAAGTCGTATCAAGTATCTTTTCTGACCAAAACACTACGCGACTAGATATCAATTATAGGAAAAAATCTGTAAAAACTACAAACACATGAAGGCTAAAAAATACACTACTAAATAACCAAGAGATCACTGAGGAATTCAAAGAGTAAATGAAAAATTACCTAGAAACAAATCACAATGAAAACACAATGACCCAAAACCTATGGGATGCAGCAAAAACAGTTCTAAGAGGGAAGTTTATAGCGATACAATCCTACCTCAAGAAACAAGAAACATGTCAAATAGACAACCTAGCCTTACACCTAAAGCAATTAGAGAAAGAAGGACAGAAAAAGTTAGCAGAGGGAAAGAAATCATAAAGATTAGGTCAGACATCAATGAAAAAGAAATGAAGGAAATGATAGCAAAGATCAATAAAACTAAAAGCTGGTTCTTTGAGAAGATAAACAAAATTGATAAACCATTAGCCAGACTCATCAAGAAAAAAAGGGAGAAGACTCAAATCAATACAAGTAGAAATGAAAAAGAAGTAACAACTGACACTACAGAAATACAAAGGATCATGAGAGATTACTACAAGCAACTATAGGCCAATAAAATGGACAACCTGGAAGAAATGGACAAATTCTTAGAAAAGCACAACCTTCCAAGACCGAGCTAGGAAGAAATAGAAAATATAAACAGACCAATCACAAGCACTGAAATTAAAACTGTGATTAAAAATCTTGCAACAAACAAAAGTCCAAGACCAGATGGATTCAAAGGCAGATTCTATCAAACATTTAAAAAAGAGCTAACACCTATCCTTCTCAAACTCTTCCAAAATATAGCAGAGGGAGGAACACTCCCAAACTCATTCTACGAGGCCACCATCGCCTGATACCAAAACCAGACAAAGATGTCACAAATAAGGAAAACTAGAGACCCATATCACTGATGAACACAGATGCAAAAATGCTCCACAAAATACTAGCAAAGAGAAACCGGCACCACATTAAAAGGATCATATACCATGATCAAGTGGGGGTTTTCCCAGCAATACAAGGATTCTTCAATATATGTAAATCAATCAATGTGATACACCATATTAACAAACTGAAGGAGAAAAACTGTATGATAATCTCAATAGATGCAGAAAAAACTTTCAACAAAATTCAACATCTGTTTATGATAAAAACTCTCTAGAAAGTAGACATAGAGGGAACCTACCTCAACATAATAAAGGTCATATATGACAAACCCACAGTCAACATTGTTCTCAATGGTGAAAAACTGAAACCATTTCCACTAAAATCAGGAAAAAGACAAGGTTGCCCACTCTCACCACTGTTATTCAACATAGTTTTGGAAGTTTCAGCCACAGCAATCAGAGACAAAAAAGAAATAAAAGGAATCCAAATGGAAAAGAAGAAGTAAAACTGTCACTCTTTGCAGATGACATGATACTATACATAGAGAATCCTAAAGATGCTACCAGAAAACTACTAGAGCTAATCAATGAATTTGGTAAAGTAGCAGGATACAAAATTAATGCACAGAAACCTCTTGCATTTCTATATACTAATGATGAAAAATCTGAAAGAGAAATTAAGGAAACACTCCTGTTTACCACTGCAACAAAAAGAATAAAATACCTAGGAATAAATACCTAAGGAGACAAAAGACCTGTATGCAGAAAATTATAAGACTGATGAAAGAAATTAAAGATGACTGAAACAGATGGAGAGATGTACCATGTTCTTGGATTGGAAGAATCAACCTTGTGAAAATGACTCTACTACCCAAAGCAATCTACAGATTCAATGCAATCCCTATCAAACTACCAATGGCATTTTTCACAGAACTAGAGCAAAAAATTTCACAATTTGTATGGAAACACAAAAGACCTCGAATAGCCAAAGCAATCTTGAGAACGAAAAACAGAGCTGGAGGAATCAGGCTCCCTGACTTTGGACTATACTACAAAGCTTCAGTAATCAAGACAGTATGGTACTGGCACAAAAACAGAAAGATAGATCAATGGAACAGGATAGAAAGCCCAGAGATAAACCCACACACATATGGTCACCTTATCTTTGATAAAGGAGGCAAGAATATACAATGGAGTAAAGACAACCACTTCAATAAGTGGTGCTGGGAAAACTGCACAGCTACATGTAAAAGAATGAAATTAGAACACTCCCTAACACCACACACAAAAGTAAACTCAAAGTGGATTAAAGACCTACATGTAAGGCCAGGCACTATAAAACTCTTAGAGGAAAACATAGGCAGAACACTCTATGACATAAATCACAGCAAGATCCTTTTTGACCCACCTCCTAGAGAAATGGGAATAAAGACAAAAATAAACAAATGGGACCTAATGAAACTTAGAAGCCTTTGCACAGCAAAGGAAGCCATAAACAAGACGAAAAGACAACCCCATAATGTGAGAAAATATTTGCAAATGAAGCAACTGACAAAGGGTTTATCTCTAAAATATGCAAGCAGTTCATGCAGCTCAATATCAAAAAACAGACAACCCTATCCAAAAATGGGCAGAAGACCTAAATAGACATTTCTCCAGAGAAGGTATACAGATTGCCAACAAACACCTGAAAGGATGCTCAACATCACTAATCATTAGAGAAATGCAAATCAAAACTACACTGATGTATCATCTCACACTAGTCAGAATGGCCATCATCAAAAAATCTACAAACAGTAAATGCTGGAGGAGGTGTGGAGAAAAGTGAACCTTCTTGTAGTGTTGGTGGGAATGTGAATTGATACAGGCATTATGGAGAACAGTATGGAGGTTCCTTATAAAACTAAAAATAGAACTACCATACGACCCAGCAATCCCTCTACTGGGCATATACCCAGAGAAAACCATAATTCAAAAAGAGTCATGTACCACACTGTTCATTGCAGCACTATTTACAATAGCCAGGGCATGGAAGCAACCTAAGTGTCCACTGACAGAAGAATGGATAAAGAAGGTTTGGCACATATATACAATGGAATATTACTCAGCCATGAAAAGAAATGAAATTGAGTTACTTGTAGTGAGGTGGATAGACCTAGAGTCTGTCACACAGAGTAAAGTAAGTCAGAAAGGGAATAACAAATAGCATATGCTAACACATGTATATGGAATCTTAAAAAAAAAGGTTCTGAAGAACCTAGGGTCAGGACAGGAATAAAGACGCAGTCATAGAGAACTGACTTGAGGACATGGTTGCGGGGGAAGGGTAAGCTGGGATGAAGTAAGAGAGTGACATTGACAGATATACACTACCAAATGTAAAATAGATAGCTAGTGGGAAGCAGCCGCATAGCAAAGGGAGATCAGCTCGGTGCTTTTTGACCAAAGAGGGGTGGGATAGGGAGGGTGGGAGTGAGACGCAAGAGGGAAGGGATATGGGGTTATATGCATACGTACAGCTGATTTACTTTGTTATGCAGCAGAAACTAACTACTTTGTTATGCAGCAGAAACTAACACAACAATATAAAGCAACTATACTCCAATAAAGTTAATAATAAAATAAAATACTCCCAGAAAAATATTATGTTGATCTAAGTTCTAAACAATTCCGCCAATTTTTGCTATATTTTTAAATATATGTACAAGATCCAAATTATTATATGTTTATTATATATTCTTTAATAAACATTGTGTTCTGCATGGAAGGTAGTCATACTCACCCCCACATATTACTTCTGCCTTTTTAATGTTCACAGTTGTTTAAGCTTGTTTCGGGCACAGATCATCTGTAGCTTCTATGTCACCATATACTCCTGCATTTAAAAAGTAGATTAAACGTTATAACCCAGGGATTACAAAGACCAAGATACAGAACATGAGTTACTTTAATTATGTTATTCTATTTGACCGCTTGGAATTTTTCATTTGTGTTTAAAATTTTTCTAATGAAGAAACATTTGAAAGCTCACAGAATCCATTTGAAAAAAATGACATGAGTGCTCGCTTCGGCAGCACATATACTAAAATTGGAACGATACAGAGTAGATTAGCATGGCCCCTGCGCAAGGATGACACGCAAATTCATGAAGAGTTAAAAAAAAAAAAAAAAAAAATGACATGAAATTATGGTGATTTCTGGAATTTATTATGTAAAGAAATTTGTATGACTTTGACAAACTTATCCTGGAGTTTAAAACTTTTCTTAATTATTTGTATGTATATTGCTTCATGTGAAAGAAGCTTTGGAAATTAAAATTAATACAATGTGTTCTTCAACTAGCCTACTGAGCAAGAATATGTGAAAGGATCAATTCTGATGAGATCATTTACTAATTTGCAGAAGGTAGGTGTAAAAACAGAAACCGTAACATTATTATTTATTACCATATCCAATATGTAGGTATACATTTTACTCCTTTTTCTAAAAACATAAAGTAGTGTACTTAAAATTAATTATTACTATTTTCCTTTTTTAATATTTCACTACTTTTAATTATTTTTGTTTGTTAACTGCCATGATTATATATATGAATTTCCATAAAAGAAATATTCAGTTTGCATTTTCCTCTCTACTCCCAGCTATTATTATTTCTGGCTAATCTTTTCATTTCATGATTATTACTCAAATTATATCTATTATTGTATGGAAGAGGGAAGTGTTAAAAAAATGATCTGTCTGGCTTTCAAGTATATTAGATATACCATTTAATCAATGAAGTTAACTTGGTTGGTAAAATGTTGCGCTGAGAAGGTATAGGTTTCAAAGAATGTCAGTGCACAAAGAAGTTACGAGAACATCCCAACCTAAGTTCAGTAAGAAAGAGCCAAACGTGAGCTATGGCAGGAGATTTCATTTCTTATCTGAAGCCCTACCTTTAAACAAATGATTATCTTCAGGACTCTGTCTCCCTGATGGTATCATCCTATTTCCTTCTGCAGTACAAAGCTTTCCGGAATACTGTTTTGATAAGCAACTGACTTTAGATTGCTTACCTACAGTTGTGTAGCTCTCTACTTTTTGAGACAATGAGAATCACTTGGTAAATATAAAATATTAATTATGTGAACAGCTATCTAAAATTAATGATGGGTCTTGCTTTCAATCAAGACTAAAGGAATTTTTTTTAAAAAGTAAGAAGACACTGGAAGATTTTTAAAACACACATTTTTGATGTGTCTATAAGTAGTTAACAATAAGTAGTTTCTATGTAATGGAGAATTACTCTCCATATGCCAGCAAGCTGGGGCTGGTTCATCTAACACCTCCTTTGAGGACCTGGAGATGCTCTGTAAAGGGTCTAGTGATGTGGGTGAGGTGATAAAGACATCATCCCCTACCTCAGAGATTACCTGAGTTACTTTAAAATTAATCTTAATACTTGGCTGGTTTTTAGAAGAGCTAATGAGTATAAACCAACCAGCTTGTCAGCATCTGGGAGGAAGCGGCTGAAAGAATTTGCTGAACCCATAAAACAAGTAAATCTTTGCTTACGCCTTGCACATGCCATTAATTAAACATTTTTGTTGTGTGGCTCATTTAAAGAAAGGAAAAGAAACATCTTTCATTATGTGAACAGGTCTATAAATAATGAATGGATTATCCAATTTCAGCTCAATGTCAACAAATCTTAGTGGGGTCCGGCAGAAACACAGTGCCCTTTTCACTGCCTGTCATGAAAAGAAAAGGGTTTTAACACTTTCCTAAAGGAGGAGACAAACAAGAGAGAGAGTATAGGTGCTAGAAAGAATTGGTTAAAAAGCAAACCACTGAAACAAATTTCTACATCTGAAAAATGTACCAGTTCCCTTTTTCCTAGGTTCCAAGTACAGAGCTTGACTGTGAACTTTTATCAAGATGAGTTGAGAGTCTGTTTTAAGCACTATAAAATATCGGAGATAAGTTCCCTGAGGACAAATATTAGGTTAGGTAGTCCTCGATTATATGCTCTATTACTTATTACCATTATCACTACCACTGCTTGCCCAAGTTGATTGCCCTGCCCTTGATAAATGCTTCCTAATAATTCTAATAACCAATAAATATTTATATTCACCTTGTACCATGCATTGTGCTGAGCACTTTAAATACTGTGTCTTGTTTAGTTCTCGCAACAAGGCTATGAGTTAGGCAGGATTATTATGTTCCTTTAACAATTCATGAGAAGCAGTTGCTTTATAAGCTTGTGCCAGTTAGGTTAACTCCTACGTCTAAGATCTGACTTGGGATTCACAAACGAGCCTACCTGACAACAGAACTATCTTTATTCTGCTTCCATTCGTTATACAATCATCAATAAGTATTTTCCCACTGCTCCTCTCAATGTCCACTGGGGTTGCCCAGAACTCCCCACCCTAATCTCTTGTTTGAGTCAGTTCATCTATTTTCCCTCAACCTTCTTACTCCTCCTAGAATCCAGACAGCCATCCTTATTTATAACCTATGGCTTGGGAATTGTCCATAAGATGGTGGTGCTAGACTGTCATATATGTCTATACACTTCTGTAAACACCTCCCAATTAATATGGCAAGATGGTAGAAAGAAGTTTCTTAAAGGAAACTTCTGGAGTTGGTCCTCACTAATGTCACTTCTATTCATTTAGGGATTCTCTTAGGTAACAAGTTGAATTATGTAAGACAACTTAATGAGGATTACTTAATGCAGCAGGGAATGCCCAATCTCTCTTTAAGCTTACACCTTTATAACTCAGGTACCTCATGGTTAGTATTATTATTAAAACACTATCATATTTTGTTGGAACCTAACATTTTCTTGAATGCTTACTATACACTAGTGGGCACTTTACATGAATAAAATTACCTAATCTTTTTAAAAACCTGGTGAGGTTGGTCCTGCTTTCTTAAATTTATAGCTAAGGAAAAAAGACACAAAGACAAGGACAGTCTGTACTGAATACCTTCAGGAATAAGATCGTCTTTCCCCCAGCTTTTGAGAGCATTTGTGACTGACTGCTCACAGCTGAGTTTCTCTCTGAGTATTATCCTCATCAGAGAAGCCACCAAGCTCAAAGTCACGTCCTCTCCTTGGAGGCAGCCTACTACCAATGCCTTGTTGGTGACAGCCTATGAAATTCTGGTCCCCTTACCCTAAGAGATGCATCTGTGTAGATCTGTCCCAGCACCAGAGCTCCCAGTGGGATTGACTGAGGCCTCTGTTACGAACGCATACAATCCAACTCTTCCTTCTCCTCAGTCCTAGAGCCTTCACACCCTATGGGTACTCCCTAATAAACTTCTTGCACCCAAGTCTTCGTCTCAAAGTCTGTTTCTGAGATATCGATCTAAGACAACTGGTAAATCCTGCAGGTCCAATGGCATTAGAAATATCTATGGTGGGAATATATGTCATATGTAATTTTTTGAAGGCTCCAATTTTAAGGAGAATCACAATATAAGGTTGTGGAGCACTGCTAGTGCTCTGGAGCAAGGGCATGTCATGTACAGTAGAAAATTACACATTTGAAAAATATCTCCTGCTGTGTAACTAGGACTTAATAGCTACAGAGATCCTGACAAGTAGGGCTTCAAGTAAACATGTGTCCATAATTATCCATCATGAGCTGAGTTCTATCAAAACCACCAAGTCATAACATAGAAGTAATACATCTGGGAGAGGGCACAAGTAAGCTGAGTATGCAGGCCATTGAGACACCGTATCAACCACCACTGTTAAATGGATTTCTCTCCTTTAGCTCACCCCTATGGCTTCAGGGAGGAAGTCACTTATACCTCCTGACAGAGGAGAAGTAAAGCCAAGTTGCAGCCACACCCAGCAGCGATGTTAAAGGGTAACAGTGACGTGAAATACTCCCAGTGGGCAAAACTTTGTCCAGTGTGCCCTTTCCTCTTTGTATGGAGACAGAAGTGGCCTGGCAGAGGAATAAATACAGACTCATGGGCAGTGACAAATAGCTTGGCTAGTTGCTTAGGACTTTGAAGAAGAAGGACTGAAAGGTTGGTGACAATGAATTCAAGTAAGAGGACTGTGGATGGACCTATGAGAGCAGACATGAAGTGTAAAATTCCTGCCATCACATGTTAATGCCAACACTCACCAGAGGGCATCTATTGCAAAAGAGACAACAAACAACCAAGTAGACAGAATAACCTGGCCAGTTAATAGCAAT
This sequence comes from Neophocaena asiaeorientalis asiaeorientalis, assembly GCF_003031525.2. Lineage (NCBI taxonomy): Eukaryota > Metazoa > Chordata > Mammalia > Artiodactyla > Phocoenidae > Neophocaena > Neophocaena asiaeorientalis. Next base: position 8,299,781 of record NW_020185331.1, on the reverse strand, counting down.
GTATCTGTAATTGGGCACTCCTGCGCTAGCACAATGGACTTACAAACAAGGTAGACATAGTAGCAGAAATGGTGAATAGGCATGGGCCCAGTAGCATAAGCTGACTCAGCTACTGTGAATGCCAAAAGTCTACACCTCCAACAACAGAGAGCAAGATCAACCAGCCACTTGATGACAAGTTGATTACTATTGGACATTTTTCACCCTAGAAAGCAAGCACAAGGATTCATCCTGACTAGAATAAACATATAAGCTGGTTATGGATTTGCCTTTCCTGCTCTTAGGGGCTCAACCAGCATCATGATCTCTGGGATAGAAAGAATTTTCTTTGCACACCACAACAAAGAATAGCCCCCTCTTGCCGCAACTAGAGAAAGCCTGTGTGCAGCAACAAAGACCCAATGCAGCCAAAAAAAAAAAAAAAAAAAAAGACTTAGGAATAAACTTAACCAAAAGAAGTGAAAGATCTGTACACTGAAAGCTATAAAACGTGGGTGAAAAAAATTAAATAAGATGAAAACACATCTTGAATTTAAGAACCGGAATACTTAATATTGTTAGAATATCCATACTACCCAAAGCGATCTACAGATTCAATGCAATGCCTATCAAAATCCCAGTGGCATTTTTCTTGGAAATAGAAAAAAAAAATTTACATCACATGGAATCACAAAAGATAAGAAATACCCAAATCAATCCTGAAAAGGAAGAAAAAAGCTCCTGGAGGCATCACACTTCCTGATTTCAAATTGTATTACAAAGCTACAGTAATCAAAAGAGTATGGTACTGGCCTGAAAACAGATATATCGACCAATGGAACAAAATAGAGAGTGTAGAAATAAATCCATGCATATAAAGGCAACTTATCTTCAACAAGGGTGCCAAGAATACACGATGGGGAAAGAACAGTCTCTTTAGCAAATGGTGTTGAGAAAACTGAATATCTACAGGCAAAACAATGAAATTGGACCCTTATATACAAAAATCAATTCAAAATAGATTAAAGAATTAAATGTAAAACCTGAAGTCATAAAGCTCCTAGAAGAAAACAAAGGGGAAAGAAAGCTTCACGATATTGATCATAACAATGACTCCATGGATATTGCAACAAAAGCAAAGACAAAAAATATTTAAAAATAAACAAGCAGGACTACTTAAACCTGAAAAGCTTTTGCACAGCAAAAGAAACAATCAAGAGAGTGAAAAGGCAACCTATAGAGCCAGAAAAAATATTTGCAAGCTATATATCTGATAAGGAGTTGGTCTTCAAAATATATAAGGAACTCCTACAACCTAGTAGTAAAATCATCATCGTCATCCTTCTCCTCCTCCTCATCTGATTAAAAAATGGGCTAATTGTTGGGGAATTGAAAATCAAAATCACAGTGAGGTAACATCTCAGACAAAAGACAGCAAATGTCAGCCAGGATGTAGAGAAATGGGCACACTTGCACACTATTGTTAGGAATGCAGATGGGGCAGCTGCTATCTAAAACAGTATAGGATTTCCTCAAAAAAGAAGAAAATATAGGACTATAGTATGATCCAGCAATCTCAGTTCTGGATATTTATCCAGAAAAATGAAAATCAGGATCTAGAATACATATTAGACTTCCTGTGTTCATTGCTGCACTATGCACAATACCTAAGTTCTGGAAACAAACTAAATTTCCAGCGAGATGAGTGAATAAGGAGAATGTGGTATATATATATAAAAAGGAATATTATTCAGCCTTAAAATTGAAGGAAATGCTGTAATACACAACAACATGGATGCACCTTGAGGATGATATACTGAAATAAGCCAGTCACAGAAGGACAAATACTGCATGACTCCACTCATAGGACGTACCTAAAATAGTTAAATCCATAGAATCAAAGAGAAAAATGTTAGTTGCCGGAGGCTGAGGAAAGGGGAAAAGTGAAATGACTAATCAGTAAGCATAAAGTTTCAGTAAAACAATGATGAATACATTCTAGAGTTCTGCCATACAACATTGTTATTAACTATAGTCAACAAGAATGTGTTTTACAGTTAAAATCTGTTTAGAAGGTAAATCTCAAGTCAGTGTTCTTACCTCAATAGAATAAAAGTTAAAAACCAAAACAAAGAGCAAACAAACAAAAACTCTGGTCTTCTTTAGGATTCAGGCTGTATTATGGTTATTTTAATATATCTTGGACCATTAGAGTTCTTTCTCATCTCTTTCTCCCTCTTTCTCTCTCTGTCTCTTAGCCATAAATTTCTATCTATGTGTTAATATTTTAGAACATAAAATGTTTGCTTTTATCCTCTTCTCTTTCTTTTGTCCACCATTCCCCTACTCCTACTCACCTCTATTCCCTGAGAAAAAAATCACTGTTGAGAGATGCTCTAGAATATGGGTACCTATTCTTGATTATTCTAACCTCTTCAATCATGAGTTCTTGAAATTCTGGGACCACAGTTTCCTGACACAGTTTACCACTAAAGCAACGATCAGTTCAGTTATTAAATACCAGAATACAGGGATTTAAAGGGCAAGTTATCTCATCAAAAAATAAAGCTGTCTGGTTAACACATGATTAAGAGGAGTATTTGTTCATTATAGATTCAATCTCATGCTCTTTCCTACCTGCTCCTACCACCTGCTCACAGACAGCCCTCCTTCTTTCTCCTGTTTTTCCCTTGTTCTCCTACTAGTTTTAAAACGTGCTCAAATTAACAAGGACTCAAATGTTAATAATTCCATAATTCAAAAATATATTTAACTTACTTATTCTGCTTAAAGGCATAATACAATTACCAATTTACTAGAACTAATGGGTGATTCTTCCCACAAGGAAGAGACTAGTAATGAAAATGCCTTGATAGAAGAGTTTCTTTGCAAGATACAAACGAACAAGTGTCTTTTTACAGCCACATGTGCAGAATTTCATTCCTCCAAACACACTGAATAATACCATGTAAACCTCGCATGGTGACAAAGTCTAAATGCCAGTTAGTAAGGGGCAGGCCTGGAGTTTAGAGCCAGCCCTTTTTGACCCCGAAGCCCATGGTCTCTTTCAGAGGATGAATCTGCCCAATATCTTCTAAACTCAACTCAATTTGGTTCATAGATGCTTTTGCTCACTGTTAAGTTCCATCACCTAACTCAGTGCCTGGCACTTAGGAAGCTTTCAATATCAATAAAAAGCTATGCAAGGAATGAACGCTTCTGTATGAACCTGCATCTCCCCCTGAGGCGGGCACAGTGCCTTTCCATCGTGACTGACCCTCCATAATCGGCAGTAGATTGTGTTTTTGTATTTGGTAAAATACACACAACCAGAGAACACTGCTTTAGACCTGGATTCAACTTTCAATGTTATCTAATCTTATCTCTTATATTTCAGTTTAGGAAACTAGACCACACAGAGAGAAAGTGACTTATCTCAAGGCTCATAACTAACTAATAACCAGAACAAAGTTTGATTCCAGGTTGTTTGACTTTGTTTAGAAAAGGTTTCTTGTGGCTTTGAAGATGACAAAATTATGGGCAATATTTCAACCAAACCATAGTAGCTGAGGTGACAACTCAAAATATTTAACCAATAATAAATTATTGTAGTTATACTTACTTTGAATACATTTGCTTTTTAACTTGTAAACTAGAGTTGTAAATGAATTATGCAAAACTATTACAATATTAGAGAATCTGACTTTGACTATATATTTAATATTACCAGTGAGTTTTACAAATACATTCATATGTTTTTATGATGTTAATTAGCATCCTTTGCTTTCCACTTAAAGAATGTCCACTTAAAGCATTTCTTGTAAGGCAGGTCTAGTGGTGATGGAACAATCTAAGTGTCCATTGGCAGACAGATGAATAAAGAAAATGTGGTATGTATATAACAATAGAATATTATTCAGCCATAAAAAAGGAACCTCTGCCACTTGCAACAACATGGATTAACCTTGATGGCATTATGCTAAGGGAAATAAGTCAGACAGAGAAAGACAAATACTGTAAGATCTCATTTACATGTGGAATCTAAAAAAAAAAAACAACTCATAGAAAGAACATATTGGTGGTTACCAGAGCAGAGGTGGGGAATGAGGGAAGGTAGGGCAATAGGTAAAGGTGGTCAAAAGGCATAAACTTCTAGAATAAATTCTGGGAATTTAATGTACAGCATAGTGACTATATAGTTCATAATACTGTATTACATATTTGAAAGTTGCTAAAAGAGTCGATCTTAAAATTCTCATCACAAGAAAAAACATCACTATTGAGGTGATGGATGTTAACTAAACTTATTGTGATAATTGTTTCACAATATATACATATAAAAAATCATTATATTATACACCTTAAACATATACTACATTATATATGTAAATTGTATCTCAAGAAAACTGGAAAAATAAATAAAAGGAGTTAAAAATTAGAAAAGTAGAAAAAAAAATTCACCAATCCTATGGCCAAGGCACCAACCAGTCAGGATAAATGCTGGCCTGTGTGTGATTCTGTGATGCTCCTCAGAACAGGAACAGCGGCCTCACGTTATGTGCGTCTATCATCTGTTCACTTCACATCCTCCTAGACATTTTTTGCTCAGGCTGGTTAGTTCATCTGTCAGTTCTCCAGGATTTATTATCCTCAACTCACTCCTCTTCTCTCCTCTCATTTAATCCAGAGAAAATGCTCTAACTATATGTATGGGAAGAAGAAAGGCATTTTCATATGGCTAATGAGATGCTGGGCCTGAGGTTGAACCTTGGGGGACCTGCTGCATAAAGAGATGCCAGTGTTTGCCTGAACCAGGCTGAGAGTGATAGTTAAGCTCCTGGAGGACCATGGAAAGTCTAGCAGGCAACCTGAAGTCCATTGGTAGACTCCATCTGTTGCTAAGTACCTCAGCACTTAAGCATCCTAGGAAATGAGCACATACTGGCTCAAAATGTGGAGATGCAGAAAATGGATTTAAATACCTTCCCTTCCAGGAACGCACCTTCCACTAGGCCAGCAGGCTGTCTGTCCTCATTGGAGACTGCAAGGATGTTTAATATTATGTGACATTAATGTATATTGTTCTCCAAACATACCATATGCAAAATAACAATAACTCTCCATGAGAAATAAAAGAGCAAAGCTAGAGAGTTAAACAGATTGCTAATGAAATAAAGTTAAACTGATCCGTTTCTGTCTAATTCATTCTGGCTCACTTCTCACAGTTAAGAGTCACAGGTGAGCGGAAGAAACGGAAGCCATTCTCCAGACCCCGACCAAGGGTGGGCTTCAAGAATGAGTCTGGCCATGTGCATGAACAGACCTCGCTGCAGGAGCCGTGCACAGATGGCTGCACAACTAAAACATTAAACGTTTCAAACAACCTACAGGGAAATTGCTCCAAGGCCTTTACATCATTAAAGCAGGAAATCTCATCAATCAGGAAAATTAAATAAAACAGCTAATGTTGATTCCTTACCTTGTGGAATAATTCTTTTTTTCAATCCAGACAAAGCTGATTATAGGTTGTAAACTAGGTCGTCTGTAATACATTATGGCAAAAGAGAGCAGAAGAAAGCTGAGGATTAAAGTGTCGTGAGGAAAAAGAGGTGTTCTGCCTAACTGGCTGTAGAGAAATATTCAAACTATTTCGAACACCTGATTGAAGATGATTTTAACACAAATCTGTTAACTTCTGATATGGTTGTCAGGACTGTTTAGGGCCCAGTGTGGGGACTTCTCTCACCAAAGTTAGGAGTCAGTTTTCAAATAAAACCCCTTGAAGTCTTCACTGAATAAATGCCTCACTCCTGATGGGTTCTGTTTTTGTTTTGTTTTTACTTAAACACTTATTATATGGGAATATATGCCCAGTCCCAAAGGACTATGACCTCTTTGAGAACCAAGTCCATGTTTTGTTTTTGATAAAAACTTTTGAGTTTTTTGAGTATTTTGAGTAGAATGTATCAAAGTATTTTGAGTAGAATGAAAATAAATTGTCTCTCAGAAGAAATGCAACCCTAATCCAAGACGCTGATTAGCTGGAATATCAGAAACACAGAATTTTAGCTTTGGAAGGACTATGAGAAATCATTTGGCCACCTCTTCTTCACAGTAGGGCTTCTCCTTACAGAGACTTCCTGGACACCTGTACCCTTCCCTCTCTTTGGTGGTTTCTGTGCCCAGAATGCAAATGATCCCCTACTGACGCCATTTTTTAAATTGGGGTAAGATACACACAACAAAAAATTTACCATGTTATCAATTTTAGACTGTACACTTCAGTGCTATTAAGTACACTCACAGTGCTGTGCAACCATTACCACTGTCTGGTTCCAGCACTTTTTCATTATCTCATTTGTTTTTAAAGCAAAATTCTTTGTGACTCGCTCTCTCTCCCTCTGTTTAACTGACAGTCACCAAGTATCAGACGATCACTGAAACAGAGAGAGGCAGGGCATGCAACCAGCAAGTGTTTACTAAACACCCATTCTGGATAGTTCTACCATGACGTCATATGGTGTTGGGAATCAGGATCCTGAATTCCAGTTCCAGTTTATTTCATAACGACCTGTCCTTAACCTCCCTTTACTTGACGGATACAGTGACTCATGTGTGGATAAAGTTAACAATAGTGACTCTTCGGGGCTTCCGTGGTGGCGCAGTGGTTGAGAGTCCGCCTGCCGATGCAGGGGACAAGGGTTCGTGCCCCGGTCCGGGAAGATCCCACATGCCGCGGAGCGGCTGGGCCCGTGAGCCATGGCTGCTGAGCCTGCGCATCCGGAGCCTGTGCTCCGCAATGGGAGAGGCCACGACAGTGAGAGGCCCGCATACCGCAAAAAAATAATAATAAAATAAATAAATAATGACTCTTTGGGCCTCTCAGGTCCACTGCAAATCTGATTATCTGTGCCAACTGTCTTTGAGAAGCATATTAGGTAAATTCAAGAGGAAAAGGGTGAAAACAGTTTTGAAAAGTCGAAAATCTTATTTTGTGGTCCTCTAGAGGGAGCCATATCCAGGAGGCGATTAACAGACATGTATAATATTGACGAGCTAATGAATTATCACTAAACAAGTCATATCATTAAATGGCTTGTTAGCACCATACTGGAACTGGCTTTAGATGGGTGTCCGAAAGATATATCCAAACCTCTCTAATTTCTGTTCTTTTGTTATTTGATTTAATCTTCCTTTTACCCCTGCAAACATGGCTCACATTTTCAACTACAAAGTTAGGGTCTCATAAGTCTTAACTAAACATCTACCTGTATGAATCAGTGAATGAATGAGTGAGTGAGTAAATGAATAGCTTATTTGCAAGCTGAATGAGTTTGCTACTGAAGCAATGGAACTATTCAGGGTGAACCAAATTTTTCAATAATTTCTATGGAGAGGAGGCATTGGTCCATAAAACTGGAAGACAAGAGGAAACATCCTTTCTCTTTTCATTCCACGGTTAGAAATGGAAAACACTAGCTCTTTGTGACGCTTCTCTGTGTGACGCTGAACCATCCCAAGGATTACTTTATCTCCAATCTGCCTGTTTGAGGCAGAAAGGAAAGTTACTTTTATCAAGAACTTCTTGCGCCCTCTGCTGGCCCCATGGAGTACAACACACACCCTGGAAACCTCCGTGTTACTCTTAATGGTATTAACATGGAAATCAAGTGGGGCCTTTGGGATACAGACTTTGTTTGCTTGAGATTAAGTGAAGAGTCTCTTACCAGCTACAACAAAATAATGGTAGAAAACAACACTTAACATGAAAATAATAATAGCTAATGGTAAAAACTGTGTTCCGAGCACGATTTTAAAGCACTTTACATGCATTTTCCCATTGAGGAGATTTCTCTGTGGCTGGTAATAGACTCTAATCTTGTGTAGGAGCTGGGGTAGGAAAGAAGCCATTGTTCAGTTTCATAACAATAAAAAAAAAACCAGAATGTTTTGTTTGGTACCAGTTTTAGACTATCATCTTCGAAAGAGAGATGTTATTTTATTCTTGAAGTGAAGATTCAGAAATAAATACTTCCTAAAAACCAAGTAGGACACATTTGGCTTAAAAGCCATGGTACAAGTTTAAATGGTGAACTTATTCGGTTGGGGTTTTTATTTGTTTTACACAGTCAAGGGCAATCCTCTAGATCACCCTTTCAGTTTTAAAAGCCCAAGCTGATGTTAAAATTGGTGCTTCAATCAAAATTCAGCCAAGTTCTCAAAGCTCACATTGGAAAAGTTCCTAGATGGACCTAAGTAAAGGGAAACATTCTGCTGTTTGAGCTTTGTTTTCCATCAACTTTGGGGTTTTTTACTCCAAAATGCTTTGGCAGGAGCTAGTGGAATCATGTTAATATATTTTTGATGCAGGAAAGTTTTATTTTATAAATATTTTGAGAAAAGAATCTGCAGTTAAGAAGACTGTATGGTGTATGAAAAGATAACAGATTTGGGAACCAAACAGATGTGGTTTTGAAATTTGAAACAGGGGGATAATTATAACATATAGTGCTACTGAAAGAAATGAAGGTAAGTTGCCAACCTGGCATATAGTAGGTGTATCAGTAAGCGTCCAATCGTATGGATAAATAGATAGATGATAGATAGGTAGATGCTTGGACAAGGATTTGCCATTAGGCAATGGTGGGGGCTGGTTAAACAGCTCTCTGCAAGGCTGCTGTCCCCATGACTGGTGCTGGAGCTTGAAGCCCATAGGGCAGGCAGGCAGGCAGGAAGAGTAGATAGATGTAAAGCTTTGGAGAATAAGAATAAGCTACTACCCACAAGCAAAAGCTGGAACTAGGAGGACAAACTAAACCCTGTGTTAGTTCCTGCTGGCTCTGGCCTTGGTGGCATGCATGTCCTGCAGAAGCTAGGGCCTCTTGTCATGGAGCTGAACATGCACATCTGGCCCAGGAGTTCAATGAGGAGGAAGGATGAGGAAATGTGAGACTTCAGCCTGTCTCTGCCTCCGGCCAATGAGATAAGCAAGCAGAAAAACACCAACGTGAATGACCATCAGATAGTCGCTACTGCATGTCTTCCCTCCAAATCTCACAAGACAATCTCTCTTTTGGTCCACCCAAACCAGAAATATGCAAAAAAGGGAATTCTACAGATGTACTTTAGTCTAGCTAAGTTGACACATTACAAAACCACCACAGTAGAAACCCATTAACGGAAAGCTATCGGCATCTGCGTCATTCACGATGCACCCTCCCTTTTTAAAAAATTAATTATAAAAAACTACAAATAGAATTACCATACGACCCAGCAATCCCACTACTGGGCATATACCCTGAGAAAACCAAAATTCAAAAAGAGTCATGTACCAAAATGTTCATGACAGCTCTATTTACAATAGCCCGGAGATGGAAACAACCTAAGTGCCCATCATCGGATGAATGGATAAAGAAGATAAATGGATGAATGGATAAAGAATGGATAAATATGGTATTCCTGTGTTGCAGTATGCTGGTCAGAATGGTTGAAGGAGAGGATCCATGTAGGACAGGCGTAGGAGATGTGACTGAAAAGGAAGATCAGGGTCAGGTTGAAGAGGACGTGAAGGTAAGGCCTGTTATGTAATAGTTACTTTTCTAAGGTGTGCAGTATAGAAATTTTCCAGAGGCTCAGGAAGCAGCAGTGATAGGAACCATGCTGGAGTCCAATCCCCCTTCCCTATATGCAGCTGATCGTGAAGATGAAAGTCAATAGGCAATAAAGGTGGTCCTTGTTAAAGCTAAACTGGAGTGATTGGTTCTCCCCTGGATCATTTAGATTCCTGAAATCTGTGAGCCTCATTATGGAAAGAAAAATATTTACTTTACACTTAAAATTTTACAATGGTTAAAAATCCAAATAGTACTGGGGAGAAATGCAAGAAGACCATCTGATGGAGAGGGTTTATATGGGGCAGAGGTAGGAGGTTGGATAGGTTCTTGAAGTCACCATAGAAGGTGTGGAGATTATCTGGGCAGTGTAATATATGATGCAAAGAACACCTACAAATACGATGCCTCTAATAGCAAAAAAGAAAAAGTAAGGCTCAGAGTCAATGATCTGCAGGAAAGGTGCTCATTGGTTGGAGTGGGGTAACTTCAGAGAAGGGGAAACAGCCAAGTTAGACTAGCCCAGGAAGGAAGGGAAGACTAAACATCTCAAGTACTATAGAAATTTAAAGTCCCAAAGTCCTTTAAGATTGAAATTCCAAGTTTTGAAAATCAAAGGACCAATGCAAATGTTTTATCAGACAATTTTTACATATTAGATCATATATTTTCTGTTATTATATAATAATCTAATTAATGATTCTACTTAATATTCTCTTGTCAATCTTTCCCTTTCCGGTCTAGACCTGCTACCTGGCTGCAGGGCATTCAGTTTTCAGCTCTTAGAGCTGTGAATGGTGTCAGCAAGAACTTGGTCTCCTCTCATCCAAACAAACCCACCTCTTTGGAGCCTCTGATTCCTGCAGTGTAGGATCATTCATGTCATAGTTACCTGATCCAATTTATACTGATGCATTCTAGAATGTATCTGTAATAATATTTATTAAGACTTTCAGAGAAGATAAATCACAGTCTCTGACACAGATGTGTATGTAACTTTAGTCCTGGACGGGATATCTCAATACATTTTCTCATCAATTTGTGGAAGGGAATGTAGAATTAAATAAAACACACAGTACCTAGTGGGAGTCTCCTGACTGATTATTGAGACTACCTGGTGCTTTTGTTTCCTCAGCACCTATTTCCTGTTCTGATATTAGCACCTCAGTTTTCCTTTAGAGAACTCACCCCGCACATGAAGCCATTCCTTGGCTTCAGGAACGGACAAAGGTATATAGGTTTCGCCAATTGAAGTGTCACATGCCCCTGGCCACAGTGATTGTTTTAAGACAGGCATATGGCTCAAAGCCACTCCTGTGATGTTTTCCCAAAAGTTCCAAACTGAGGGTCTCTCTTTCCACTGGACTGCTTAAGAGGTTAGATATAAGCTTGGAGCTATTTTGGCCACCTTGCTTGTCTGAAAATAAAGCCAGCACACAGAAAGAAAAAGAAAAAATAGTGAAGAAATAGAAAAAAGTCCACTCTGTGATGATATTGAGTTAGAATTCAAATGAAGTTTGTGAACCAACGAATTTCATTTTTATTTAAGATAGCCTGGATTATTTTAGCTATAAATATCAGATACCTAATTCAACTAATATACATGTAAAGAAAATCTAAGTAAAAAGAAAAAAATGCTTTGCAACTGGATTAGAATCTTATGGAAAAAACAAAGCTCACCTGACATTATCCAATCTCACTTATAAATGAAGATTTGAGCCAAACACAGTTTGCTTAATTGATTTATCGAAAGCCTCTTAATATCTAATATCATGGCCCAAAATTAAACTCACTTATCTGGCAGACAGCTCTTCAAAATCTGCAAATAATAGTAATAACAATACTATTATTATTTCTTATTATTATGACTGTATTATTATAATATTATTATGTATTATAATATATATAATATATATTACACAATTGCTCTATATTCTATAGTAATACATAATATAAAATAATTATATAATTATACATAATGTATAATAATACATAAATAAATTACTATTATTATTATTTTTTATTTTGGGTGGATTCCAGCATAGATTCAACCCAAATTATTGGTCATTAACATTGGTTGTAACTGCAAAGCTCAGTAAGATAATGTACTATTTCTAAACATGTGAAAAGTTTCTCAACATAAAAAGGTGCTTTTCATATTTCCTTCAGAGCTTCCTTAAAAACGGAAGGAATTTTATAGCTCTTTTCACAGAAGAATAATACAATCTATGTGTGGTAATTCAACTAATAATGATTAAATTAAGTTACTCCTTATATCAACATCCCACTCATGACCAATGAGCTGCCCAAGACTGTCTTGAAATGCCTTTAATTCCAAAGTACAGTATGAGTGAATTATCACACTTCATAGCCAAAGATAATTACATTCATTTAAAAAAATGAAAGATACTGTCAAATTGAAGGTTCAAAAAATCTAAAGTGTTACATCTATTTCTTTATGATATATGGGATATTCAAAATCTAGATAGTAACATGCAATTAAAAATGTTGAAAGGGGATGATCAATTTCATCTTTCTAGATTTAGGAATCAAATGTAATAATAAGTATTATTGGAATTCACTGACATTATTGATATAATAACTATGTACGCTATGAATTTAGAATATACCATCCCATCCTGAAGTTGTGAATGCTTTTCACTGCTTTTATCTTTTCTTCAGGTGTTTTAAAACCGCAGACAATCGGGGTACAGTATATGTCTAAAACTGTTGCTCCCATCTTACAGATTAAAAACACAAATTCCACAAATAAAATTTAAATGCAAACAGAAAACAGGGAAATAGCTGGAAAAAAGGTCAAATATCATTGACGGCCAAATAATGATAATTTTATGATGCATTAATAAGAAAACCCCAAAGATTCCCATTTTTAAAAGGGACAGAGGAATAAGTAGGAAATACAAATTAATAGCAAAAAAACCTGCAAAGTAAAATAACAATGATGCATCACATTTTTTCTATTATGTGAGTCAAGAGAGTAAAAGAGAAAAAAGCATTAGTGTAGTAGGAATTCAAGGAAGATTACTGGTGGGATAAGTTTACCAATTTGCCTCTGTCTTACAAAAGTCTCTCACAATTTCTGCTCTGCTGATGGCATTCTGAGCCCCACCCACCCACGGTGTTATGGCTGAATTATTTTTAGATACCTCTTTTTTTTTTATCTGCTATTTTAAGTGGCTTGTGTTGGGTAAATGAAACCATATGTACTAAATCTGCCAACCTCCACCTTAATGAATATATTTATATTTATAAATAATGTGAGGTAGTGAAATAATATGGTATAATATGCACTTTGTTTTATGCCATATTACACTACATTTTATTTTAAATACGTAAATGTATATTTTAAATATATGCTAAATTTATGCTATATTATATATTATAAATAAAATAATGATTATGTGTTCTATACATGAAATACCATTATAATTAGCAGTGAAAAATTTTTTTTCCAAATGCAATTTTGTACAGAAGAGTGAGGCATAAAATAGGTGTTCTGTTTACAGTGGGAAATGGAGCCCAGAGCCTTACCATCTTGGCTTCCTTCTCACCTCCTCTCACAGTGTGTGCACATGTCTCTTGGTGGCTGCTTTCCACAATTAAGAGAATACATAAAATGTGTAGGTATAAAGGGCATTAAGCGATGATAGTCATGGCACGGAAAGCTGAATTTATATCATTCCCAATGTTGCCTGTGCACATAAAATCAATGCTAAATAATGCATACTTGACTGGTGGATACTCACAAGTCTTTATAAAAATATTAGTGAAAGCATCAGTGCTTAGCTTCCTCTTGACTCTGTTAAAGATGGTGGTTCCAGATGCTCTTTATAGGAGGGGCCAAGTTCAGTAATCTGATCCCAAGTTAGCCCTGGGGTACTTGTGTAAGATCCGTTTCTGTAGCAATCACACTGTTTCTTAAGTCCTCTTCCTCGTGCCCATTTTCTGTGCCGCAGCAGTGATTCTAACTTGGATGATATGGAATTCCATTCAAGAATGTTTTTAATCCATGGGCATATCGACTAAAGTGACCTAAAGTTCTTCAAACCCCAGCTGTTATTAAAACATGTATCTTGGATTGTCTGCCAACTTGGAAATCTCCATGTCCTTTGCTAGTATTTTATTAATTTATGATTAGAAGACCCTATCCAATATGTCCAAATGACCCAATTCTTATAAAATGCAACTATTCAGAAGAGAAAAATGTTGAAGTTAGGACACCTTAAAATAATGGCCCAATAATAATTAATTTTCTTGGTATTTAAGAAAACAAATCCTGATGAACTCTTTAGTATTAATATGAATGCCACTCACTAGCACTTGTATAGAAATTTGACTTGAATTCCAACATAATTAACTAGGCCATTAATTTAAAGTACAAGAGAAAATAATAAAACAGCAGTTCATGTATAAAAGACATCTCAGTTCTTCATGAAGACAAAAGACTGTCTCATACAATTGCTATTTAATTTGTCTCAGTCACAAATGAAGACAAAATCAGCCTAGATGAATTTGGAATATAACTTTCAGACCACGTGGCTCTGCCTTTAGCAAGGTACCACGGACACAGGCATTTTACTTGCTGCATTCAATAAACATGAGATACCATGAAACTCACTAATTACATTTCTTTTTGTAAGTTGATCTAAAATAGGTGTGGCTCCCCAGGGGCTCAGTAGGTAAAGAGAGAAGGTATAGAAGAAAGACATTTACTTATTTAGCAATAAGGCAAATGATAGCACATCTCAGGCCCTGTGGCTGCCCTATTTGCCACCTGTGGTGGTGTTCATACTTTCTCAAGGTTTTAACAAACCAGCTACAAGTTCAAAGAACTGGGAAATTTGCTAAGGTGTCTGCAATTTGCTAGTCTGTCCCTCTGCCTTTCAGCAGACCTAAACTTACTAGTTTCCTAATAAACTTTAGAATTTTAAAAATATATATTAAATGGAATTTAAAGACTTAGAATTACCAATATCAGAACACTGTTTTCTTCCTCTTTTCCTGAAAATGTCTCCACTACGTCAATAGTGAAGCTGGAGATGCAGTGACCCTTGTTCCCCATTACTCTCCATGCTCTGCACACCCATTGCCAATATTAGATTAGCCATCTGGCTTCTTTTCTGCAAATTCAGCTCATTTTACTAATTTCCTCTGAATCCTTTCCAAACCTTTTGCGATCCTCCATATTTCTGGGACACCGATATGGAATTAATTATGAAGCACAGGAATATTTTGCAAGCCTAAAATAAAAATTGCTTTATAGTTGTATAGAGCTATGTAATTGTGCTTTATAAGGTTTTTGCTAGCTTTTCCTCTTACACAAGATTTTATTTTTCTGCTCTGCCTTAAAGAATCATCTAGTCTATGGTTAAATCAATACTTCCTGATATGAATATAGCATTTTCAGGTGTGTGTGTGTGTGTGTGTGTGTGTGTGTGTGTGTGTCTATACACACACACACACACACAACAGAAATTGAGACAATGGAGAAGAATATGGAAAAATGCAGTTAGAGTCAATTTTTTTAAAAGCCTAGGGCACCAACTCTAGAGGTCACACATCTGCAGTGACAAAGACGTTTTCATTTCAAAACAGAGAGGTCAAAATAGGCAACAACAGAAAGGCAGGCATAGAAGCCAAACAAATAGGAGAGAAAGAAATGAGAGAGACCGAGAGTGATTCAAAAAGGCAAATGAAACAAAGCCTCTGTCACCCAGGAAGCACATTTAGGGGCTCCGATTTATCTTTATGTATGTGGAATTTTTTACCAATGAGGTTTCTCAAATAATATAGGTCTCTAGACAAGCTAGTCTGAGATGACTAATATTACGGAGGACAAATCTATCAGTTTAAATACACTGTAGGGAGAAGAGCAGCATTTAATAACTGTTATTTGATGGTAACTTTATGTAGTAGAGAAGAAATACTCCTGCCTTTTCTAAGTGTGAATAAACATGGTTTTAGAAGCTTCTTAAAATTTTGTGACATACATATATTTGTAGCTCCTTAACAGGATTTTATAGTTCAAGGCAAAGGGGACATTATGACTTTTTGAAAAACTCTTCTTTTAAAAGTGGAGTACCAGGACAATAAGAATCCCACAGAACAGGATAGAGAGTTTAGAACCTGCAAACATGGGGTATCCATCTCTAGTGTATTCAAAGAACCAAAAGCCTTTAGATTTCTAGATTAGTTGTGAGGCTGCAGAGGCAGTCCCCAGATTTTCAGTGATCCTGAATTCCAACCTATGGCCTTGCCAGCAGACTTTCCCAACAAAGGACTATATCATAGAGTGCAGTATAGAACTGGCTGATCTTCAAAGGCTGCATATGTCCTGATACATCTCTGAAGAGTTGGATATATCCATAAACCTCTTTCCTCCAGGAGATGACACTATTTGAACTCCTACTATGCACTGTGTTTTACAGAAGGAACCCCTGTAATCCTCATGGCAACACTACATCATTGCAAAGCACAGGAAACGGAGCCTTGGAGACTTTAAACAGCCTGCGCAGGTCACACACCAACCCAGGTGTTTAACAGCCACCATCTGCTCAGGTAGACATCTGATGAAAGATACCTGGATGAAGGATATCCTACCCAAAGCATAATTTCATTACTCCCAGGATGTAGGGGATTCCAGAAGCAGATGTTTAGAGGTTGCAGTTTCTAGCTTTGGCATCATTCATTCATTCATGTAGTTACCAAATATTACCGAGTGCTGTCTACACATCAAGCACTGTGTTAATACTGATTAAAGTCTTGGGGAAGGAGACAACAGAAAGACAGACATAGAGGCCAAAAAAATAGGAGAGAAAGAAATGAGAGAGAGAGAGAGATCTAAAAAGGTAAATGAAAGAAAGCCTACTGTCACCCAGGAAGGACATTTAGGAGCTTCTAGATATGTCTTCCTAGCAGGTCAGTGCAGAGGTAGGCAGTTCCTAGATAGTAGTAGTTGAGGGCCCAGAAGAATTTCAGGGCAGTGTGATACAAACAGTTCATTCATAGGTAGGATGTTTATAAGACAAGAATGTCCACTGCAGACCTAGGAGAGTGAGTCCCTCATTTTGAGGACTACAAAATTTTTATATGTGTATATGTATATATATACATACACGCATACCTACAGAAAAAGATGTTACCACTACAAAAGGGTATAAAGAAAAGAAGTGCAAATAGCTCATTTCTTGAGCTTCTCCAAGCAGCAGCTATGGCAAGGACTTGAGTGTAACTGACTCATGTGGAAGGTGATTGCTGGAAGCCCTCTTGGGGGAGTGTGGAATTGAGACAAGGAAACGCAGCCAGTAAGAGAGTCTTAATGAGAATGCTACTGCTGTGAGCAGCTAGACCTTGATTTGCTGGAGATCTCTGAGAGTGGGGATGGCGCCTCAAAGTTGTAACCACTCTACCCCAAGGGGAGTGAGCTGGAGTGTTTCTTCTCTAAATACGACTTATCACTGGTGGAGTGCTACCCTTCAAGCTTTCACTTTACCTTAATTCCAGATGGCTCCACATGTGGGGTTAGAGAAAAATGGAAGGCAGAGTTTCCGGCATTTTCAGCCAGAACACTGTGAAGCTTGTACAGGAAAACAAAAGCTAAGAAGTATTGGAAGAGCATTGACAGCATCTGCTAAGATCCTCATATCACCATCCATGGGAGACCACCCTCAACATTCCGGTTAAACGGTCATTCCAGTCATCTATCAATAAATGCATTTAGCCATGCTTTCCTGTGATATGCTTGTATTAGTTCACTCAAAAATATGTTTTAGACATCCAAATATCAGACATTTTATATTGCATATTTGTGAGATTATACCTATTTTTCACATATTCACTGATTATTATATTTTTAAAATTTCCTTTTAGGTGTTTTGCCATGGAGTCTATTAATGTGTTCACGGTTTCATTTCTAATTGACAAATAAGACCTCTTTGCGTTTCAGTGATATTAACCTTTTGTCTACCACCAGCATTGTGGGTGTTTTTTCTAATGAGTTATCCATCTTCCAGTTTTGTTTCTGTACATGAGATAAAAAAATAATTATTTTATGTGCTATATTAAGAAAGACTATATCCATGTCAAAATTGTGAACATTCTTAGCCATATTTTCTCCTGGCATATTTTCCCTGTTTTCCAAGGCAATCTTTCCAGAAATATTAACAAATATGTCAAGAAAACACACTTAAGGATCAAATAATTTTAAAACCATCAGATTCAATCATGAGCAAGCTTTCTTACTTTAGAGCTACTCAGAGTTTTAATATGTTTACAGGAATTGCAACTCCAAGGGAAATAAAGTATTCCATATTTCCAAAATGTATTTGACCTTGAATCATTAAAAATTTTTTTCAAGGTCTATTTATTAAAATCATCCAAAAGAGTGTTTTGGAGAATACTAGTTCAGAAGACTTTTACAAAAAAAGCAAAATCATAAAAGAAGTAGAAATGATATACTAGAAAAGATGTACATATTTATCTTTCTAGTATTTAGCCCAATAAATTTAGTAGTTATATGGTCATACTCATTAGGATAAATCGTTTCCACCTCACCATAACTCTAGTACAAACATCTGGTTACCTTATTTAAAATTTAGGTACAAAGGAAATATTTAAGAATCATTATTCTGAGTGTGCCTAATTTTCTTTTTTTTTTTTAATTTTGCATTTTTGGTCTCTCTCAGTAGTATTTCTAACCTATGCACACCCTTGAGTGTTTCGGAATGGTCTACAATCTAAGAATCCAACAGAGTCATTTATAAATCTTTTAACAGTACCCTCTTTTCCAAGTATTATTACTTACATTTAGGCTTATTTCATGGAGGATAAACTAAATATGATTGATGTGAATGTTGCACTATGGACAAATAAAAACCTGAAATAATATCCAGGAAGCCTCAGGAGAATACTTTTTGAGCTGTTGTCTTTTAATAGCTGGAAGCAAACTTGAAAGTTGACTAGCCATTACCTTCTTCTTGGGTAGGACACACTGGGAAGTGGGTTGACCTGCCTGGATGGACGAGATAGGAAGTTCCAAGTAGTCCTCATAAAGAGAGGTTTCTCTCTTAGTTCTTTGGAAGGAAGCTTTGGCAAGAAGCATCTTGCTAAAATGTTGTAGAATTGAGACTAAAATAGTATGTAAACATTTTAAGACAATTATTACAAAGTAAAATAATTTGCAAGTGATATCTAAAATTCTACTCACAGGTTAGATTCCAAAAAATACCAAACTTTCCATGGTGCAGGATTAGAGGCAGAAAAATCATGAACTCACTGCTCATTTCTGTTACTCAAATCAGCCTGCTAGAGAAATTTTGATATATTCCATCTCATATGTAAATCAAAATGTGTCTTTGTGCTTCTCTTTTAGCAGATTAAATTAACCTAACTACAGAGTTTTATACAACTTTTCCAGGAAGATCCTTGGATGAAAGGAGCAGAGAACTAACTTTGGGTTCTTAGATTCTCTCTCTCTCTGTCATATATATTATGCATAAAATATATTAAGAAGACATCTTAATAGAAACTATGCAAATAAATAAGTTCTACAGGAACCACAAGTAAATCATATTTAAGAGTGAAAATGTCTTCTACAGGCCTTCCTGTCTTTTGAGAATGACAAGTGATTCTAGGAAGATGAAAGTTTATGAAAAATCTTGGTCAGCTATATAGCTATTCTCAATGCAAATGTCATGCATCATAAATAGATTCAACTTCTCTGAAGCCCTTTCATTACTAGGAATAAAGTTTCTTTTCTGAGACTATGCCTTAAGGGGAAAATATTTATATATGTGTGTATTTGTGTATGCATATGTGTATTTCCCAGGTGTAAAATTAGTAAAGAAAAACAAATGCCCTTTTAAAGGAAGGGGTGAAAGTGGTTTAACATGATCACTTAATTAGAGTGTTTGGTATGTTTGTTTCAGACATGCTTTTGTGTCTTCCTGTGATGGGATAATTCTCATCTTCCAAGGGCATTCGTGCATTGTTTGCTATTTCTAGGGCATTCTGACTCCCCTCCAGGTATGCTGGGGTAGTGGCATCTTTCAGAAAACTGGGCTGATTTGTCCCATATCTGCTGATGTGAGCTTTTCTGTTTAATAGGGTGCTGTCAACAGGAAGGCAGAAGGAGTTAGTGTGCTTTGCCTTGAGAATCAAATCTAATAATTGAGAATATGACAATTCCCCTCCTTATGAATGTGTAGATTTATTTTCATAAAAAGCAAAAGACACTAATAATAATCCTCTTTCTGATTCAGTTTAGAAACTTAGGGGAAAAGAAATAATAGCTTACATTGTTGAATTCTCCTCCCATTTGCCAGACATTGTGTTGATGTCTCGTTTGCCAGATGTTTTCTTCAGATATTCTCCTTTAACTGCCATCTCAATTGTATAAGGTCAAAGTCCTACTAAGTTACCCGTATGTTACCATGGGAAAACTGAGGTCCAAAGAAATAATTTGCTCAAGTTCACCCAGCTAGTAAGTGGTGGAACTAAAACTGAAACCCAGATTTATCTCTGATTCTATGCCCGAATTCTTAACTGTGATACTATATTGCCTTTTAAATATAGTGGAAATCCGAGAGAAGAAACAAGAACATTCTAATTTTTATAGCTGTTTATTAATAGCTCTTTAATCGTTTAATCTCATATTAAGGCATTTATTCAATAAGTTTCCAACCAGTTCTTACTTTATATCTAAGAAGAGTTTGACTAGAATATAAGCTCCATGAAGCTAGGAGGGTCAAAGAAAAAATTCACTGTTGAATTCCCAGAACAGAAGAGTGTCTGGCATGTAATAGGTCCTCAGTAAACATTTGTTCAAGGAATGAATCAAAAATCCAGGCAAGGGATAATGGACTTTTCACATTGTGGAATACTGGTGGAATTAAGCAATAGATAGTAATTCCCTAAGGTTTCTTTACATGGAATGTAAATCTTGGAGGAGTGGAAGATGGTATGGAACAGGAAGTCAGAAAAAGATTCTGAAATGTCTCTTTCTTGAGCTCAATGATTCCTTACTAGGCATGTAGAGAAAGTAACATTTTTCAGAGTTTGAGTTAATTTGCTCTTGTCTTCCACTTTCATTTATGGCTCTTGAAAAACAGGACCCTTTCTTCCCTGCTGCCCTCAGACATGAAGTAAAATAATTCTCCCTGATTTTTCAGAACTGCTGCCAGGAATGTTTGGATGTGCTTATACTATGTGCAGTGTTACTTCCCTTGGGCATTTCAGAGAAGACAGAACGTTAAGT
Organism: Neophocaena asiaeorientalis asiaeorientalis; assembly: GCF_003031525.2. Lineage (NCBI taxonomy): Eukaryota > Metazoa > Chordata > Mammalia > Artiodactyla > Phocoenidae > Neophocaena > Neophocaena asiaeorientalis. The sequence goes on along the minus strand of NW_020185331.1, from coordinate 8,278,916 downwards.
CCCACAGTGAGTTGTAAGACTTTATTTTATTTAATTTTTTTATTGAAGTATAGTTGACTTAAAATGTTGTATTAGTTTCAGATGTACAGCAAAGTGATTCAGTTATACAGGTATATACATATATATGTGTGTGTGTATATATATATATACATATTTTTTCTTTTTCAGATTCTTTTCCTTTTTAGGTTATTACAAAATATTGAGTATAGTTCTCTGTGCTATACAGTAGGTCCTTGTTGGTTATCTATTTTATATGTAGTAGTGTGTGTAACTAATTATAAGATTTTAGATGTCAGAAATCTTGTAGGAAAGGTATTCAGAGTGGGGAAAATAGGACTGGAATTTGGGGATGAGATTCTTTTTCTCTGATGCCTGAATTGATTCCATCTAGGGAGGTATTACTTTTTCTACTAAGTCAGCCTACAACAATATGGCATAGCTCCATCTACATTTCCCCAATTTTTCTGCCATTAGGGTTTATTCATTCGTCTATGCATTTGTTCAATCATCATATATGCCAGGCACTGATATACAAAACCAATAATACAATCCTGCAAAAGAATGAAACAACCATTTTCTTATACTATATACAAAAATAAACCCAAAATGTGTTATAGACTTAAATAAAACTCTTCAAAAAAAACAGGCAGTACACACTCTGACACTGCTCTTAGCAATATAGTTTTGGATCTGTCTCCTCAGAAATGAACAATAAAAGCAAAAAAACAAAACAAAACAAAAACAAACAAGCAAACAAAAACAAATGAAACTACGTCAAACTAAAAAGCTTTTGCACAGTGAAGGAAACCATCAACAAAACAGAAGGGCAACCTACCGAATAGGAGAAGCTATTTGCAAATGATATATCTGATAAGGAGTTAACATCCAAATTATGTAAAGAAATCATACAACTCAACATCATAAAAACAATCAGATTAAAAAACTAGCAGAGGACCTGAATAGGCTTTTCTCCAAAGAGTACATACAGACGGCCAACAGACACATGAAAAGATGCTCAACATCACTAATCGTCAGGGACATGCAAATCAAACCCACAATGAGACACCACCTCACACCTGAGGTATCATCAAAACGACAACAAGAAACAAGTGTTGGTGGGGATGCTGAGAAAAGGAAACGCTCATGCACTGTTGGTAGAACTATAAATTGGAACAGAGACTATGGAAGACAGTGTGGAGGTTTCTCAAAAAATTAAAAACAGAACTACCATACAATCCAGCAATTCCACTTCTGAGTATTTTCCCAAAGAAAACAAAAGCACTCGTTTGAAAAGATGTACACACCCCTATGTTCGCTGCAGCATTGTTTACAATAACCAAGATATGGAAACAACGTAAGTGTCCACTGATAAATGAATGGATAAAGAAAATGTGGTATATACATACAATGGAATGTTAGCCATAAAAAAGAATGAAATATTGCCATTTGTGACAATACAGATGGACCTAGAGGGTAATATGCTAAGTGAAATATATCAGATAGAGAAAGTCAAATACCATATGATTTCACTTATTTGTGGAATCTAAAAAAACAAAACAAATGAACAAGCAAAGCAAAACAAAAGCAGGCTCATAGATACAGGGAACAAACTGGTGGTTGCCGGAGGGGAGGGGAGGGGAGGGGAGTGGGGAGTTTGGAGAAATAGGTGAAGGGGATTAAGAGACAAACTTTCAGTTATAAAATAAGTGTCATGGGGATGTAATATACAGCATAAGGTATATAGTCAATAATATTGCAATCATTTTGTATGGTGACAGATGGTTACTAGACTTACCTTGGTGATCATTTCATAATATTTAATGTTGAGTCATTATGTTGAACACCTGAAACTAACATAATATTGTACATTAATTACACTTCAGTTAAACACACACACACAAACAGTATAATCCTTGAGCAACACAGATACAATCCTTACCTCAAGCCAACCTACAGTCAGTGGAGAAGGCAAACAAACAAAAAAGAATAAGGCTAAAGTGTGATAGTGATGAAAATAAGTGTACAGTGGGCTGCGGGAGGGGCACGTCTGAGAGAAACCCAGTGGGATCTCAAGAGTACCAGGACAACTCTCCTGTAAATTGTGATTTTTAAAATGAGATCTGAAGGATGAGTGGGTAACCACCAGGCCAAGCATACAAGGAAGGTTGTGTCAGGCATTGAATCCTTCACGAGATGGACCTTTTTTTCTTCCTCAGACAAAGCTCAGTTTGGCTGGGGTGTTAGGAATAAGGTGGCAAACGATAAAAGGGGAAACCAGTAAAAAAAAGATTCGGAAGCGCCTGACATAAAGTGATGAAACATTTGGACCTTAACCTCAGCCCTTGTGAATCCTCCTTCTGATGGGTTTTTAACCCTAGATTGACATGATGAGCTGACTGCCCTGGAAATATTATTCTGCCTGCAGCAGGCAGACAGGATTGGAGAGGGGCAGTGCTGGATTAAAGGGGCGCCGTGAGGGAGCTGTTGTTCTGAGTAATTCCTAAGAGATGACTGTGGTCTGTGAGGGATGGCCCAGGTTCCCAGAATAATTGACCTAGAGTACAAACTTTTTAACAGGACAAAGGTGTCTTAAAGATTCAACAGACCCTAATTCTATGCTCATTTTGCAATTGGTCCCATTAAACAGCTTGTCATAAATTCAGTTTGACCCCGCTTACCTTAGAACTCTTTTTAGCCACTTTTCATGGATGTAGGTGATGTTCTTTACCAGAGGATGCTCCTTTTTCATGGGAGAAGTATCTCTTTTTAAGGGTCAGCTCTGTAGAAAACCTGGGGAATGTAACGTCCACTGGTATATTAATGCAGTCCCTTTCCGCACTTAGCAGCTTTAGCAAGAGCAGAGAATTCCGTTCTGGAGCTCACAACTCTCTTCCTCAGGGTGAGAATGGAATAGCAAATTATAAAAAATCATTCTGTTATCATAACAATAAGGAAGGCTGTAGAGCTATAATGCCGTGCATCCTCTTCTCTTATATGTACAGCGTGAGGCAAGGGTTCTTAGCATTTCTTGAATGAAAGACATAATTTATCCTTCTGGGCCCTGGTCGTTATTTTTCTTTCCAGGAGGAGGTCATTTGGTAAATGGAACCCAGCTGCACTAAAAGGAGTAAAGGCCTTCAAAAAAGAAAGCAATTCATTCTCTTCTTAATCCCTTATTATTGCTGCTTTTAACTGCTTCCTCCCAGACTACTGCTATTATATGGTTTGGTGTTCAGTTAATGTGGCTGTGTATCGCTTTATAATATTAAGAGCACCTTGTGTGTCTGTGCGGTAGGGAGGTTGGGGGAGGTACAAGTGACATGGGCATGTGAGTAAATGGATGAATAAAGGTGAAAGGCACTTCGTGAAGCCGGTTAAACAACACAACCAAGGAAGAAGTGTCTTGGTTTAACTACCGAGATGTTTCTCTGGATTTCTTCCCTTATGAGCTTTCAAAATCAATAGAGGCTCTGGCTACGAGCTAACCTGCAAAAGGAGATCTGGTCTCATGCAAATAGAAAAGTACAAAGCTGCTTCCAGGAAATGAAAAATACCCATGAAAGAAATGTTTAATGTAGAGCCGGCCCCAGTGGTTAGGGGTGGGCCGCATCAAAGAGATTTTGAAAGCCCAGAGAGTAACTTAACGACAGCTCCAATGGCTCACAAATTAACTAGCTATCTTAAATTAACCTAGAGAAAGAGAAATGTTGGCAAGGCTGGAAATGTTGATTAAAAAATTGTTTCTAAAGGATAAAAATGGCAGAGTGGATTCCAGACCTGCCTGCTTATTTTGTGACACACACTTCAGGGACCAATTTGAATAAGTCAGTCACACTGATATGGTTATATGTGCATGCGGTGGCGTTGCTGCTTAAATAGCTGCATGTTTGTTGGCGTGAAGATACACTTTAAGGTACGTGCCGTGAAACTTGCCACCTGCGGTCTGCTCCTGGGACTCCCAGCAGCTCTCTGATTGATGGGCATACTCTGCGCTATGCTTGAAAGATAGCAAAATGGTGTTGGAGAGAGTGAAGGAGAGGAAGCGGCTTGAACCACTTCCAAGTTTGCACTGAAATTGGCCCTTGTGACATTTTAAATTCACATCTGGAGGAAAATAAATGTGGCCACAATTATTAATACATTCTGGAAGAAATAAGTCAAGAGCTACTTAGACTGCACAGGTGTCTGTTATCAAAATCTCAGCAGAGCAGCGTTAATATGGTGTATGTTATTTTAGACTCTCCAGGTGGGCTGTGGCTAAGAACAGGAGAGAAGAGCATTAAGCGCATGCTTAAATACAAAATGTTAATTTTGCAGGAAAGGAAATTGGTGAACGAGATTAGAGGAATCCACTGGTATGTGAGCTGAGAGGTTTCGAAGGATAGAACAGGAAAACCAAAAGCAAATCACTCTTACTGAGAAGAAACCCACTAAAGAGATTTTCTGTGGCAGAGGAAAATGTCTTCCTGGTTATTGTTTCTGGAGAATCTGCAGTTGTCATTCCCTTCCCAACAGACCTTTATTCTTGACTAAATCCTTAATGAAATGATTTCCCTTTTAGTCATAAGCTATTCACTGAGAATCTGGCAGCATGAATAGATTTTTTCCTATTTGATATTATTTAGGTAACCCTCTGTTTCTGAGGCTACCCACCTAGAATGCAAAAGTTTGTCAATCAGTTTCGTGGGGCTTTGATTTGGATATGATACTGGTGTTATAAAATTGGGAGCATCTCTGGAGACTCAGCCGGCCGTAACCAACATAAGAGAGCCATCAATTACTGGGTGGAAGATCCCTCACTTGGGAGAAAAACGTAGTCTGTGAAGCTGAAGACAGTAAGCGACTTGCCAAAAAGCAGACTGCTAAGCAGTGGCATGTTTAAAGGCAGCTTCTGTATTTTTTCCGTCACACTCACATGTAAAGCCTTGACATTTTATGTATTATGTTTTATGTCCTGGAACGTGCATTTGGGAGGCCACAGGGATTCTGGTTTGCCCAAGCAGGTAAAATGATAATCCAGACACGTAAAAAGAAGTTGTAGTCTCTGGTGAAGTATGACCTGTACTGTGTTTTGAGTGTGTATATGGTTGGCAAGTATTGCACAAGTATAGGTGGTGGAGGGTTTGCTTAGTATTGGGGAAATGCCATTAAATGTAGCTAGACAGTCTACCTTTATTGTTTAGCTTTCTCTACGGCAACCAAGATCTCATTTGAAATGAGAACTTTGTTTTTAGTTATTGTAGCTGTTGTTTATTGAAGTGATTAATGGATCTGAGTTAATCTGCTCGTTCTAGAAAGGAAGTGTTTCAGTCTCTTGGAGAACTACATGATGATACCTTTTCCTAGCTAAGTAAGAAAGGGAATAAAATTATAGCAAAATAGATGCCGTTCAACCAGAGCAATGACCTTGCCGGAAATAAATATCCACTGTCTCTACCGATTTCTCATATGAGTCAGGTCTTATTCAAAAAGAAGTCCAGATCATTGTAGGATTCTGCAGACAAATTTGGTACTTAATTTCTTTCTTGTCAGACAAGAACAAGCACACCAGGCAAGAGAGATTTACAGACCTCAGAAACAGGAAAGGGCAAGGGTCTGGACCTTGTGGTAGAGTCACCACTGTCACCCAGAATCTAACATGCTGGATATCACCCAGGGATAGCACGCCCCCGTTGAAAATAAAGTACCATATTTAAGATTGTTAATGAGTTCTGTCCTCAGACAGGCCCTAGCTTATCACTGTTGCCTGGTAAATAAGAATCTTCTTTTTCCTTTGGGGATCTAAAAAACACAATTCTATCGCTGCAATTTCTGTGGCTGCCTAACAAAGCAACATAACAGTAGACACTACGTGCAAAATATGTAAAGGTTTCCCCAAAGGGTAGAATGGGTGCGATGGTGGCTTATAATGAGGAAATCCAGGGAGAATTTTCCAATAAGCAATATCATAAAGAAGAAGAAGTTTTCCCAGCCATGAGACCTAATTAATGGAGTCAGGTTTATAGAGAAGGAGACACAGCTTAACAAGTTTTCAGTAACCCCAATAAATTAATAAATTAAATTACGTTATTGAATTGCATTTAAATTAAAGGGCAGGGTTAGGAGAATATTATACTTCATGTTTATTTTAATAATAGCTTTACTGAGATATAACACACATGCCATAAAATGCATCCCTTTAAAGTATACAATTCAGTGCTTTTTAGTATATTCACAGTGTGCAGCCATTAACACTATTTGATCCTGGCTACTTTTTTAAAACTTTTTAAAAGTGCAGACAATTTTTCTAATGCAAAAATTTCAGGTATCCTTTGGGTATGTTCATACCATTTCTGATGGGGACTCCGAAAGTCTGGCCAATGACATTCTTAGATCAAGTTTAGAGGAAATTCCCTGAACAAAAATGTGCATCACTGGATAGTTGCACTGACAATTTCCCAGATATCTTAGGCACTTGAAACCGTTTTAGGAAAGGTAATGCATCATGCCATGAGTATGGAAAGAGAACTCCTTTTCAGGGCTCTAGAGACCTGAGTTCTACACAAGCATACCACTTAGAGGCTTGCCCAAGCCATTTAATCTCTCTGGACTACATTTTGTCTTATGTATGCAAAAGAAAAATCAAATATTTGCTGAGAATCCACTGTGAAAACAGGGTGCTGTGACAGCAATGGGGAAGAGTGGGTTACGTTAGCTTATCTGAACAAAGAGAGAGTGACACTTGAGCTGAAACCTACATGTCGCAAAAGAGACAGGCAAGTAAAAAGCTGGGAGGAGAGCCTTGCATGCAGAGGATAAAACAACTCTTAGGACCCTAAGACCAACTGGACTTACTGAAGGACAGAAAGAAGCCCAGAGAGGCTAGAGCAGAGTGAGCAGTGGGGAGTGGGCTTATGAGTGGAGACTTGAGAAGTCTAGTCAGGGCTAGATCATGTAGGGCCTTCTAAGACAGCTGCAATAGGCTTCCAAGTCTATCCTAAGTTCAATGGATAGGCATTAACCAGTTCTAAGCAAGAAAGTTTCATGTTTATGTCTTTAGTAGGTTATTGCTATGTGAAGAGGGATTTTAGGGAGGCCATAAAGGAAGCAGGAATATAGGAATATAGGAAGCAACTGTGTGGTCCGGGCAAACTGTGATGCTGGCTTGGACTAGGCAGGTAGCAGTGAAGATGAGGAAAAAACAGTACCTATTACATCTGACACTATGTGCTTCCTATAGTTTTAATGAGATTCAAAGGAGCAAAAGGAAACATTTATTAAGTGTTAATATATAGCAGGCTCTCTGGGCAACATTTTTAAAATAAGTGTTAATACATAACAGGCTCTCTGGGCAAGATTTTTAAAGTACATTTTATTAAATCTTCCCAACAAACCTATGAAATTGGTAGCCAATGAATGCGAACAAAGTTTGAAAGTTAAAAAGTATTATACAGGGCCTCCCTGGTGGCGCAGTGGTTGAGAGTCCGCCTACCGATGCAGGGGACACGGGTGCGTGCCCCGGTCCGGGAAGATCCCACATGCCACGGAGTGGCTGGGCCCGTGAGCCATGGCTGCTGAGCCTGCGCGTCCAGAGCCTGTGCTCCGCAACGGGAGAGGCCGCAACAGTGAGAGGCCCGCGTACCGCAAAAAAAAAAAAAAAAAAGTATTATACAAACATAAGGGGATGGTATTATTATTGTTATTTCTATCATTTATATGTTTGGGTCCAGTCGTGGCTGCTATGGTAAGCCTGAGAATGACTTATATACCACATGCCCTCTTCAAAGAGTAAATGGGCTGCCCTCTCATATTTACCTTGAATCTTCTTTAAGCTCTCTTTGAAGAGGGCTTTGTAATTAATCAGCTTTCAGGTTTAAAATGCTAACTCTTGTATGTGCAGCATGTCATGTCTTTAAGAATCAAAGAGCACCATCCTTTTCTTTGTATAAGTGCAAAAACTACAACAAAATGGAAACAAAGACCTATTGAATAAATTTGGATCCCACTGCGTTTAGAAAGCATCCATGTGTTCAGTAGAATGACACATTGCCTTCGGTGCGCCAAGCAAGGCATTCTGCTCTCAAGGAGTTCAGATTCCAGTGGGGTGAGCGGCCAGTTAGGTGGATAATTAAAATAATAATAGTAAGAATAATGATAATTAACATCTACTGGGAACTTACCACATCCCAGGCATTAGTTCAGGTATTTTACATTTAATATATTATGCAATCCTCACAAAACTTTATGAGGTTGGTGTTATAGATAGCCCCATTTCACAGGTGACAATTTTCGGATGACACAGGTGATAAGTAAGTGATTTGAGAGAAATAGAGTGGTAGGGCGCTTAGATCATTTTTCTTGATATAGATGTGTCTCTCCACAAGAAGCAGCGAGGTGAGGAAAGGGGAAAATAGGGGAAGGAGCAGACATGCACAAGAGAGCCAGGGCATATACCACCCTGAAGGTGACAGTCAGGATTTGGGCTTTTCACTGAGTGAGAAGGGTAGCACATAGAGGGTGCTCATTTGTACCATATCATGATGTCCCGAGAAGTATCATGCCTATATCAGACACAGACTCATTTTTACCAACAAAACAGCTTTAGCCCAGTTACAGAAAATAATAATGTACATGGCCTTTCACTTTATGAAGCTGATAGTTCTATGAATGACAAGGAATGTTAAATAGAAAAGAAAAGAAGCATGTAGAATTGATTTTGGATCCACTTTAAGACTTCAATAGGAGGGGTGATGTGCTTTCTTTGTTAATTGCATTTAAGGGAGGCATAGAGCTACATTTCTAAATGTGGTAAAATAAATAACATTAAGGATATATCTTGAATGATTGAAAAATCAAAGTAAGTTGGCATTAAGTCTTAAATTCTCATGGCTTTTTATTAAAAAAAAATACTGGAAGAACTGAGTTCACATTATGTTCCAGCAAAATGAAATATGGCATTTTAACGAGAAATGTCATTTTCTTGGGTTATAAAAAGACAACAAAAATGATAAAGCCAGTCAACATCACTAGGGTTCTCTCTCTCTCTCTTTTTTTTCCCCCTCTCTCCCATATATCCAGTATTTTATTTTGATATACTTGTCAAGCCCTTTGGTTTCCTTTGGGAAGAAACAGCTATATGGCTAGGAAATATTACTCAGCATTTATTTATGGCTGTCATTGTTTTTAATAATGAACAGACACAGAATGATTTTTTTTTCTGTTCTTCATCAAAATCTGGAACACTAAACTTGACTTTTATTTTTTCATTTTGGATAATAGATGCCCTTTACAAATATTAGCTGGTCAAACTTTACTGTCTTCTAGAGTGAGTAGTTTATAAATCGGCACATAAATTGAGAAACTAAGACATGGTAACCAGTCACCCAGGCAGGAGAAAGGAGCAGAAATAGGCAGCTCGTGTGTTTTTCCTAAGTTTTGCTTCAGTGTGGAACATACTTTATAAGTGGTGTGATCATTTCAGAGAGGGTAGATGCATTTAATAGACAATAGTTGATTTGGGGAGACATGGGGGAGTTTACTTGCTTCTGGGAAGACCAGAGATGAGATCACTATTGCCTGCTAGATAGTTCCAGAAGAGCTTTAAAAGGAGGCAGATATATTAATAAGGAAGCAAAATATCCTTCTTATAACAGATCAAAGAGAATCTTATATTACTGACTTCCTTTTGAGTCATCTGGCCCATTAGAGTCCTACGGTAATTTATACAGTCTAATCCGCCACCTGGGAAATTTTATCTTCACCTGTGCAGCCAGTGAGGTAGATAGGGACATAATATAGTCTCACAGGGGTTTACTTTTGTCTAAGACTTATGGAGCTCACAAGAAATTTCTTCTCCCTGCCCAGCATCTCTCCATTTCTTCTGATTTCAGCCCCTTACCAAAAATAACACCAATAACACCTACCTCATATAAAGGCTATAGGTGGCTGATGAGGAAAGATGAATGAAATATTATCTGGACCATATATTTTATATATGATACCAAAGTCCACTTTTAATTCTGGGAAATCCACATCAATTTTTGAGCTCTTAGGTTCTTCACGTTCCACCCATAAAAAACTGAAGATCTGAGTTGAGAAATCAAATATTCAGAATGTCATAGATAATATACATCTACCAGAAGAACGATGAACTATTCTAAGACAACAGAAGGGGAGCCTGTCACCCTGGGCTATGTCTGATAGATAATGAGACACGGGCTGGAGAGCTCTGAAATTACTTCCTGTAAATGACAGAGAGTTGATATATGGTTTGGAACAACTATAATTCCAGACTTTCATTGCTTAAGAGGGAACCTCTAATTACATTATTAGAATTCTTACAGATTGTTTCAATTATCCATACACAGTTTGCCCATCTCTACCTGCAAATAAATGTCTAGCCCTTGTGCTAATATTTACCCTTTTGAGAGTCTAACATTTCAATGATAGAACAATCATTGACTCTAACTCTCCCCTTTTAGAGAAGAGATCTAGAGTAGTCACACCTCATAAGTGTTTAACAAATGACCTAATCAGGTCAAATAAATGTCCATGATATAGTGCAAAATTATTCATTCTTACATACATACATATTTTAGTCTACATACATTTTTTTCTTGGCAAACACCTACCATATACCAAATATTGTAAGCCTTTTACCTATTATCCATGGGTTTATTACCATCCTACTCATTTTATAGAACTCAGTTCAAGCATTCCCTCCTCCAATCATCCTTCCTGACTTCTAGTCTGACTTAGCAATCTCTTTGCTATACTCTCATAGAATGAATGGATATCTTTATCAGCATACTCATCACACTGGGATGCAACAGTTGATCTTCTGGTTTATTTTTCCTCCAGCTGGCCTCTACTCTCCATGAAGGAATGAACCATGCTTTTATTTACTATAAATTCCTCTTATATGATACATAATTGAATGTAAACTTAGTCCCAAAAGCATTGGCAAGACAAAGAACACTTTTATGCGGGGAAGTGACATGAACACATTTCTGTTTTCTAGTGTGCACAAATGCTGTGGTGAGAACTATGGCTTTTAAATGGTGATGACTGGAAGTAAAGACAGTTGGCAGTGATTTAGGAAACAGGATGGAGTTTGAACTAAGGCAAGGCTATTACTATTGAGGAGGTGAGGAGAGGACAAAAAAGGATTTTAAGGTTAAATAAAGCATTTAGAAATTTGTAGGCTGAACCTACTTTTCTCCTCACTTTTCATAGTTAATTGAAGATATTTCTTTGGGTTTCTGGTATGCACTTTTTAAAAGATGATGGTAACTTTCTCTGAAACAGGAAAGAGAACAGGAATATGCAAAGTAAGGTACATTCAGTTCTGAATATGTTAAACATGAACTCTATTTGTATGCCCCTCAAGAATCTCAAAATGAAAAGGAACATATTATCCAGGAAGACTACATCACATGGGAAATAGGGATGCTTAAAATGGAACACTACGGACAAGAATTCTAAGGGATGAACAAGGGGGAAAAATATATAAAGAACTATTCAATCGGAGGTAACACAAAGAGTAGAGCAAGAGGTGTTGTCGGCTAAGGTTAGACTACAATTTTATGTCTTTCTTTACCTGCATTGATCTCCTCCTGGGGTCTCACCCATCAGGAATTTATCTCTTTCATTCTTAATCTATAACACAGATCTTCTCAGTAACATGTGAAGAAAGAACTGTCATTCTCCAAGGAGCCTACAGCAAAAACTAAAGACTGGGCGAGACTCTTTTCCTTCCTGTTCTCAGCATGGTGCTCTCAAAATAAAATAATTCTTGCTTTCATTTTCCACCTAAAAAACTCAATTCATTGTAAATTGAAACAAATAAAAACTCTACATAATACAAATCGCATTCCAAGTGTTCTGTCGGCTAATGATATAGGAAAATTGTTTGATCAGCTTTGACAGAAATGTCCATCACCATTTTAGCAGCTTTGTCATTCACACTTGAAAGTATCCCTTATGTTTAAGTGAGGAGAAAAGGCAAGGATGAGCTCTTAAAAAAAAGGTATGGAGATAGAATCATTCTGGGCTTTGCTTAAACTCTCAAATAGACAAAACAACTGAATAATTCTGACCTAAAAATGGCAAGGCCAAGTTGTTATCCCATGCCCTGTAGACATGTGGATGGTGATTTTATTTTCCCTAAGGGAATAAATGGAAAATAATTAAGTCACACTGGTAATAAAGTTTGGTCCAGGTGAAGTTGCTACTTCAGAATTCTTGCCTCCGTCTTGGCAACTGAGAAGTTGGCCTGAAGTCTGTGACATGTGTCCTCAGTGTGAAACTTTAGCAACAAAGTGACTTGTACACTCATGTGTGCTGGAAGGGCAGTGTGATTTTGCCTGAAAAATCCATAGAAGCTTCTGAAGACTCACACAGAACTATGGAAGCGCTTAGAAGTGATTGCTAGATTCTCTGACCAATGGTGGTATGCAATATCAATATGAGACAGGGTTTTCTCTCCTTACAAAATTGCAGTAGTTTAGGCAAAGATGATGGCAGCTGCAGGTGGTCCTTAGGAGACAGAATGCCTACTGAGCATTGTAGGAAAAGTCTCCATGAAGTTTGTACATCCAGGACAAATCAGGCCCTCACATTGAGTATAGAGTACAGTCACTTTGTTCCCATCAGTCACACCTGGTGCTATTTACCCAGCATGGTTAAAGAGCACAGTTTGCCAACTAGAGATCTGCAGAGGGTGTACTGGGAGTCCAAGAAATTATTGCTTTGCTGCCTTCTCTAGGAAGCCAGAGACACTGAGTTTAGGCAGAAATACTGCATTACACTACTTTGTTGCAATAGAGAAGGCACTGATTCCATAACTCATGCTCTTCTGGTAGCTACCAAGCTCTTTTCAATTACCGAGAGCTAAGGATAAAGAAAGGAATTCAGGCTCTGTCTCCTTGATGGCAAAAATCTGCTTAGTTCGGCCCCAAAGCTTAGTGAATGAAGGGTGAAAAGTCAAACAAATCTATGTTCAGGATTATGTATGTTTAGAGCAGTCAAGGAAGCATTAGAAATACATTTTTGCTTAAAATGAAGAAAATAAGTCTCTGGAGAAGGGAAATGGCATATTTAGAGTCACTGTGTGAGGAAAATAATATATGTTACTTTCTGTCAGAAGCTTTAAGAGTCACGTGTAAGTTGAACTAAAACAAATAATTCTAAGATTTATATGGAACCATAAGAGACCCAGAATTGCCAAAGCAAACCTGAGGGAAAAGAACAAAGCAGGAGTCATAACCCTCCCAGACTTCAGGCAATACTACAAAGCTACAGTAATCAAAATGGAGTGGTATTGGCACAAAAACAGACATATGGATCAATGGAACAGAATAGAGAGCCCAGAAATAAACCCACACACCTACAGTCAATAAATCTTCCCCAAAGAAGCAAAAATATACAATGGGAAAAAGGCAGTCTCTTCAGCAAGGGGTGTTGGAAAAGTTGGACAGTCACATGTAAATCAATGAAGTTAGAACACACCCCCACACCATACACAAAAATAAACCCAAAATGGCTTAAAGACTTAAACATAAGACATGACACCATAAAACTCCTAGAAGAGAATATAGGCAAAACATTCTCTGACATAAACCATACCAATGTTTTCTTAGGTCAGTCTCCCAAAGTAATAGAAATGAAAGCAAAAAATAAACAGATGGGACCTAATGGAATGCACAGGCTTTTGTACAGCAAAGATAACCATAAACAAAATGAAAAGATCAACCTACGGAATGGGAGAAAATATTTGCAAATGATGCGACTGACAAGTGATTAATCTCCAAAATACACAAACAACTCATACAGTTCAACAACAAAAAAACAAGCAACCCAATAGAAAAATGGGAAGAAGAACTAAATAGGCATTTCTCCAAGAAAGACATACAGATGGCCAAAAAGCACACAAAAAGATGCCCAACATCACTAATTATTAGAGAAATGCAAATCAAAAGTACAATGAGGCACCACCTCACACCTGTCAGAATGGCCATCATCAAAAAGTCAACTAATAACAAATGCTGGAAAGGGTGTGGAAAAAAGGGAACCCTCCTACACTGTCGGTGAGAATGTAAGTTGGTGCAGTCACTATGGAAAAACAGTATGGAAGTTCCTCAAAAAACTAAAAATACAGTTGCCATATGATCCAGCAATCCAACTCCTGGGCATATATATGAACAAAACTATAATTCAAAAAGATACATTCACCCTTATGTTCATAGCAGCACTTTTCACAATAGCCAAGACATGGAAACAACCTAAGTGTCCATCAACAGATGAATGGATAAAGAAGGTGTGGTACATATATACAATGGAATACTACTCAGTCATAAAAAAGAATGAAATAATGTCATTTGCAGCAACATGGATGGAACTAGAGACTATTGCACTAAGTGAAGTAAATCAGAAAGAGAAAGACAAATACCATATGGTATTACTTATATGTGGAAACTAAAATGTGACACAAATGAACTTATCTATAAAATGGAGACAGACTCACAGACATAGAGAACAGACCTGTGGTTGCCAAGTGGGGAGGGTGGGGGAGGGATGGAGTTGGAGGTTGGGGTTAGCAGATGTAAGCTATATTATATATGGAATGGATAAACAACAAGGTCCTACTGTATAGCATAGGGAACCATACTCAATCCTATGATAAACCATAATGGAAGAGAATATTAAAAAAGAATGTATATATATGTATAACTGAATCACTTTGCTGTACGGCAGAAATTAACAAATCACTGTAAATCAACTATACTTCAATTAAAAAAAGAATCATGTGTAAGTTACCTTATCCACTTTCCTATCAGGAAAAATATAGAAACAGGGAGATGGAGCTCCCTCCAGCCTAGGTCCCTGAGTCAGGACAACATAGAACAAAGCTTCCTAGACGCCCCAGGATGGACAGGTGGTGTGAACATATAATAAGCCTTTCACTCATTTAAGCCACTTAGACTCAGGGATTATTTATTTTAATTTCAGTGTTGTTTTTATTGCAGCACAGTTAAGCCTACATTGATTGATATATCCATCTAGTAAGTGGAGTTTCTAGAGGCAGAATCCACGTTTACTTATGTGTAGCCTAGTTCTTGGCCTATAATATTAACACAAAGCTGCATGCAAAAGCGCATACCAATATGTGTACCCAACCACATGTGGTTAAGGAAATACGGCACTAATTACATGCGATAGATGAGTGATACTTACGGCTGCTTAGCTGACCTTTAGAAATGCATGACCGTGCTAACCTTGGTAGTCACATCTATAGTTTAGATGTCATGGGGAAGTGTAACCTGGTTCAAAACTATAATCACGGACGAGATTATTCCATTACTCCTTAGGCTTGCATTTATCTCTCTAAAATGCAACCCTGATCTCCCTCCCCATGTAAATCCATGTATTTGCTGAGATCGTCTATGTGTATCTGTTAGGATTGAGTTCAATTGTAAGTAACAACCACCACCAAATTAACAGTGGCTGCAACAAATAAAAGTTGTGGGTTTTTTTTTCCATGTATCAAATATTTAGGGGTAGGCAGCCACTCAAGTATGTTTTTGATACCTAGATCCTTTCTTGTCTTTGGTTCTTATCATGGTCTCCTTCTTTCTTATGCTGGATGCATTGTGCCTGCAAAATGAATGCTGTAGCTCTAGTCATCACAGCCACACTTAGAGTAAAAAAAAAAAAAAAAAAAAAAGGGAGGGAGAAAGGACAGTAGTGCTTGCAGAGTTCACTTCAGTCTCACTGGCTAGGACTGTGACTTATGCCCCCTCCTCAGGGCAAGAGATGCTGAGAAATTGCAAACAAGAATTTTCATGATTGGCTTAGACTAATCCATCACTTGAAAGCGAGCATATTCTCTCCCAGAACAAAATCAGGACTCCTGCTACCAAGGAAGAAAAGAATGAGTATATACTTATTACATTTATTCCAGGTCATGAGATGGAAGATGATGTCACCTCAGTACACCTGATAAATGGTCTATTGCCCAACTCACCCCAATTGTCGTTATAAGAGCACGGAAAGAGAAGGCTCTTTAGGACAATGAAAATTGTTTATTGGGCCCTCTCCTAGAGGTTCATTCATTCTAGCTTCTTTTTTAAATGAATTAAGGCTCTTGAGTCATGTCAGGACAAAGACTGAGAGTGCTTGACTGCCTAGCCTTGTTAGAAAACTACAGGAATATGCTCAGTGAGAGATGTGGCTTGTTAATTCCAGTTCTTGCTAACTCCACAGGGATGGTAGCAAGCACCAGGCTTTGGATTCAATGAGACATGGTTTGACTCAAGAATCCACTATTTGGCAGCTGTTTGATCACAGGCATGGATCGTTTTACCTCTGTGATTCTCACCTTTTTTTCTTTTTAACTTTTATTTTATGTTGGAGTAGAGCCGATTAACAATGTTGTGATAGTTTCAGGTGCACAGCAAAGGGACTCAGCCATACATAAACATGTATCCGTTCTCTCCCAAACTCCCCTCCCATCCAGGCCGCCACATAACATTGAGCAGAGTTCCCTGTGCTATACAGTAGGTCCTTTTTGATTATCTGTTTTGAATATAGCAGTGTGTATGTGATTTTCACCCTTATGTGGGATAATAAATTTTAGGATTTTCAAGCAAATTAAGTTGTAATAGGTAATTTATATGTGTTAATATTACTCATAGGTTCTTCACAAAATAAAAGCACTGGGGGCAACTTAGAAAGAGATTTAGTAGAAGTGAAGCAATGAGAAGGTTGCATTTGGAGTAGTCAAACATCGACCCCCAATGCTCTACCAGGAATTCAATTTTTCCTCACTATTTCAACTGCTCTTCATAATAAAAACCCTTCTTTGGATTAAACAAAAATCTGAAAATCTCTTTCTTTCAACTTCTCTGAGACTTAGTTAGTGGTTTCTTATTCTTTGAATTATTCCTTATGCCATATGTTGTATAATTTATACAGAACACTCTCTCCTGTCTTGTATTATTTAATTCTCCAAAGTGTTTGGAGAAAGGATTTTATATGAACGCAGTGACACAAAATAAAGCGGCATTATACCAGCGTCTTGCATCTTTAATAAAGTTGCTCTCAAACAGCATTTCAATAAATGAAATGTACCTAGGAATGAAAAGTTTTCATATATCAAAGGTACGCTATGACCTGCTCTGGGACATAAAGCCTAATGCCATAACAGAGCCCAGAGGCTTGTGTTTGATTTGATTTGGCTTTCTTTCTTTTCTTCTAAAGGAATAACACCTACTTTCCAAAATAATAATCATAAGAGAAAAAACCCATCTCATCCAATGACAGAAAAAAAGCACCATTAAGATTGAAAGCATTCAGTGAATGTTAGATCCTAAGCTTTGAGGGAAAACTACACACACACACACACACCCCAAAGAAGGGAAAGGGGGCTTTTTCAATTTTAATAATTTATAACACATCTCCAGGAATGTTCCAAGCCTCCTTCTGTAAGAAACTGTCAAACATGAAACAAAGAACAAGGAGAGAATCCCTGAAGCACTTAGTTTAGCATGAGTGAGATTTATGATTAGGGATACCTATGTGTGTAGACAGAGTGGCTTCCAAAGCCCCAGAGCGAAGGCAAATGGAAGCGCCCTTATTGGTGATGGGAAATGGGAAAAAAAATGAAAAACACCTGACAAATGTGACATCACCTTCCTGATCCTGTGACACCACTGCTACAAATAAGACTGCCTCCTCATCATTCCACGGTGAGCTGCTTATTATAATGGGAAAGAATTGTCATTCAAAGCTACACAGAATGCAGTATTTGCCTTAAAGAGAAGAGAATTCCTTTTTCCCCAAGTAAGCGTCTCCATGGCAAAAACTGTAGAGTACTAAGCAGACAGCTTTGCTCCCACACAGTGCCCGAAGGGGATCCAAAGTGTACAGTGTGACACAGACCCATTTCAGGCCCTTTCTTCTAGAGTACGGAGACATATTAGTCTCCAAGTCCAAGAGTCTTCTGCTGAAAGGTAAGTATATCATGGAAGAATAACACCTAAGAGATTATCGGCTAGCTCACAGGACAAAGGTCCTATAATGGCCAGAGACAGATGATGCAAGAGGTAATAGAAATCAGAAAGGTACACAAGAAATTTTATCCATTTAATACATTTGATGGGGACAAGTCTTATTTAAGAGTGGGAAGACAGAGACTACTTTTCCATTACCTTTTTGTTTTCCGTTCTTTCCTTTCCTCTAGCTCCTGCCTTTGTAAATACGACTTTAGTCTTGCCAAGTAAACCTGGAAGTTTGAGAAAAAAGGTGACTGCTTCCCTACCATTTAAAACTGGGAGAGGAATGTCACATTTAAATAAGAAAGCACAAATAATCTTTGCAATGCCTGCTATGTGTTGGACATTCTCCTAGGCACCATAACATATGCTATTCCCTATAATTCTAAGGGTATCTTATAAAATATTATTATAATTTTAAAAAATAGTAAAGAAGACTTTGTGAGAGAAAGTAATTTGCTCACGATGTCATAACTAAGAGCTAGCCAGCAGGATTTGAAACCAAATATCCCTATAAACACTATATAAATACTATTTTTCAGACTGGAGAAAAGCATTGATAAAATCACTAGGGTACTGATAAATATCCTTTCTTATGTCAAAATGAATAGAATTTTTACAAGCCTACTTCCTTCCCCCCATCCTCCTTTTCTTCAAAAAATGTTTTATGAGCATTCACAAAGTCTGTGACTAGAGCAGTGAACAAAACAAGCACCATTCTTGGGGTGCTTGTGTTCTAGTGGGTGGGGCAAAAAACAAACAGAGAAATGAACACATTTTGGGTAGCAATGAGCACAACAGAGAAATGTAAGACCACAGATGGGGATAGAGAATGAAGAGCTAAGGCCGTGTTTGCGGTAGTTTTGGTGGTATGTTTTAGGAGATTGTTCTCATAGCATAATATTTAAGCAGAGATTTGAATGAATGAGTGAGCAGAGGAAACAAGTGCAAGGATCCTGCAGGCCATGGTAGCACTTCAGCTCTTATGCTGAATAAGAGGCAAAGGCATTGGAGGGTTTTTAAGTGGAGTCGTGACATGATGTAATGCAAGAGGTGAAAGGAGCTGGCTAGAAGTACTCAAAGTCTGGATGTATTTTAATTATAGCCAACAGGATACAACAAAGAATTAGATGGGAGGTATGTGTGAGAGAGGTATCAAGAAAAAATGATGGATTTGGGCATGAGTCACTGTAAGCAAATTGCACACCAAGAGTTTGAGTGAAGATAGGAATATCCTGAGATCTTAAGCCTGGCTATAGTTTCAGTCCACAACATCACCTCACCCAGCTTGCGGACTTTGTAATCCTCTTTCCTTTGGTTTAGACCTCTTGTATTGGGATACTGGAGGCATCTTTTGTCATCCAATTTGATACTGCGTTATCCATGTGTTATTTATTCAAATTTGTTTCAGGGCAAGTTTGATTTTGTTTCTTTCCCCCTAGTTTGCTTGAAATCTTAACCAATTGTTTAAGTCTGAGTCTCTGTAATAAACCCTTTAGAAATGGAAATGACAAGTTTCATGGCACAAGGCATACCAGAGATTTGAGTTTCTTTCACTACCAGAGAAATGATCATCACGAGGAAGAAATCTGGCAGTGATACTGCCATTGTTCAATTCTAGCCCCAAATTCTAATATACACACAAAACAACAAAGCCAAGAAATGTGTTTTGTTCTCAACTTATGCTATTCATGAAGAAAATCTCTTGCCGCAGAGTCGAACTTTTCCAGGAATTGTCAGACAAGGAAGAACAGATTTCAAAACTTCGGAATTCTTGTGACTCCGAAATTTTCAGTTGAAAATTTCCTATGAAAGGGAAGGCAATGACTTTTTTGCCCCTATAAGCTAGATACTCTTCTCCAATTATTGTCATGTTGTCTTGAAGTCGTGTATGCTAGGGCAGAGTTGCATGCCCAGTTACCAACCTGGGAGTACAGACTCCCAGATATAGATCATAGAATTTCCCCACTTCTTTCCAGATACTGGTGGAGTCATCAGTGGTCTATGATGTGTGCCTTCAGAGATCTACACAAAACTGGTTGTGATAGAAGATATCCTTTTACCTCAAAACTTTATCATTTGGGGTTTAATCTCCTGGAGCTTTCCCACAATTCACATCCATCCTCCTTATCTTTTTTCTTTAATTTTTTTCTACGTGCTTAAAGCTAAACTGCTTGGATCAAATCTTGAGCCCAAATTTCATTGCCTGTCTGACTGCAGGCAAGTTACTTAATCTCAGTGAACCTCAATCCTCACCTAAAATGGAAAACTCAGGTGGGGGAGCAGGGCACACAGAAAGCACACAAGAACATGTTTACACCAGTTGAGAAGTTCTGGACAGATATAAAGTGAAGTAGTGAGAACCAGAGAAAGTAGAAGACATGGAAACACTTCCCAGCTCAAGTACTTTTGGGAGTAGGGAGATGCATGGAGGAAATTTCAATAAGACCTGGGCATTGAGGCAGGGCACTGGAGAGAATATTTGCCAGATTTGATCTCAAGAACTTATCAGACTTTTATTCTAGAACTAGCATGACACTTAAGCGTTATCTCATTTGCAAATTCCAAATGGTTGCTAATGGCTGCCCAGAGCAATATGTTGAAAAATATTCTAATGTGTAGCCTGGACTAATCAGGACCAAGATCTATTGTGAATGTCTTGGATCATACTGATGCCATGGGAGCAGAGTGGGAAAATGGAGGCACTGAAGCACATTATTTGCTAGTTTTCCCTTGCATTAGGAAACTGTCCTGAGGATTTTATTATGCATTGGCTACACGTAGGCCTTGGTGCTTTATGCCAGATGTGTTTTACTAGGACTCCCCTAAAGTTCTTTTCTTTGTACGAGTCCTTGAGTTTTTTGTGTTCAAAATATTCATCCTAATGCTTGTATAGTTGTTCTCCAGACTGTAAAATTAAGAAACATGCATTGTTGACATAAAAGGCCCTATCTCCATAGCAAGGAATACCGTTAATGCTTTACCGTAAAATCCTTGACTTCTTAAAATTAGATTTCAATCGAAAAACTCATCTTTGTTCAGTTTTGGCTATTTAAAAATTATGGAGAAGTAACAAGAATAAAGGTAAAATCCTGTGCTATCCTGCATAAACTCAGTTTTGTCCATTACTAATATTTTGGTGAATATAATTTTTATCTTCTTTCCCATTGTGTATGTGTGTAGTAGATACATATATATATATATATTTGTAGGTACATATGTATATTTGGGGTGTATAGATTTTTAGGCAAATACAGAATCATGTTGTTGCACATACTCTTTTATTACGGTTTTTTAAAAACTTAATATAACTATATCAGTTTCTTGTTTCTCATGTACACAAATTACCATAGACTTGGCAGCTTAAAACAACTAACTTTATTATCTTACAGTTATGGAAGTCTGAAGTTGGAAATGGGTCTTACAGTATTAAAATCAAGCTGAGCTACATTTCTTCTGGAGGCTCTAAGGGAGGATCTATTTTTCTTGCTTTTCCCAGCTTCTAGAAGCTACCTGTATTGCTTGGCTGCGTTTCCTTCCTCCAATTGCAAAGCCAGAAGCAGCACTGCTCTCTCTCTCTCTCTCTTATACACACATCTCTGTTCCCATGGGCACGTTTCCTCTGACTCTGACACTCCTGCCTCCCCCTTATAAGAACACATAATTTCATTCATTTCACCTGCAAAATTCAGGCTTATTTTCCCATATTAAGACCTTTAACTAAATCATATCTGAAAAATTCCTTCTTTCTATGCAATACAACATATTCACAGGTCTAGGGATTAGGACATTGACATCTTTGGAGGGGGTTAACATCCTTGGAGGGGTAGGCGTTATCCTGTCTACCACACATTGCACATCTGGATATTTTATGGCAGCTTGAACACACACATTTATCTCTACTACGGTGTTAATGGGATAGTAGAAAGGAAGAAATCAATTTTAATAAATGCTGTCTATTAAATCCTAAATAGATAATGGAATGAGAGAGTAGACCATAGCAACTGAGCAATTTAAACAGTTTGGGATAAATGGGAAGCAGATGGAAGAGTGCAAAATGATTTAACAGAAAGTAGAAAGTTGAAATATAAGTCAACAGAGGAATAATTCTAACAAACATGAAGCGTAATCACATACAGTACTCTGGAAAGGTCTTAGATATGGTAGCATTTTGAAATTAGTAAGGAATGTCTGAGAAGTGTGCTAAAAAAAAAAGAATTTCTGAAAGACTGTAAAATCACCAGAGAGCTATCAAATTACCGGAGACATCCTCCTTCACTTCAGTCAGGCAAATAGTCCTCCTCTCTACATACCAGCGAGGAAAGGTTTATTCCCTGGAGAGTAATAGGTAGAGCATCCTTGGAGT
Organism: Neophocaena asiaeorientalis asiaeorientalis; assembly: GCF_003031525.2. Lineage (NCBI taxonomy): Eukaryota > Metazoa > Chordata > Mammalia > Artiodactyla > Phocoenidae > Neophocaena > Neophocaena asiaeorientalis. Next base: position 8,256,518 of record NW_020185331.1, on the reverse strand, counting down.
CAGATGAAGGTCATTCATTGGAGGAAAGGATGCTGTGGTTCACTGACATTCAGGAATTGACTAACAATCCATATAATGACCAGTGCAACATCCATCTCCCTGCTTTTGTTCAACTCACAAAACACTGGCTTTGAGGTATATATCTCTAGGCAGAAGATTGCACAATTCTTCTCTGGAGAAATTGATTAGTCCAAAAGAAAACATCCCACACACTGACATTCAGAATTCTCCAATGAAATGACCACCTGGTCACCCAACAGTCAGAACCACCATCAACAAACACAGACCTTCCAATCAGCTTTTTAGAAAGCTACTATAAACTATGAATTTATAGCCAGGTCATACCCAATGTCTGAGTAAAGCTTTTGACAAGAAAGAGAGAAACCAACCAATAAAATAGAAATAAGTTGGTGAAAATAGTGTCAGTGAAAAGAATGGAAGATAACCTCAAAAATAAGATAATTAGTACAAGCAAAAAGAACTAAATGTTATGTAGAAAGGACAAATAGGGAATAATAATACCGTAAATGTTAAAAATAAAAGAGCAGAAATTTAAAAGCAAACAGAAGAGTTGGAAGATGACATTGAGTAACTATTATTAAGCATGGAACAATGGGCAGTATATTAGTTTCCTAAGACTGTTAAGACAAATTACCACAAAGTTCGTGGCTTAAAATACCAAAAAATTTCACAATATTGATTCTTCCAATCCAAGAACATGGTATCTCTCTCCACGGTTTGTGTCGTCTTTGATTTCTTTCGCCAGTATCTTAGAGTTTTCTGTGTACCAGTCTTTTGCCTCCTTAGATAGTTTTATTCCTAGGTATTTCATTCTTTTTGTTACAATGGTAAATGGGATTGTTCCCTTAATTTCTCTTTCTGATCTTTTGTTGTTAGTGTATAGGAATGCAAGAGATTTCTGTGTAAGAATTTTGTATCCTGCAACTTTATAAATTCACTGATTAGCTCTAGTAGTTTTCTGTTGGTCTCTTAAAAAAATTTATTCTCTTGCAGTTCTGGAGGCTAGAAATCTGAAATCAATGTGTCAGCAGAGTCACATTCTCACTGAAGGCTCTGAGGACAAATCCTTCAATGCCTTGTCCAGCTTCTGGTGGCTACAGGCATTGCTTGACTTGTGACTACATTCTAATTTCTGCTTCCATTTTCACATGGCCTCCTCTTCTCCCAGCACATCTCCTTTGTGTGTCTCTTGTAAGGACACTTGTCATTTAATTTAGGGTCTACCTGGATAATCCAGGATGATCATGATTTGAAATATTTAACTTAATTACTTCTGTAAAGAACCTTTTTTCAAATGAGTTCATATTCATAGGTTCTGGGAGTTACCATACGGACATAACTTTTGGGAGGTCACCATTCAACCCATCACAGGGAGAAGGAGAACACAGGAGAAAAACTACAGGAAAATTAGAAAATCAATTTAAGAGGCTTAGCATCCAACAGAAATTCCAGGAAAAGAGAAATAGAAGATTAAAACTTGTCAAATATATGAAAATTCTCAGAACTGATGGGTATGAGTTTTCAAAATGAAAGGTGTTACTTTCCATTTTAGCTCCAACATATACAGTCTGGAATTCATCATTCTTACCTTTATATCAAGGAAAAAGCTGAACAAACTGAAAATCAATGACTTTCTTAGACCCATCAGAAAACTGAGTTTACAGGATTAACTGCTACCCTCATATCTGTAGAGACAGACAAATTAGAAAGTCACAGAGGAGGTCTGTTTACCTACAGAAGCTATTGGAGGCATAAACTGGTAAGCACACTTGTATGGCAATTTTAGTAAATTGCTGGAGTCGGAGTGTAGACTAGCCTGAGAAACAGAAACTTTGGGGTCTCAATCTTACATGGAACCCCCATATTTTCATGGTCTTTATCTCTAAAAACCTCACCAGTTTCTTGTGACTGGTGAAGATCTGTTAAGCCTATAGTCTTTGTAGAGAGAGGGGAAGAATAATCCTCGTGAAATATGTCCATGGTCTTCTCTATAACAAAAGCCAACTTTCCTAGGGGAGAGGGGGTACCAGAGCTTATCCCAGAGCTGTGGAATAAGAGGATTCCTCTCATTCCATCTCTCTCTACCTTCTTGTTTTAACTAAAGGGAAGTAGGGAAGCTATCTAAAAAGAAAGACTCAAGAAGGTAACAGGCCATTCAAAGACTGATATTTAAGTTTAAGACTATAAAACACTTCCCTTCTCCTGTACCTTATCACTATGCCAACAGGACTCTAATAATATTATAATGGATTACAGATGAATGAGCTACAAAACATAGACTCTCTCTTAGAAGGAATAATTAGAGATGTCCAACTTCACATGGAACATTTATCTGGATGAACTGTATTCCAGGCCATAAAACACATCTTAACAAATTTAAAAGAAAAGGACTAATATGAAGTACATTTTCAGACCAAGATGGAAATAAACTAGAAATCATAACAGAAAGATAGCTGGAAAACACTCAAATATTTAGAAATACAACTATACACTTCTAAATAATGTATGAGTTGAAGTGTCAAGAGAAAGTTAAAAATATTTTAAAATAAATTAAAATAAAAACACAACTCATCAAAGTTTGAGGGACACAGAGAAGGCAACACTTAGAGGGAAATGCATAGCATTAAATTCATAATTTAAAAAGAAGAAATATCTAAAATCACCTAAGCTTGCACTTTAGGAAGCCAGAGAAGGAAGAGACGTTTAGGATTACAGAAAGCAGAAGAAAAAACTAATAAAAATTGGAGCAGAAATTAATGACACTGAAAACAGTAAAACAGTTGAGAAAATCAACCGAACCAAAGGCTAGTTCTCTTATTGATGTTAATAAAATTAGTAAACCTCCAGCTAGACTGAACAAAACTAAAAGTAAAAAGGCACAAATTATCAGCTTCAGAAAGGAAATAAGAGTCATCACTACTAATTCTATGGATATTAAAATGATAATAAAGAAATACTACAAACAACACTATACCAAATTTTTTTTTATTATTTAGACAATATGAAACAATTCTTTGAAAGACACAAACTACCAAAATTCACAAAAGGAGAAATAGAGAGCCTGAGTAACTCTTTTTGTACTAAAGAAATCAAATCAATAATGAATAACCTTCCAAGAAAGAAAACACAGGTCAAATATTTAAGGAATGTTTGGTTAATTCTACAAATATTTAAGGATGATCCATAATCTCTGCCTGGACATAGAAGGCAGAGATTCATTCTACGAGGTTAACCTTACTCTAAGACCAAAACCAGACAAAAACATTGTAAAAAGGGAAACAACAGATCGACATCTTTGATGAGCATAGATAAAGGTTTTCTTAACAACATATTAGCAAAGTGAATTCAACAGTGAAAGCAAAATAATCATATACCACAACCAAGTGAAATTTACTCCAGGTACACAAGGATTGTTCAATATTAGAAAATTAATCAATGCAATTCTCCACATCAAAAGACTAAAGAACACAAATTACATGATCATATCAATTGATGTAGAAAAAGCACTGGAAAAAATCCAAAAAATACTCATTCATAATTACATTATCAGGGCTTCCCTGGTGGCACAGTGGTTAAGAGTCCGTCTGCCAATGCAGAGGACATGGGTTCGAGCCCTGGTCCGGGAAGATCCCACATGCCGTGGAGCAACTAAGTCCATGTGCCGCAATTACTGAGCCTGCAAGCCACAACTACTGAGCCCATGTGCCACAATCACTGAAGCCTGTGTGCCTATAGCCCATGCTCCGCAGCAAGAGAAGCCACCGCAATGAGAAGCCCGGCACTGCAACGAAGAGTAGCCCCTGCTCACAGCAACTAGAGAAAGCACGCTCACAGCAATGAAGACCCAGTGCAGCCAAAATAATAATAATAATAATAATTACATTATTAGCAAACTAGGGAGAGGGACTCCTACTTAAATAAGAACATCTACATAAAAGGTACATTATACCTAATGGTAAGACTCTGGGCACCATCTCTCTAAGACTGGGATCAAGGAGAGTGTATCATTTCTCATCCCTTCTATTCAATATCATACGAGAAATCCTAGATAGTGAAACAAGACAAGGAAATAAAATAAAAGATAACCATATAGGAAAGCAAGAAATAAAAATGTTTCTCTTGTCAGATGGAAAAAACCCCAAAGAATTGACAAAAATCTCCAGCAACTAATAAGTAAAACAAGATCACAGAATATAAGGCTAATATACAAAAGTAAATTGCTTTACAAAAATACTTGTACTGTAAAATAGGCATTTTAAATTTAAAAAGCAATACCATGTATGATAGCACCAAACCCATGAAATATTTAGGTATATTACATGTGTATAATATAGTTGTACCTATATATAAATTTGTAATCTAACAAAGCTTATATGCAGAAAACTACAAAACTCTAATGAACAAAATTAAAGATCTAAATAAATCAAGAGCTAATCTATGTTAGTGGAATAAACCGTAAGACTCAATATTTTAAGATTTCACTTTTTCCTAACTTGATCTATGGATTAAACACAATCCTAATCAAAATCCCAGCAGGCTGTTTCATAGATATTGATAAACTGATTTTAAAGTTCATGTGGCGAGGCAAAAGATCTAGAATAGCCAACACAATACTGAAGAAGAATAAAGCTGGAAGACTCACATATGTGATTTCAATATTTATTACAATATAGAAATCAAGACAGTGTGGTGTAGGCAAAGAATATATACATATAGCAGTGTAACAATGTACAGAGTCCAGAAATAGACCAATACAAATATAGTCAACAGTTCTTTTGAGAAAGAAGTCAATTCAATGGGCAAAATAGTCTTTTCAACAAATGGTGCTTGGAACTATATATAGATAAGCCTAGACCTAGATAAGCAAAAGTCAACTTAAAATGTAACATAAACTTAAATATAAATATCAAATGGGAGAAAATCACCATCACCTGGGCTAGGTGACGAGATTTTAAATATAATATCGAGAGCCCAATCCATGAAAAAATGTTTGATGAACTAGACTTTAGTAAATTAAAAAAACTTCTGCTCTGGAAAAGACTCAGTTAAGAGAATGAAAAGGCAAGCCACAGACTGGTAGAAATATTTGCAAAATATGTAAAATATGCAAAAAATCAAAAATATACAAAAAATATTTAAAACTGAACAATAATAAAATACATAAGCCACTTGAAAAATGAGCATAAGATCTGAACAGACACCTCACCAAAGATTTACATATGCCAAATAATCATACAAGAAAATGCTCAACATCACTTGTCAGTAGGGAACTGCAAATTAAGATAATAAGATACTGCTAAACATATATTTAGAATGTCTAAAACACAAAACATTAACAACCAAATGCTGGTGAGATGTGTAACAACAGGAACTCTTACTCCTTTCTGGTAAAAATGCAGATGATACAGCCACTTAGGAAGACAGTTTGTCAGTATCTTACAAAATTAAACATCGTCTTAACGTATGATCCACAGTCATGTGTCTAGGTTTACCTAGACTTGAAAACTTATGTCCAAATAAAAACCTTCTCGTGAATGTTTATTGAAGCTTTATTCATAATGGCCCAAAACAGGAAGCAAGTAAGATATCCTTAAGAGGTAAATGGATACACAAAATGTGGCATATACTGATAAAAGAATATTGTTCAGTAATTTTTAAAAAATGAGCTGTCAGCCATGAAGAGACATGGAAGAGTCTTAAATGCATATCACTAAGTTAAGGAATTTCATTGGCAAAGGCTACACATTGTATGATTCCAATTATATGACGTTGTGAAAAAGGCAAACCTAGAAACCGGGGGTGGGGGGTTGGATAATTGAAGCACAAGGGAATTTTTAAGGTAATGGAACTAAATGTATGAAACTATAATTCTGGATCCATGGCATTATGCCTTTTGCAAACCCCATTTAAATGTACAACACAAAGAGTAAACCTTAATGTACAATTTTTTTTTAATGGCCGTATGGGAGTCCCAGGATTAAAGACAGAATCTGATAAAAGAATCAATTATGTACAATATATTGAACCACTTCACTGAAGTGGTTAAAGGTATAAGAAACTGACCTAAGTAACTTTAGAAATGATTGGATTCCAAAAGGCTAAAGGTAAAAGGAACTGCATATAATAACTGTATACTAGATGATAAAGTTCTTTCCCCACAGAGATACAGGTTAACATTTCTAAAATCACTATACATGGATACTGGAATTGAACACTTAAGTAAATAAATGGTGGATGTTAGGAGCCAGGATTCTCACTGTTGAAGTTGGAGGTTACAGCTAAACAAGACGAGGAGGCTAAATTATCATGGTGGTAATGCCTTAGAGTTGGAGACATCATTATGAACTCATGCTTAGCTTAAGATAAATATAGATCGTGATATGTGTGTGTGCTTGCACATATGCACACGCATGTTGGTATCCACGCATATATCTCCTGGCTCTGTCAGCTGAGAGCATCTAAAAGCAATTTCATCCTAGCTGGCAAAAGCACACCTAGTACCCAGATCTGGTTTTCTAATACCATTCTTTGGATGATTGTAGGACTTGGGGCAGAAATATATAAGATGAGCCTGGAGCTTCATGTAGTGACAGAAGGTAAGGAAGTGCTCAAACACACACACGTACAATGATGGGTGTATGCCAAAGAGATACAGGAGCCAACTGAAGGAGCTCCCAATTGCCAAACATTTTAGGGAATAATAACCTGAAGTATAAAATGAATATCCATAAATTCATATGTATATATAGAGGATTAAATAAATAAATGTGGGAGAATAGACAAATCTTTCATGCAGGAGAATTCCAAATAATTTATATAGATACTCACTCTTCAAGAGGTGGAGAATAACTCTCCAGTCCTCAAGCGTGGGCTGAGCATTGCAGCTTTATTACAAAGAGTACAGTATGGAAAGGAAGAAAATAAAGAGTAAACCTACAGTGGAGGAACATGACAAACACTGCACCTAGCTAGGTGATCAAAGTTAATATCAACAATGATGAGTCACGCCCACAGTACGAACCCTTGATATGATATGATGAAATAGCATTACCACTGTAGTTGTCTTCCAAAAAACGTAACATCTCATTTCAACCATAAGAAGAACATCAGGCAGACCCCAAATGACGGCCATTCTTCAAAACGTCTCAAGTCACAAACTCAAAACTCTCAAGGTCATAAACAACAAGGAAAGTCTAAGAAACTGACAGCGTTGAGAGAATTCTAAGGAGTTCTGATGACTCAATGACGTGTGGTATTCTAGATGGGATCCTAGAACAGAAAAGAACTCTAGTGAAAAACTCAGGTAATCTGAATAAAGTATGGACATTAGTTAACGTATCAATATTCATTCATTAATTGTGATGAAAGTACCATACTACTGTATGATGTAAATAATAGGGAATACTGGCTGTAGAAGAACTTTCTGTACTGTGTTCGTAATAATTTTTTAAAATCTAAAACTGCCATAAAATGAAAATTTTGTTTAAAAAAGAGGTACAACAAAGTAAGTGCTTGACACAGTGAATGAAAAAATACCCAGAGTAAAGCATATCATCACAGAGTTTATAATACTGGGGAATATCACTGGACTTTTCAAAAACAATACTGAAAGTCCGATGAAAATGGAACAATATCTTTCGACTTCCATTATGATCTTCTCTATTGAGATACTGTAAAAAAAAAAAAATAGTAGGCTGAATTCAGGAGAATATCCTGATTCATGTAGATCTCATAAATTACAAGAGAACTGATAATCTAATCCATCTTTATTTGACACTTGAACAAGCATTTCCAAAAGCATTTCCATGATTTGCAAAGCACGTCATGTCAGTAAATATTTTGCAAAGAAAGATTCCATGGTCACATTAATTTGGAAAATAGTGAGTGAAACCAAGGTAAGCTTTTACTATGCCTCCCGGCTTTGTGAAGGTCCAAAGGGAACACCAGTCCCACATATATAGGTTGAGGAAGCCAGGTTTTTACAGAGCATCTCCAGGCCATATCCCAGCACTTTAGGAGATACTGCCCTAACATTCAAAGTAGTGGACGGACACCAGTTAGCAGAAATATACATTATATATATATATATTTTTTTTAACATTATTTCTAGAGTAACTGAAATTCTCAATAATTCAAGAAAGGCCAGTATTTCTAAGTATTATTTAGGCATTAAATAGGAGCAAAACATTCCAATGTTAGAAGTGAGGATTAAGTTCATAAAGAGAAGGGAAGTATAGGGGAAAGACTGGAGGGAGGGAAAAGGGAACCATTAATGGGGACACATCAGAACAAACTCTTTTCCCTGATCCTTCTGTCTACCTCAAGAAGGTGTTTTACTCTTTTCTGGAGCACCTATTATATGCCATGAACTGCAGTTGAATAGATGAAATGGGATATGAGTTCCAGTGGACTTTCGCTGAGGATTTTTATTTCCTTTCATATCTTAGTAATCTTTGTAAAGAAGTCATTATTTTGCTGTCAAAATGTTGCCACTTAATTTTGATCAGCCAAGGAAACAGAGATGAAGCAAAACCTTGATTAGGTTTAGGGCCTCCGTGGTCTCTGTTTTCACTTTGGTCTCAAATGTAAAACGACATGCTGTGTGTTTTACTCCTGGTTAGTCAGATTGATACAGTTGAAAATTCTGGACCTAATTTGAATTTCATTTACATTTCCTTTTTGGCTTTAAACGCCTGGAAGGGAAATAGCATTGATGCAATTATTATATGCTTTGCCCTTTGTGAGAAGTTTTCATCTACATCATTCATTTAATCTGCACCAAAAACCCAGAAGGCCATCGTAAAGGAACTTTAATTTGGTCACTCAGGAATGGTCTTTATTTGCTTACTGCCCTCTTCTATTTCCTGCAGGTAAAAGACTGGATAGCCTCTCTACATAAATTTGCTTTGCAATTTCATCCTTTTGGTTTGAGTGTGTTCTGAAAATCAGGGCAAAGGATCTGTAGACTGCCAATCCAAAATCCTGACCTTAAGCTCTCAGTCCTAGACTGCATATAAAATGTCTCCTAATATCTGCTTAGATCTTACAGCTCTTGAGAAAAGAAAATCCTCTTCCCTCTCTTTTCATATCCAACAACCCGTATTCCTGAGAAATTCTTATTTTATCCAATCCAGGGATTCTCAACCAGGGGTCTCTGTTGGAATCATCTGTGAGGTTTTTTTTAATTGATAAGAGACTTTCATGCAGAGTATTCAGGATGAGGACCTTACATTTTTGCTTCTAAGATATCCCATCTGTGCTTCTGGGGATCACTACCCAGTAGAGAGCACTAATTAAACCAGTCTCATTATGCACAGAACCTAGGTCCACATTTTAGCAGAATTCTACCACATGGCACAGGAAAAGTCTGGTTGACAAGCAGGATAATACGAATAACATTACCGTTTGTGGCAAAGGGAACAGAGAAACAGAAGAAGCCCGTGAAACCCTGGAAGCAATCTTTCTGAGTTTCAAGCAATGACATGTTGTTAAACATTCAATATACGTAAAACTGAGTAGGTTTCCCAATGTGAACTGATGCCAGCTTCTGGGAGCATTTTGCCCAAGCCCATCTTACACTGTTACTTGAAATCTGCAGTGAAATTGGATGGAAGGCTTTGCTTCAATCTGTTCCAATATTCCCTGACATGCACATGAATCCCCGTGTAGGATAAATTAGCCGGAGAGAATAGGAGCTGAGTAGACAGGACGTGCAGGCAGTCTTTTTGAATCATATACCAGATCCATATTTACACTTCCTATTTGTCCCTTCTCTCACAGAAATGGACTCATGTGTGAAACGGGAGAAATGTGGGCCTATCACTAAACTGTACCTTAGAAAGGATGACAAGAGAAGCGACTGATGGATGGATAGCACAGAAACCTACATAGGCTCCATTACCAAACCAATGAGCATCATTTTATGCAACGAGTCTCTCTAATAATTTGTGTTGACGATGATCCGGTGGCAAATTAGAATCAATTAGTGAAATTTTCCTTATTGTGCTGATGGGGCTTCCGACTCTGTGCTCTGATCTACCTTCTTAGAAGTTACCTTTTTGCTACCCAGATTCGGAACATGGGCTCTTCCTTTCTCACATGATATCTCTATAGTACTTTGCCATTCAATATGTGATCCCGGGATCAGAAACACTGATATCATGAGGGAAGTTGTCATAAATGTAGAGTCTCAGACTCCACTCTAGATCTGTGGAATCAGGATCTGTACTTTACCAAGATCAGTGTTCACATTTTTACAGCTTGTGAAACACTGTAGGCCTCAGTGAGAGTGTTAGCTAAACAGAGCAGGAGTTTCAGATTGTAGCACTAAGCTGAATTACCCTGGGACCATACTTTTTCTTGTTTTGAAAATATGGTACTTCAGTGGTCAGTTTTTCCAGGAATGGTTAGCACCTAGATTGTGCTTTTCAGACTCCAGCCCTAAATTTTCCCAGCTTCAGATGCTTATCTAACTGTTCTCTCGCCTTGACTCATGTTATTTCCTCAATGTCCCTACCTCATCTTCTTGCCCAGATGCGGTAAATGCCCCTTTTTGTGCTCCTCCAGAATCCCTGGAATGGTTTTAGATAAAACTATTCATAGCACTTACCTCATTGCAATGAAGTTATCTGTTTATCAATATCTCCTAGCAGACCATAAATTCCTCCATGATATGATTTCTACCTATATCATCTTTGTGTAGGACACTAACAGTGACATAGTATGCTAGACACTGGATACAAAGTGTACTCTTAATAAATGCTGGTTTAAGTGAACCCATAACTTCACCAACAGAAAAGGGTGGAGGAGAAATAGACTAGATGAGTGGGTGACACAATGAGCTAGGGGGCTGCCAAAGGAAAATGCTGTATTGGTCAGCCATATGGAGAACTAATATCTAGGGAAAGGAAAACGCTCGTGTAGGCCTACACTCCTCTCATCTTGTTTATTTTGTCCAAGTTGGGTTCTAATCTCTAGCAGCGTTTGTACATTACTATCATGGCCTAAAATTTGGGTCCAATCCCAGACCACTCAATCAAAAAATCTTGGCGATGGGGGGCCAAAGCCTTGGTATTGTTTTTAAAACTCCTCAGGAAATATTTGTTATCCATGTTCTAAGAGGATTGTCTAAAACCAGTATGTAGGCAGAAGAGGAACCAAGATGCTGAAAGTTTTGAGAATCAAGAAATTGGATTCTCAAGCTGGATTATTCTGCTCGTGTTCATCCTGGAAAATAAGTGATTTAGCAAAAGCATCAGGGTTGGCTTTCAATTTCTGTAGAGCTGCCATGTGGAAAAGGATAGTTTTAATGATTCCAGAAGGTACAATAAAGATCAATAAAAAGAAATTGGAGACGTCAGTTTCAATTCAATATATATCAGGTATAACATTTTTCAAGACATATACTCAGATGTGCAAAAGAAAAAAAAGTAACTGTCATTATCTTATTTTTCTGAAATTCAGCTTAACCTCTCTATTGAACTCCCATTTTAGTTGATTTCATAATCTGTAATCTTAGTCATTTCTGGGTAAACTTCAGTATTTTCTCCATTCTTTCGGGTTTAAAGTTCAGTGAAGTCAGAATTCTTCCCATCTCCCTTCTCTGCCTTAGGTTCAAGCTAGATTTTGCATGGTTTATGTAAAATCCCTTCAGGAAATACATCCCTTCCGTGTCCTTTCCACTGTTTGAAGTGGGTATCTACTGAGATTTAACTTGTCTTCGCTGGGCTTTGGTCAATGAATGGGTGTGTCCGACAAAGTGTCCACGTCTTTATCTGGTACTCAGTGTTATGATCCAGACAGCTTCTCAGCTATGGTATACCCACTCTTGATATATCAGCTTTCTCTCAGCTAAGCTTTGAACACTTCTTAGAGGCACAGGAAAATCCGGCTGTCTCTGGAATGACTACACTGCTGTGGGAGTTTCAGGGTTGACTTTTCTGCCTCTGGCATCACATTCAATTAATTCTACTGATTCCTTCCAGAGTTTCAGATAGATGGAAACTCATAGAACCTTTATTTCTCAAATGCATTTGAGGATTCATCTTTCCCAAAACACATCCAAGTGTAAAAATCATTAGGCAATCACTTCAAAAGTATCATTCAGTCAAGTAAAGGAAGAATTTTTGTCAAGTGTTATCTATCCAAAGATAAAATGTACCAGATCGACCACTTTTAAGGAAATGATCAAGGTTATGCGATAAGGTTGGACTGCATCACTGGTTACTAAATGTAATCATGCAGTAGAACCTCCTAAAGAGTTTTTAAAGCTCAAATTGCAAGAACTGCTCCATTTTTGCTTACGGTGGAATTCGAGGGAGGAAACATTTATTTTTCCGTATAGCCTCACTCACTAAAATTACTCTTATAGCTTTGTGCAGACAGCCTGCATCCTGAGAATATTCTCTCCCTGGTGAATAGTCTGTGGCAGACTCTGTTCTAAGGAAAAAACAAAGAGGACAAAGTGATCACTACAGAGTCTCCATGACTGGCTCCTGGTATCACCCTCCTGGGTTTCCAGGGTGTATACTGCTCTCCTTGGCCACGCAGAAGGAGGTTCATGAGCAAGGTCATGGTTACAGCCCATAAAGAAGGAGCAATTGCACAGTCAGTGGGGTCTCACTGAAGTACTCTTGCTGAGCTCTGCTTCTAGAGAATAACCATCCAGAAAACAGCTTTGCTTCCCTTTAGTTAGAAGGCAACTCTCCTCAAGGGAGAAAAAGAAAGGATGTGCCAAGGTCAAAGTTACTTCACTTCTCTCAGCGAGACTGGATGTTCACATAAGGTTGTACTTGAGGTGCCTGCCCATGGTTGACATATTTAGATCAACCTGGTGTGTATGTGCCCCTTGTTTATATACATTCCCTGCCTCCCTCAAACCAGAGAAGGATTTTTTCATTAGTTGTTTTTATAGCTGTTCAGGTTATTTTAGAAACATTAAAATAGATGTATTTTTATAGCTTAAGTGGAGCAGTAAGCTAGATCATTCATACGTAATCAGCTTTCCTTTTTCTTTTACTTCTAAACAATAGACATTAGTAAATATTTCACTCAAGCCGGGCTTGGTGCACTGTCCTGTATGTCTTACCCAGGCCCATCCTACACCTTTGCACTTGCTTTTGCCACCAATTTACCATGCTATATTGGTTTAGGGTAGGAGACTCTGGAGTCTATTTTTAAGCCTGGGGAAGGGAATAAGTTGTAGGGGAAAGATTAAAGATGTGAAATGGGTAGAAGATGATGTGGAGGAGGATGGCTAAAGACAGGCCCTAGGGTACCTTAGATAGCAGTACATCACATTCCTAAAGGTGATGCTGGTCTGGGCAGAGAGCACAACATACAAACTTGAACAAATTAGTGGATTGGCCAAAAAGTTCATTCGGGTTTTTCATACCATCTTATGGAGAAACCTGAACAAACTTTTTGGCCAACCCAATAAAATGTTGATCACATGTGGCTCTCTTCCCACAGTCTGGTTTTAATTCCTGAATTACAGAAACCTAGAGTTCTCTATGATAGTTTCACTTCCCTGTAACCATTCCCTCCAGTGGGGACACTGGTGTTCTTTCATACCCTTTGAGCTGTACTGAGCCCCACTCAGCCCAGATCGATGGCAGAACAGGGTTCATGCTTATAGGGATGTACATCTTCGTAAGTAGGAAGTTGGGGATAGTACAGAGTCTGTTCAGAAAATAAAAACTACCCTTCTTTAACTTCTGAAATCCCTGTGGAGGTAAGTAAGATAGAGAAAAGTTCTGCCATTATTTCTGCTAAATTACCACCTTTCCAGTAAAAGTGACCTGAAACAAAAGCAGAAGCATGGATAAGAAGAGGCAGATAATAGAAAAATCGATATGAGTCATCTCCCACTTAGAAGCACCTGACCTCACTTCAGCCACTCCAGGCCCAGAGCGAGAATTAGCTCACTGCTCCTGACAAACAAGGAACTCTTAAAAAATAAATAACCGAAAAGGGAAAAGGAAATGAAAGCAGATGAATCTTTAAACTTTATGAACCTTAAAGAAGAAACTAAACATAAGTTTCTAAATAGTTTTATGTTTCCTTATTTTCTTTGACCTTCTCATGTCCAAGCCATTACACAATGCTGGATTATGGAAGCCATTCTTTATATGTCCAGAGAATAAATTGATTTGGAATAGGACAAAAAGTTTTAGTAACTTGGACCAGGTCACACAAGTAAGTGATTAGGTGGGTATGTCAAGATTCAACTCACATCTCAGCTGTAATCCCTCATGTGTAAACTAGGGTAGAGGTACTCTCTTCACAGGATCATTGTAAGAATTAAACGTTGTTACGTAAGGAAATTGTGTACAATAGAACTTACTATATAATAAGCCTTCAAAAGCTAGTATCATTATCATTGTTATTATTGTTACTAACTGGCAGTTCAAGAGATGTGTTACGTCACCAAACAGGTATCAACTCTCGTTTTTTTGGCAAGAACTCAGAAACAAAAGTGAGGTGCCTATTAAGAACAAAGATAGTAAGAATAACCCTAATAATAAAACAACAACAACGGCATCAGACAGGGTCAACTAGCTTAGGCTGCAGTAACAAAGCTCAAATCTCAGTGGGTTAAAATGACAAGGGTCTACGTCTTGAGAGTCAGCTGGAAGCACTGATCCACATCCTTCTCTTGCCTAATTCTAGGTTAATGGAAAATCTCCATCTTTCAATGATGCGCTGGTCATTGTGGCAGAGGAAGGAAGAGAACAGAATTCAGCACACCCTGACCCTTAAAGCTTCCACCTAGAAATGAAAGGACACTTCTGTTTACATTTCACTTACCAAAACAAGTCATCTGGGTGGGATATTTTAATGACATGTGTGCCCGGATTGAGAGAGAACCAGGGTATTTGTGGCAGCCCTAAAGCAAGTCATCATATTGACCACATAGCAGGGCCATCGTAAAGGCCCACATGGAACTGTGATTTTATACATTACGTTATCACTGTGACAATTCTTAGTGAGGCCTGTTTCCATCCCCAGTCTAGAGATGAGGGCACTGAAGTGCAGGGCAGTTAGAAGGCGAACCCAAGTACACAGAGCTAGTAGGTGACAGAGACAAGATTAGAATTCAGATCTCGTGCTACACAGCCTTCCTCATCTTCTCGTGGACTTGTAGACATGTGATCCTGATGCCTTCCTTCTTTGGGTGGTACCATGAAGGAGCAAAGACATTGTGAACATAGTGCCATAGCTTTTGAGCCGAAACATAACAAAAATGTTCTGCAGTAACATAGACAATTGCCCTGAATTATGGCTTTTCATCACCCTCACCAACATCATAACCATCATTCTTTTTTTTTTAGATGTTGGGGGTAGGAGTTTATTAATTAATTAATTTATTTTTGCTGTGTTGGGTCTTCGTTTCTGTGCGAGGGCTTTCTCTAGTTGTGGCAAGTGGGTATCACTCTTCATCGCGGTGTGCAGGCCTCTCACTATAGCGGCCTCTCTTGTTGTGGAGCACAGGCTCCAGACGCGCAGGCTCAGTAGTTGTGGCTCACGGGCCCAGTTGCTCTGCGGCACGTGGGATCCTCCCACAGCAGGGCTCGAACCCGTGTCCCCTGCATTAGCAGGCAGATTCTCAACCACTGTGCCACCAGGGAAGCCCATAACCATCATTCTTATATTAAGAAAAGTGTCAGGTTCTGTAACAGGACAGAATGCCCAATTTGGAAATAATAGGCATTCACCTAATGGGAGCTACCAGGGTAAGCTAGAAAAGGTACTAACATTGTAATGACTTTGCTCAGTCTCCCCAGCAATCCTGTGAGGAGTGGTTATTATCTCCACTTTCAGATAAGAAAACTGAGGCTACGAGAGATTATGTACTTCTCCCAGTGGACAACAGTGAGGATACAGAAGTAGGCTCAGTGCTGGCTCTGCCACTTCTTGATCCTATAGCCTATGCTTTTTTACCACCACAAGTTACTGCTTTCTTGGAGACCGAATACAGTGGAACTGTGGTTTTGAGACTTTTACCTTGGATACTCAACCTTAGCCTCTCTGTGTACATTTCTTGTCTCTACTACATGCTATCCTATATCCTTGCCTCTTTGGGCTGCCAAAGTAGACCTTATGAAAGTTCTCCAGTTTTAGATACTCAAAACTCACCAAGCATTTAAAAGTAGCGTCATCACCTGTTTTAGGAGTGCATAGAGCACTTCAACGATACACGTGTCTGACATCAGTGCCTGCCATACAATAAGGGTTCAATGTATCTTTAACAGATGACACTGTAGGAAGCATACATGAACACTAAGCATGATTGATTCTTTAAAAAAATATGCTGACCACCTACTAGGAGCCTTTGCACTGATAATATACAAACAAATAAATTTAGGTCCTAACCCAGGAAGAGTTCTCAATCTAGGGAAGGAAATTAGAAGATAATTCTATGCTTATGGTATCACACCATACATTTTATCTCCAAAAAAATCTCTAGAAATGACTAGAACCATAATTTATGTAAGAAAAGTGTCTGGCTTGACTGTGTTTTGGCATATGTGAACCTGTTATTCTCATAGCAGCTTTGATGGAAATGCATGGAAAAATTAGTTTCTATCTATGCCTCTGACCCGCCTTGAGGGCCTTCTCTTTATCTACATGTTTTAAGAAGCAAAACTAGATAGAATTGGGAGTTGTCTTTACATGGGCCGACTTTCAGTATTAAAGGGTGCTTCTCATTTGATGATTGCTTCCAATAAAATAGAAATTGAAGTATTCTCCTATAGCATTTGGGAATGGTGATTTTGTTCTAGTGCTTTTATTGATTTGACTGTGTCTTTTTCAAGAATGCTATTGCTTTTAAATGCTTTAACTAAGTAAAATAAGTTAAAACAACAGTGATGATTAGCTGTTCGATGGGATTGGGAAAAAAAGCACAGGCAGGTCAGGGCATTAATAATGAATGGGCATTTTCAGAGTGTTCAAAGAGCAGGGATGTTCTACAGAGTAACATCAAGTTTTCTCTATTATCTATTTGGGATTCATATGTGAAGTTGACAGAGACTGATTACATATCCATCATGCCCTTACCTGTATTAATCTGCTTTACTTTAGAGTAGCCTAAAAACCACTTACACACAGCACCTGGCAGAGAACAGCCCTCTTAGAGAGCGCTCAATATATTTAAACATTTGATGCCAGCTGTCTGGTAAAGTGAGTTGAAACACAGCCTAAAGTTTGGGGTGAATGAGGAGTATAGAGGAGTGGTTAAGACGACTGGTTCTATCGACACAATTCCTGTTTTTAAGTATGACTGCTGTTTACTAACTCTGACCTGTTTCCCTATCTGTGCAATGAAAACACAAGTATTGTTGACGCTCATGTTTTCATACAAATACCACTCAAGTCCACTTAGACATGGATTTTTTCAACAAACACATATATCTACTGTAAATGTATTTTCTCTTCCTTATGATTTTCCTAATAACATTTTATTTTCTGTAGCTTACTTGTAGGAATACAGTATATGCCTACAGCATACAAAATATATGCTAGTTGACTATGTTACTGTTAAAGCTTCTGGTCAACAGTAGACTGTTGACCAGCTTTGGGGGAGTCAAAAGTTCTATGTGGATTTTCAACTGCATGGGGCATCAGCCCCCCTAACCCACACATTGTTCAAGAGTCAATTGTAATACTAACCTTATGGAGTTGTAATGAGACAAATAACATAGTACAAGCAAAATGCTTATAAGAAACAGTGCCTGCATATATGGAATCCAAAACATCGGTACTGATGAGCCTAGTGGAAGGGCAGGAATAAAGGCACAGATGTAGAGAACAGACTTGAGGACATGGGGGTTGGGGAAGGCAAGCTGGGACGAAATGAGAGAGCAGCACTGACATATATACACTACCAAATGTGAAATGGATGGATAGTGGCAAGCTGCTGCATAGCACAGGGAGAGCAGCTCGGTGCTTTGTGACCACCTAGAGGGGTGGGATAGGGAGGGTGGTGGGGAGACGCAAGAGGGAGGGGACATGGGGACGTATGTATACATATAGCTGATTTACTTTGTTATACAGCAGAAACTAACACACCATTATAAAGCAATTATACTCCAATAAAGATAAGAAAAAAAAAAAAAAGGAACAGCGCCTGGAAAAGAGAAAGTACCCGATCGATGTTATTTATTACTATAGTTCAGAGACGTCATGGATATTTTTCTTGGTGTCTAAGTGACAGCCTGTTTTTTCTGGTTTTTTAACAGGCAGTCATGAGAGGACAGATTCTTTCTACACAGGATATTTGAAAAACAGAAAAATCACAAGGACCACTAACAAGAGGTGGTACTAGGGCTCAGATAGATCACAAGACCAAGTCTAATGCCCAACTCCCTCCCCTTCTGTTGTTTGTCTTTAATAAGGATATAAAGCCCTCTCCTCTTCTCCTGTGAGCACATTGGTTTTCTGCAACTATATGTGGATGAGATTAGGTAGCAAGTGAACTGTGAGGAAACTAAAGATGAAAGCAAAGGAATCTTACTTGCATTGCTTTACTTTCTGCTGCCATTGGCCTCAAACTGCAACATAAGGGACTCATTCAGTGTATCTCCAATCGAAGCGTGTGGGGTATGTAACTGGTGTAATGGTCACCGCTTGGGTTTGTAATAGTTTCTATGAGCTCGAGTCTTGAGTTCACCACTTGTTAATTTTGTCAATTTGGACAATTCGTTGGTCTCTGTAAACATCAGTGGTAGAATCTGCTGGTCTGAAACAGGGACGTTGATGATACCAGTTTATTGGGTTGTTGTAAGGACTAAATGGGGTGATGCATGCAGTATACTCAGCAGAGTACGTGCTTATGCATAAATGCTCAATAAACTTTGGCTATTAACTTTCAGTCTGTGAATAGCAAACTAAATAGCATTTGTTTTTTATCTATTTTTTAATGAATTTTTAGTGGAGTATGGTTGCTTTACAATGTTGTGTTAGCCTCTACCACACAACAGCATGAATCAGCCACGCACATACACATATCCCCTCCCGTTTGGACTTCCCTCCCATTTAGGTCACCACAGTGCATTAGGTAGAGTTCCCTGTGCTATACAGTGTGTTCCCATCAGTTGTCTATTTTATACATAGTATCAATAATATATACTTGTCAATCCCAGTCTTCCAATTCCTCCCACCCCACCTCTTTCCCCCTTGGTATCCATACATTTGTTCTCTACGTCTGTGTCTCTATTTCTGCTTTGCAAATAAGATCATCTATACCAACTAAATAGCCTTCGTAAAGCAGCACTGACAATTAAAAATAAAACACACACATATAAATCCCTATAAGATGTTTTACTGGTAGTTAACATTGGACAATAGAGCTATAAAAGAAAATTTAAGTATCTACTACTTTCTCTCAAAATTAAATTCTTAGAACAGTTTTTTAAACTGAGAATTCAAACTAATTTTCTTCCACTAAACTGTTTCCTGATCAATACATTTTAGTAACTACATAACGCTATGGCAAATTCTTCAGTCATCGTTAATTTGAACAGTGCTTCTCAAATTTGGACTATCATGCAAATTATATAGGGGCTTTTAGATACAGATTTCTGTAATCTATTTTAAGAAATCATAAAATCTGAATCCGTAAGTTCCAGAAACCTGTTGTGAAAAACTTCTATAATTGATTCCAATGACTTGTCAGATGTTGACCCCCTAAATTAGATCATGTCTCTCAGGTCTGAAGTCTATGTATTTTCTTCATTTTATGCTCATTTCATCAAATATAGTTAATTATTTGTGTAAAGTATCTGTTACCTATAATATTTCCTTTCTCTTTAGCTTGCACTCGTCTAAATCATAATTCATGGCACCTAAGCTGTCACTGCTGCAGCTTCACAGCTGTCACTCTACCTGTGGTATCTTTGTATCCGAAGGTATCATTCCTTAAGGGCTCAGCAATCTCAACACCATTTCCTTTGCAGTTAGCTAAACGGTATCTTGTAGCTGAGATGATCAGGCAAGAAGAGAGCACGGGCTAACTACTGGAAATGTGACAGTGAAATGATGTTTATATCTAGTAAATGCTCTAAAACAAATAAGATAATACAATATGACAGCCAGTTACAAATAAACAAATACCAGTGGCTTTCCTATAAACCATAAATAATCCCATAAAATATATAAGAGAACAAGGTATTATTCACTGAAACTATTAACCCTCAGTGCTAGAGTAGAGCTGGGTTCTAAACGGAGGTTGGAAGAATGGCACTCAGCTCTACTCTCCAGAAGCAGATCAGCTGATATGCAGAGCTAACAAAGCCTCTCCTGAATGCATCCTAGTAGCTCCTGTCCTTCACTTATGAACTCAGTCTAAGAGACCATGTGGAAAAGAGGATTCACACTCTTCCATTCTTCTTAACTTCTCTGTTAGTAAAGACACATTTTGGTAAGAGTAACCTAGCATGCAGATACCATGTGGCTTCAATTTGCATCATAAATTAACTTTTTTGATATGGAGATGTGGATCCAAGGAGTTAAAAAGAATTTTTAACCCAAAATCTAGCATTTTATCTCTCTTAGAAAAAAATATTCATCTACATATTTTTGTTTTCTTTACATTGTTTTCTAATAGAAAGATACAATCTTTCTTAAAAGACAAATATCTCCATTTCTTGAGAACTAGAAGTATGTGTAATGTATACCACATGTATTATGTTGTATACACTATACAACATCTATGTATAAATGTTATACATAGAAATATGTATAACATTTAACTGCAGAGTGTATATGCACATGTTTTCTATCACTGAGGTTTCAAAAATCCAAAGACGAGTTGTTCAGCTCAGACATCTAGATAGAATACATCTATGTGGGGCTATTTGCAGCGGATAAATTTGGTGTGATGCCCAAGTTGCCTTTCCTTTATTTCACTACTGGATAAAAGAGGGAATTAGTGATCCTCTGCCTCACTGGATAATACAGTAATTCATTTTGGGGGGTTGTTTTGCTACTGCTTTGCAAATTGTAAAATGGTGTGTAGTGAAATTAAGGGGGATGAACGTTGCTGTAAGTATTAAAGAAATTTAAGGTGAAGAATGGGAATACAATAGTCTAAGGATTCAAGGAAACTTACATGGAGAAGTGGGAGTTTGAACTGGACCTTGATAGTTGGAGATCCTTTGAATTCACAAGGATTTCCATTTAGGAAGATCAGTGTTGCATGGCATTGGATATAAGCACTGAACATGGTTCAAGTTAAATGGTTCATATATTTAAAGAAATGGTTTCTTATTTGATTGTTAGTTGCTTACTTTTTCTGTTTACATTTTAATTGAGGTATATCATAACATGCACAAATCTTGAGTGTAGAGCTTGGTGATATATATATATACACACACACACACACATACACACACAAATACCTGTGTAATTGTCAAAAAGATGGAGGATATAGAAACCTCCAGCACTCTATTTTGCTCCCTTGTACATCTTTCCAGGCAATATCCAGCCACCAACCAAATACTGTGAATTCTGTTACACAGAATAATTTCACCTGTTCTTCACCTCTGTAGGCAAGACATCATGTAATGCATACTCTTTTGTGTCTAGTTTCTTTCATCCATACAATGCCTATGATATATATCCTTGTCATTGCACATAGCTCTAGATTGTTGAGTTTAATTACTGTATAGTATTCCATTGTATGAATAAAAAAAGTTATTTATTCATTTTCTGGATGATAGACATTTAGACCACTTTTTTTTCAGTTTGGTTCATTTGTAAAATTCTTGTAATTGTCCTTCAATGGACTTACGCTTTTATTTGTTTAGGGAATTATAGGTGGATTTTCTGGGTCGTAAGGTAAGCATATGTTTCACTGTTATTGAAATTGCCAGTTTTCCAAAAGAGTTATAAAAATTAATTTTCCCAGCAGCAATGTATGAGATAAGATCTCCAGTGCCCCTTAACCTTCATCAACAGTATTGTCAGTCTTTTGAATTTTAACAAATTTAGAATTATCATCTCTTCCTGGTGGATTTACCCTTCTGTCCTTATGAAATAGCCCTCCATAATTCTAGAAGTATGTAGTATGTTAATAGATTAATGAATTGGATTCTAAATTAATGATTAATTAATGAGTTGACTAATATGTCTCCTATTAGTATAACTGCCCAAGTTTTCTTTTGGTTAACGTTTACAAAGTCGTATCTTTTTCAATCCTCTGTTCTGTGTCCTTTATTTAAAATGTTTCCCCTTCTCTTCAGTTAGTGGTGCTGGGAAAACTGGACAGCTACATGTAAAAGAATGAAATTAGAACACTCCCTAACACCATACACAAAAATAAACTCAAAATGGATTAAAGACTTTCTGATGCCTTCAGACAGCCATATTTTATTTCATTCAGCTTTAGTAGTTGCTCCCTGTAGAAAAATTTGATAAAAGCTACTCTGCCTTAGCTGAAAGCGAAAGTCACTTGTAGGCTTTTTAATTTTGTCAAGCAATCAGGTGTCAAGGTGGTCAACTAGGACAATGGGCCAAAGTGAATGTAACAATCAAACTTTTATTCACTTACTATAACAGTGCAAGCAAGGGGCAAAATTAAGCTCTGGCTCCCCAATGTTCCATTTGTCCTCACAGAACAGTACCAGGCAAGGGTCAGGTGGATGCAGCACAGACAGAGGGGACTGTCTGCAGAGGAGCCTGCAACAAAGGATCATTTATGGACTCACAGTCAGAAGAGAGGGAGGTGGGGAAGGGCTAGAAATGGAAAGTTCTGAGCCCAAGTGGAGAAAAATATCTCAGCTGAGGCTCCCAAAAAAGTGATGTTGGTGGAGGTCCCTGAGAAGTACCTCACTTGAGGCCCCCAGTAAGAGGCCTCTGAATGGAGGGCTGAGTTCTTAAAAGCAGCTCCCTCCAGAAAACTTCCATGCACTGGCTGTACACCAAGTTTGGTGTGGGGAGGGCAACTTCTCCCATGAATCTTGCCAGGCAAATCCTTGTAATTGCCTATGATCCAGTCTGAAAGATCACACATAGGCCTAGGGCTGGATTCCTCCATAAGAATAGTGTTCCATCTGTACACACTCCTCATTTTCCTCCATGTTTACTTTCCATTATTTTTGCTGTTATTGTTGTTAAGTAGCTCTCTATAGCCTACTTGACTAAGTACATACCGTTTCCTCATGAGTCATTAGTCCTCTCTCCCTATGCAGACAATTCCATGCATTGATAATCCAGGCTCTATTTGTAGAATCTGTTAGCTTCGTCTAACATCAATTTTTTACGGACATTAAAATTCAGTTTCTATATATGTTTTAAATAGTATATAAATACATATATATATATATATATATATATATATATAACAACAAGTTTATATATTAACAAGTTTGATAGATTATTCTCTGAGAGAAATTCTATAGAGAGATAACTTTAGTCTATTTAATGGAATGTTAGAGAAATAAAGTTTATAAACTTCTAAGTCTACAGGAGTTTATCATCATCTTGATTGTTTTCTTTACTGCTTCCTCTTAAAGGAGAAAGTCTTAGAATCAGTTGACCCTGAATGACACTGTTTAAGGTTTCTCTGTTCAAACTATGAGTATTTCCTCTTAACTTCTGCTCACCTCTTAGGGGATTTAGTCAGCCCAGGAATCCGACATAGTGCATGTCCTCTATAGTGTGATGCAACTTCCAGTGGTGGTGTGGCATGGCTCATTTTCCGGTCATTAAACAAGAGAAAAATAATTTTAAATTTTATAGAAGAAATACTGTGCAGCAGAAATACAGTATGCCATCGTATGCAGTGAAGGCAATCACATCTGCTACTCTGCACGAGAAGCTTTCCCCCAAATCTGCTTTCGTTTCTGTTAGTGCAGCAGCAGCATTGCTTCTGTATCCGTTTTCTAATACGTATACAATTTGAGGAAATAATGAGATTTGGAGATGTACTGATCGTGTAACCTATAGCTAAAGCTCCATGACCTAGTAACTCTCAACTTCTTCCTGTATTTTAACATTTCAACAAAATAAAAATGGCACTCACTTGACCCCCAACTTCTCCCACAGCACACAGACCCATTGTCTGGTTTAATCGTGAGCTGGAGTTGTTCTACAATATTAATCAAAAAGGAGCAGGTACTGATACTATGCATAAAATAGACAACTAATGAGAACCTACTGTATAGCTCAGGGAACTCTACTCAATGCTCTGCGGTGACCTAAATGGGAAGGAAATCCAAGAGGGGATATATGTATACGTATGGCTGATTCACTTCGCTGTACAGTAGAAATGAACACAACATTGTAAAGCAACCATACTCCAATAAAAATTAACTTTAAAAAAAGGAGCAGGAAGGATATAGTCAGCTATGGTGAGATCTTCAGGCTGCAGGTCAGTGTTGGCTGCTGTCATTGCAGCCTTGATGGTAGCTACAAACATACTTGGACAATACCATGAATGTGGAAGACAAGGTTAAATGTTCAGATCTGTACCTTTATCTTAGTTCCAACCCTTCCCCTGTATTTGATCACTGGTTCTGAGAACCAAGGTCTTTTTCAATGATCTTAGAGCCCCCAGAAACTAAGGAAGAGGGCAGAGTAAATATACTAAGATAAACACTCTACATAAAATTCAAGGTGTACGCGCATGGAGAGTGTCAGGAAAATGTTAGCAAAAGTATCTTGAACTTCTCCTATAAGCCTAAAATGAGGCTGACTTCTGTGTGACATATTTCTTATCAAGCTTCAAACCTAAAGTTCAACTTAGTAGAAGGCAAGATGCTTCTTGGTCTTTCAAAACTAGTGAGAGGCCAGTTTTTCACTAGCCTGAGGTCAGAGATATTTCTACCATATCAGTTTTGAGGCTCCTGAGGTCAGAGGTATTTCTGCCATATCAGTTGTGTCTTTGCTCTTATATGCCACAGTGCCTTTCCAGGAATGATCACATAAAAGGAATTTAATATTTCTTTTTGAGGGGAGGATTCGCAAATATGCCTCAACCTTAAGTCCTACTTATAGGAATACAGATGTCATGGAATCGGAAGTTCTGAGGCCACCTTTCCTGAAGATCCAATCCCAAGGGCTCCTGAATTATTCTTCCGTTTTTCTTGGACACTGAACGACTTTAAGATGTCTTGTCATTTCATCACCATGCAATAGTTGGTTAGACCCCTAATTTCTATCGTTTTTGTGAGTGTGTACAGCTCAGCTCTAAATCTCAGACCATTCTGTATGCAGCCTGTTCAGCGGGCTCATTAATTGCAGCACAAGAGGGTAAGCATTTGCAAATAAAGTATCTGTCCTCTCAAAATCAATGCCCAGAGCTTACAAATCTTAGAGTATGTAAACACAAGCAGTGCTATGTAAAGCAGACATGGGCTCTAACCACAGCAGAGAGTTATTTTTGTGGAACTTTTTAGCAAGAATTACTGAAATAAAAATAATTCAGTGTGTTTTGGGGGGGAAGTTTTTTTTTTTTTTTTTTTTTGCTAAGCATGCATTCCTTTGAAATAAAATCCATATTACTACAAAAGAGTAGACAAGTTTACAGCCAGATAAATTTTCAAAAAGGAAACAAATTCCTCCAACACATACACAGATCAAGAAACAAAAATTATCAGCCCTCTAGAAGATCTCCCTCATCTCCCCCTCTATTTATTTATTACTACTCCCCTGGATAATCAGAATCCTTAACTTCTAACACCATAGATTAGCTTTGCCTATTTTTGAACTTCTATATAAATGCAATCATGTAGCATACCCTGTTTTGCTTCAGACTTATTTTGTTCAACATTGTGAAATTCATGTATCAATACATTTTTGCTTTACTATTAGTTTATTTATGCTCAATTCAGTCTAGTTTTTATTGTATGAACATACCACAATTTATCCATTCTATTTTTTGACATTTGTATTGTCTTCAGTTTGGGGGCTGTACAGGTCAATTAATCTTAGACAAAGGAGGCAAGAATATATTGATACAGTGGGAAAATGACAGTCTCTTCAGCAAGTGGTACTGGGAAAGTTGGACAGCCGCATGTAAATGAAGTTAGAACACACCCTCTCACCATACACAAAAATAAACTCAAAATGGCTTAAAGACTTAAACATAAGACATGACACCATAAAACTCCTAAAAGAGATCACAGGAAGACATTCTCTGACATAAATTGTACCAACGTTTTCTTAGGTCAGTCTCCCAAGGCAGTAGAAATAAAAACAAAAATAAACAAATGGGACACAATCAAACTCACAAGCTTTTTGCACAGCAAAATAAAAGACAACCTACAGAATGGGAAAAAATATTTGCAAACGATGTGACCAACAAGGGATTAGTCTCCAAAATATACAAACAGCTCATACAACTAAATATAAAACAAAAAACAAATAACGCAATCAAAAAATGGGCAGAAGACCTAAACAGACACTTCTCCAAAGACATACAGATGGTCAATAGGCACAGGAAAAGATGCTCAACATCCCTAATTATCAGAGAAATGCAAATAAAAACTACAGTGTGGTCTCATCTCACACCAGTCAGAATGGCCATCATTAAAAACTCTGCAAATAACAAATGCTGGAGAGAGTGTGGAGAAAAGGGAAAGCTCCTACACTGTTGGTGGGAATGTAAGTTGATACAGCCACTATGGAGAACAGTATGGAGATTCCTTGGAAAATTAAAAATAGAATTGCCATATGCTCCAACAATCACATTCCTGGGCATATATCCAGACAAAACTCTAATCCCAAAAGATACATGCACCCCTATGTTCATAGCCACAGTTTTCACAATAGCCAAGACATGGAAACAACCTAAATGTCCATCCACAGATGAATGGACAAAGAAGATGTGGTACATATATGCAATGGAATACTACCCAGCTATAAAAAAGAAAGAAAGAATGTCATTTGCAGCAACAGGGATGTAACTAGAGATTATCATACTAAGTCAAGTAAGTCAGAAAAAGAAAGTCAAATACCATATTATATCACTTATATGTGGAATGTAAAATATGACACAGATGAACCTAGTTATGAAGCAGAAACAGACTCACAGACATAGAGAACAGACTTGTGGTTGCCAAGTGGGAGGGTATGGGATAGGGATGGAGTTGGAGGTTGGGGTTAGCCAATTATATATGGAATGGATAAATGACAAGGTCCTACCGTATAACACAGGGAGCTATATTCAGTATCCTATGATAAACCATAATAGAAAAGAATATAAAAAAAGGATGTATGTATATATATTTATGTATATATCTATATATACACACACACATATATATGAATCACTTTGCTGTACAGCAGAAATTAACACATTGTAAATCAACTATTCTTCAATCAAAAAGTAAATTAAAAAAATGATGTTGGTATGAACAGTATTTTTTTTTTGTTTTTTTGGGTTTTCTTTGATAAACATGTGTATTCTTATTTGTTGGGTGTATATTTAGGAATGGGATTTTTGGGTGAAAGTTTATGCCTGTGATCAACTTTTCTAGATCTTGACAAGTAATTTTCAAAAGTCATCATACAGATTTATTCTCCCTCAAAAGAGTATGATACTCCCAGTTGCTTTGTGTCTTCACTAATGCTTGGTATTGCCTGATTGCGTTTTACTGGTTCGGACAGGTATGCAGTTCTAGTGCAATGTGGTTCTAATATGCATTTACCTGATCATTGGTGAATTTGAGAAATTTTTCAGTGTATTTTGGTCATTTGAATATCCTTTTTTTGTGAAACGTCTGTCTATTTGAGCTGTTTGCTCATTTTTATTGATCTCTTTCCCCCTATCTTGTTGATTTGTGCAGTGCTTTGTATATTTTGGCAAATCTTTTGCGGCATCAATCCCATTCTATGACTTACCATGGTATATTTTGATTAACAAAATTTCTTATTTAAACTAATGCCATTTTTCATTCTATTACCTTGTGGTTAATGCATGAAATCTCTGCTTATCCACAATGGCATGAAAATATTTTGGTATTCTGTAAAGCTTTTATTGATTTACCTTTGATATATAGATCTACAATCTACCTAGAATCAATTTTTTATAAAGGGTTGGAGGTAGGGAGTCAGGATTCATTTTTTACCCTATCTAGATATTTGATTGAGCCAGCATTATTTATTGAAAAGACCATCCCTTTCCCCACAACCCAGCAGTATCACTTTGTCATAAACTAGGTGGGTCTGTTTGAGAAATGTCTATTTTGTTACACTGGTTTATTTCTTCATCCTCAGACCAATAACACACTGTCTTAATTATTATAGCTTTATAATAAGCCTGGATATTTGGTGGTATAACACTCAGGCTTTACTGTTTTTCTTGAAGATTGTCTTGGCCATTCTTGGGCTTTGTGCTTCCATATAAATATTAGAATCAGTTTGTCAATTTCCAACAAAAGTAACAGCCAAAAAAAACCACTTAAGATATTTGATTGGAATTCTTTTAAACCTATAGATCAATTTAGTAAGAACTGATGTTTTTATAATATTAAATTTTCAATCCATAACATGATATATCCCTCCCTTTATTTAGGTCTCGCTAATTTCTAAGAGTAATATAATTTTGGTGCAGAGGTCTTGCACATATTTAATTAGATTTATCTCTAGGTATTTGGTGGTTTTAAAACTACCGTGATGGGTTCAGTTTTAATCAAAGAAATAATGAACTAGAACCCATATCTTATGAAGAGAACACTGGCAAACAAAATCAAACAGAAATCCACCTATTCACTAACATTCTGAATATCCAATATGGCAAGTTGAATATGGTACCTCAAAAAACTAAAAATAGAGTTACAGTGTGATCTAGCAATCCCACTCCTAGACACATATCAGGAAAAGACAAAAATTCTAATTCAAAAATATACACACATATTCATAGCAGCAATATTTATAATTGCTACGATGTGGAAGGAAACTAAATGCCTATCAACAGAGGAATGGATAAAGAAGGTATGGTGTGTAAGTATATTATATATATACACACACAAACACACACACACACATATGCACGTACTGGAATATTACTCAGCCATAAAAAAGAATGAAATGATGCCATTTGTAGCAACATGGATGGACCTAGAGATTATCATACTAAGATAACAGAGAAAGACAAATATCAAATGATATCACTTATATGTGGAAACTTAAAAAAGTGATACAAATAAACTTATTTACAAAACAGAAACAGACTCACAGAAATAGAAAACAAACTTATGGTTACCAAAGGGGAAAGGCGGGGAGGGATAAATTAGGAGTTTGGGATTAACAGCTACACACCACTATATATATAAAATAAACAACAAGGACCTACTGTATAGCACACGGAACTATATTTAATATCTTGTAATAACCTATAATAGAAAAGAATATAAAGTTATATACATATATACATATATATGTATATATATAAAACTGAATCGCTTTGCTATACACCTGAAACTAACATAACATTGTAAACAACTATACTTCAATTAAAAAAAAAAAAAGTTGAACATGGTAGTACTGAGATCCTGAAATTAGGCTGCCAGAATTTAAATCTTAACTCTACCATTAATAAATGTGTAACACTGGCTATTTTATTAATATGTTTACACATCTGTTTCCTCATCTGTGAAATGGGGGTTATAATAATATATACCTCATTCTGCCCTGAGAAGCTTATAAATAGTGCATGTAAAACACCTAACACAGATCCTGGCATATAAGTGCTGAATAGATGCTGCTGCTGCTGCTGCTGCTGGTATTAGTGGTGATGATAATGATTGTGATGTTAATCATGATCACGATCATATACTTGTGAGTCTTGCAGGATATTTTCGCCTCCAAAGGTCAGTAGTCTTGTTCAGAACTCATCACACATGTTCAAAGTCACTGGTGTTATCTGCACCTGCTATATTCATACCTGAAGTATGAATACGTAGGATGTGAAGATGAAAGCAAGTCCCCCTAAAACCAAGTTGTTCTGTTGAGTTTATGATTAACCTCTCTATCCAAAACTTTACTGCCTTTCTTTTCCTGAACGTGTTCCCCTCAAGATTGAGGAATATTAATGAAAGGTCGGGGGGGGGGTTGAAACCGTATACCAGCCCCTCTGCCTTGTCCTTTGAAGTAAAAGGCTTTTGCTTTAGCCTCCCAAACCTCCCTTGAGTCTCAAAAGGCTGGCTCAAGAGTTAATGACTAGGAAATGTGAAGATGTAGAAACAAAGAATAGCAGTTGAGCTGGGAAACTGGTAACAATTTAGACTATAAATCCACTACATAGCAGAATCACCGAACTCCCACTTCCCTGAAAGACACAGATAAAGGCCTGACACACATTCCTAAGTGGATGTTACAAGATGCAGACCCCCACCAGATGAAAACACTGACCACAAGCACATAGACCCTAGACGGGTTGAAACCAGAGGTTGAAGATGATTGAAACTTCACTTTGATGTGAACCAATCCAAGAACTGTGCACGAGCTGATCACACACCATGCAGCGCCTCCCTCACACTGCCTTTAAAACCCCTTCCCTGAAAGACAGCAAGGAATTCAGGTTTTGAGAATGAGCTGCCCATTCTCCTTGCTTGGCGCCCTGCAATAAATACTGTACTTTCCTTCACCACAACTAGTATCAGTAGATTGGCTTTACTGCACGCAGGCAAGCAGACCCAAGTTTGGTTCAGTAACACAGATATGCATGTGAATTTTCTCTGGCACATCTCACTTGGGAGACTGGCAATTCACCAAACCCCTCCTTGACAGCCATGTTAATTATATCACTGTATTGATGCATTTCAACCAAATGACATAATTTATGAAGAATATCTTTATATAGTTACTCCAAAAAGTGCCAGGACTGATTTAGATTAGAAATCCTGTTCCTTTACCTCTTAGGTGTCTTAACTTAAATCTCTTCACTTTCCGTTCCCTTGAAGTGAATTGAAATCATCTTGGAAAGTTGGAATGTTTTGGAATTAATTTGGAAGGGGTAAGTAAATAGGTATTTCCACGTTATTTTCTTTTTTGTCTGTGTTCTTTTCTTTTTTTTGTTTGTGTTCTTTTTTTTTCCTTTTTGCACAAAGCTATTTCCCTGGATGCATAATCTCTTGTAGATTACCAACTGTTTAAAAAAAAAGTTTGACGGAGACTGAAAGACTGACTATACTTGTGTTCCTGGAATATCCTCTTAAGTATTTCTTCGGTTTCAACCCAGCTTTCATGTGCAGCTCAATACAGAATAAAGCAGAAGCCCTTGTACCTCTGTGCGTTTGGTCCTTCTGCTTCCCTCCTCAAAAACTTGACTGCCCCCCACCCCCACACACTCCGTCTGGCAAAGAACTACCTGAGAATCACAAGCCCTGCCTCATCTTTAAAGTTCTTCCTGAACAGATGTGTTTTTTTCTCTTCTAAAATTTTTTGCTGTATGATTATGCTTATATAAGCTTGTGCCATGTTGTTATAAAATAATAATAATAATAATAGCAATAATATTAAGTAAAAAAATGTTGATTCTTTACCACATGGCAAGCACTATCTTAAGTACTTTACAGGTAATATCTCATCCAGTCCTTTCCACAAGATCACAAGACTGACACCCTTATCTTCCTTTCACCTATGATTAAATAGAGGCACAAAAGCATGGGTAGTGTTCAGTGGAAACAAGTATCATTTTCAGGATGTAGCTTAAAGAAAGTGTGTTGCTCTCAAATTCTGTCTTCCCACTTCTTCATTGGTGTGTCAAGGGGAGTAGGGGGAAACAAGAGAGAAAGTCCCTTCAAAAATAAAGTTATTCTTGAACAGATTGGTAGGTGTGTGTCTCTGGGAGCATGTCTGCCTGGCATGCACAGGCTCAGCCTATACATCTTCTTTATTGCATTTGTTCCTTTCCCTCTTAGGTGTCTTAACTTAAATCTCTTCACTTTCCATTCCCACAGACTCTACATGCAGAAGAGTCAGTTTGTGTACCTTTTCAAAGACTGTACTATTCACAAAATGTGATAGACGTCTTTTGGGATTTCTGTCTGGCCAAAGATCCCTAGTTTGAGAAGTTCCTTTCCACATAAGTACCCTTTTTGCCATGTTTGCACTCTCTGCATGGCCTTTGTCCTGGCCACGGACAAACAAATCAGGAACAGGAACTGACCCAATACAGGCCAATGTGATTTAGCCAAAGTATTTAGAAGCAGGATTCAGAGGTTCTGGTCAACTGTCTAGAAAGGAAGTGACTTCAGGGGCCAGGAGCCTTTAAAAACCTCCAGAGCATACGCCACATGGTCAGAGGTACTGAGCCAGAAATGAATCGGGTCATCCTCTTTCCTCCCTCTTCCAGGAATAAGAGAATGTCTTACTGCTTTCACTCATGGATGTCAACGAGTTAAAATTATGACCGACAAATGAAATTTGATTGGTACTTCAGGACTGTAAAGCGCACAGACAAAACAGTTACTGCTCTGTAGGCGTCAGCACCATTCGAACGAAATACAGAAAGAAAGATTTCTGGACTGATAAATATCTCGAAAGTCAATAATGAACTGCAATAAAATAAATTTCAATGTGTGTAAAAAAGTTTAAAAACAAGCGGGAGGAGGACTACTCAGATTCACAATTCTCAAAATAAAAATAAACAATAGGGTCCACAGAGAATCTCAGGAAGAGAGGCTGAAATAAATTAAGACTTTGTGGAGTAAAAAGAGAGTAACCATGAAGTTTCTCAACGCAAACAAGAAAACAGATGGTGCATATTTACACAGATATATAGTGCATTGACTGATGACTAAATGGCAGTATTGTGTGAAATAAACATGTTTAAATACACTACCTGATTAATTCTCACAATATAAAGTGTGCTGTAGATCACAGTGTGATCCCCATCTCGAGACAGAATGTTAGAGATGCACATTTTTGGCCCCCTACCCTGGTATTTCTGAATCAGAAACCCAGCAATTGCCTGGTGCACTGACCCAAGCTCTCCAGGGGATTCCCACGCATGCTGAAGTGTGAGTATCACTGCCTTGTATCCATCCTAAAAACAGGAAATCTAAGGTAGAGGAAAGTTATATAACATACCCCAAAGTTGCCCACTTTGCACGTGGTGCCTAGAACATTTTGACTCAGGTCTTGCTTCCACTAAAACCCATGCTCTGAATCAATGTAATCTGTAAATTATACAACCATTACACACTCTTATCCTTCTCTGATACAGGGCAGTGTTCTTTCATACTTCCGGCTTTTGTGGAGATTTGGTTCAAATAGAGTATTAGGATGGAAACTGCATTATCCCAGCAGGAAGGGAGGGGAAGGGAACAAGGGAAAGAAGGTAATAAAGACTTCCTATGGGCCACAGAAAGAGACAGCTGCAGAATCCATTCGCCTCCACGTAAACAGCTCCTCAAGAGGGAGGCAATTAGCAAGGCAGTTGGGGTGAAAACCCTGAAAAATGCCCAGTCTTTCCCTGCCAGGTTTATGAACCACTTTGGCAGGCTAACAGCAGTGCATTATATGTAACTGCCAGTTTACTCTACCTTGTCTGCCTTTTATTTTCACAAGGAATCCTTGTTAGTTAGTGAAATTAGCAAAGGAACCCATTACAGCCTGGCTACAAAGACTGCACAGTATTTACTCCTGTAATAAGAAGTCTAATTTTGTAATAACATGGCAATCTTTGGCAAGCGCTGGCTGATGGAATCCAAGTCTGGTAAAATTAGCCTCTTTTGGTGCTGTTTATTATTATGGTGCTTGTGAGAAGGGAGTGGAGGGGGAGCTTGTGTGCCAAGTAAGCACTTATACAAAACAAAAAAATTCTCTTTCACAGAAGCCTAAAAATGGGAAAAATGGGGAAACAGCCATGAGGCTAAGCCCACAGAAACAGCAAGAGGGTGGGCTTGTAATTAACGTGGGCTGAGACTCACTGCATTCACAGGCAGCGATGTGTCCTTAGCAAAGGCACGGAGCAGTTTGCCACCTGGCCCTATACCTCTCTTCCTGAGCCATAGGCAGGTGCCTGGTGCCATTAACAGGCCTGTCACCTCTCAGCATCCTTTGTGATTGGGGCAACAACCAACCCTCACTTAGCGATTCACAGAGTATCAGAGCTTAAAGGGACCTCAGGATTTATCTCCTACAATCCCCTCATTTTACAGGTAACTGACAGGTTATCAAAGACACAGCACCATCACTTTAAATCATGCCCCTTGGGTGTCTTTTCCCTTCCTTTCCCCATAGTTGCATCAATGAATGCTGTTTTACACATCACCATTTCTTCATAGCATGGTATTAGCAACAGCTACCTAGACCACATTAAAGTTGTACCTTAGACTCAGAATTCCTCATTTCATCAGCCTAAATTCCACTGGTATTGATTGATTAGGATAGCAGTTGCTTCTTTCTTGATCTGAAAAATGTTTTAAAATTCAAATTCCTAGTCTAACAAAAAAAAACAGCTGTATATCTCTGTCCTAAATTCTCCAGCTCTAGACCAAGGACAACTTATTTTTCTCCTCCTACCCACTCCTCCGGAGGCATTTACTACAAACTTGCTTGCCTTTGTTTCTTAAAAATGTCTTTGGTGCTGGAAGAATTTAATACGTGTGCTGCCAAGCCTTCATTCTGATTACAAGAACAGGAGACTGATCCATTGTGACTGCATCAAAAACTAACACTCCGGGCTTCTCTGGTGGCGCACTGGTTGAGAGTCCGTCTGCCGATGCAGGGGACACGGGTTCGTGGCCCGGTCCAGGAAGATCCCACATGCCGCAGAGCGGCTGGGCCCGTGAGCCATGGCCGCTGAGCCTGCGCATCTGGAGCCTGTGCTCCGCAACGGGAGAGGCCACAACAGTGAGAGACCCACTTACCGCAAAAAAAAAAAAACAAAAAAAAACCAAAAAAAAAACCAAAAACTAACACTCCAATTAACCCTGAGATTCCAGAAGCTCTGAGAGGCAGCTTCATCTGATAAATTCCCACTAAAACACAAACTCCTCTTGTTAACGATGGGCGTGGGCATTCTAAATATTAACCAGAAATGACTAACTGCTGTCCCAACTAGAAAGAGCAAACATTATAAAACACCTAAAATATTAAAGCCTAAATAGCAATAAAAAATCAGGTTATCTCTTCTATCCCTTCTCACACATTCTTATCGTAGCATCCAGTCTTAAAAAGTCATAGTTATTAACATTTCATAGACCCTTATTTGGTCAAAATATACAGTAGATCCTTATGATTTTAGCATGACTAAATATTAGTCCACCATGTAAAATTTATATTGAAATTAGTAAGCCCAAATTATCTTAGATTTTAGCCATCAACATCAAGACGAAAGACTGACTCTTAATTTATGTGTATAATGAGGAATAAATGATGTGAGTAAAAGCAGTAAGACATTCTCTTATTCCTGGAAGAGGGAGGAAAGAGGATGACCCGATTCATTTCTGGCTCAGTACCTCTGACCATGTGGCGTATGCTCTGGAGGTTTTTAAAGGCTCCTGGCCCTGGAAGTCACTTCCTTTCCAGACAGTATCTGAGTTTTGCTTGTGAAAGCTTCTGTCCAGGTTATAGCAATTAGTAGCCATTACCTGTCATTAGTAGTCATTGTGTTTGGTTTCATAAGTAATTATTCATAGCATCTAAGTTGAGTCAATAGTTTAATTCATTAACACCTCTGATAAAGCACAGCTCAGTTTAAAAAAACAGTTTAGTTAACCTGATTCGTGGATTTGCTTGTTCTCATTCTCATGCTGTTGCTTCCATCCTCCGCAGCCTATGCTCTTAATTCTTTCCATCACTTTGACCTTCCCTACTGCCTTCTGTGGAACACCATGGCCTTCAATAAGAGTTTGGAGATAAAAGGGATATATTGATTTCCTAAATTCTATTCACATCCCTTGCATATTGTCAGGTCTGTGGACTCTGTGTAAGTGCTTATAATAGCACAGTCATTTGAAGAAAGGAACCTAAGTGTTGTATTTCAGAACAAGCTCTCAGCCATCTCTCGGAAGCAACAGTTCAGCATCTAAAGCCATTTAATGGAAAAGACATACAAAGGAACATGTTGTATTAGTTTCTGATGACTAATGTCCTTTTAACCCCTCCAACCCTACCTCACCGCATGCACACATTACTACGCATACGTACTCCCACACACAGAGTAAAATAACTTAGAAAGATTAAAATGGTAACTTTTGTTATTCACACTGTTGAAATTATAGTTATTTATATTTCATATAGATTCCAGACATTCTATAAGAGATCATGACCCAAGAAGGATCTAAAACCTC
The DNA here is from genome assembly GCF_003031525.2 of Neophocaena asiaeorientalis asiaeorientalis. NCBI lineage: Eukaryota > Metazoa > Chordata > Mammalia > Artiodactyla > Phocoenidae > Neophocaena > Neophocaena asiaeorientalis. The sequence continues at coordinate 8,220,249 of NW_020185331.1, read as the reverse complement.
TATTTAGAGAGATTCTGTAAACACTACAGAATAGCTTCTTCACTTCTCTAATTTGGAAGGATTAAAGCAACTGTTGGTCAGAAAGATGAATGTAAGCCTTGATGCAAACAACTGATTCTGAAAAGAAGGACTCCTACTACATGAACCTTCCTGGACAAGATTAAGAAATCCACGATTTCTTTAAGGCTGGAAGAAATGCAACTGTGAATAAATAAGCATGCTGGTAATCCTTTATGAGACTCTGCTCTGATATAACCACAACAGAAAGCTATTTAAGAGAGCATAAAGTTTTAAAGTCATCGTGCTGTTCTATGTCCCACATCCTTGTTCTGCAACAGCAATGCTCTTTAACTGTTCATCCTGCAACCCGCACAGCAACGTATTCGTGTGTAAAGGTTAAAGCTGCATAATTACGGTAGAAACACATAAAAGCTACACAGCCTGGTGTGTTCAGCACATAATATTGGAGGGAGAAAGGGACAGTTTATATATATGGAGCAAGAGAGATAGAGATAGTGACAGAGACAAACAGAGGCTCTGCATTGGATAGAATTGATTCCTGTAAAAAATAGAAGTTTGGGGTTTCCCTGGTGGCGCAGTGGTTGAGAGTCCACCTGCAGATGCAGGGGACACGAGTTCGTGACCCGGTCCTGGAAGATCCCACATGCTGCGGAGCGGCCAGGCCCGTGAGCCATAGCCGCTGAGCCTGCGCGTCCGGAGCCTGTGCTCCGCAACGGGAGAGGCCACAACTGTGAGAGGCCCGCGTACCGCAAAAAAAAAAAAAAAAGTTTATGGCTATGAATTTGATAATGGCATGAAACAACTAGGCAAATCTGTACCTAGGACAGGAAGGAAGCTTTGCTTCCCAGCCATCCAAATACCATGCCTTTAAGGTCAACTTATGATAACATCTATGATACTTTTAACTCACACACATGTGTACGTTAATCGTAGGAAATAAAGACTGATGCCAGTGATCTCGCTTAGGATTTCCTTCTAGGAAAGGCACTCATTTAAGCACACAATAGGCACAAAGTAAATGATGGTTGAATGAACTAAATTGTATCCGGGGAATAATTATGTTCAAGATGTATAGTTACATTGGTTTAAACTAAAAATATACATTTGGGGAGAGTTCCTTAGAACTTATTAAATCTTGTAAAAGAGGCACTGCCAATGAATTGCAAATTGGTCCTGAAAGATGTAAGTTTCCAGAAATGAAACATAGATTGGTCGGTGATTGAAAACCATTTGTAGAGTAGAAACTTCAATGGCTAGGATCACATTCTTACAAATAAATAGGAAATCAGTGCCTTGAGTATAACCTATGTCTTATAGCTGAAAGAAGACCTTGATGAGACGCTAGGCATTTATATTATGCATCCTTACAAAAGATTCTGTTTGCTTTTTAAAGTCTTTAATGGCACAACCTCAGATAATTTCTATAACCATGATTCCAGCAGCACCAATGTATTTCATGGAATAACTGACAGTTCTCTTTAGAGAAACTGGATGGTAACTCTCAACGCTTTGGCATGACGTTTATTGATTTCTTATAACTGGTCCAAGTTGAGAGAGAAAGGAAGAGTAAGAACCTATAACCTGAAGATATGTGTCAGGATTATAAGAGACCTTACAAATTATTTAATATAAAATGCCTATATTATGTCTGACACCAAATGAACCCTCAATTAATGCCTAATTTTGTAAGTGAGGAAATCGATGCTCACAAAAGAATCAAGTCCAGGCCTAACCCCACTTCTTCTGGCTCATCATTCAAAACATATTTGCCATGTTAATTTCTGAACTGGAAAATTACAGTCAGAGTCAGTAGTGCCCACAAGGTCTGGAGGCAAAATTCTCGTGATTCTTGGTCACTGGACATGTTTGTCCACATCTCTGCTTATTCTTGCCTAACTTCTATTCCCTTTTCTACCTAATTTAAGCCAATGAAATTTACATCTGTGGGAGGTATCTCCTTGTAGAAGTTTTGTGCCACCTCTAAAACTAGAATTATAGGGCTACCTATAGACAGAGACATCCTGGGCTTAGGAATACTTTTAGAATACTTGCTCATTTATAAAGCATTCACAAAGGTTTGAATGTACGGACTTAAATGAGGAAAGAATAATGTTGATGAAGACACTGATAATGGCTGTAATAGCTCACATACGTTCCAGCCACTGTGCCAAGCACATAGCCATCACGCCAGCTCTGTTATCACTCTTCATTTACAATGGAAAACAAGATGTAGAAGGGTTAAGTAAGTGCGTGCTAGAGTCCAGATCTAAATCCACATATGACTGATTTAAATGCCCCACCCCATTATAAAATATCACTACCCCAATTGAGAAGTCAGAGACAGTCCTTAGCCTCAAGTCCAGCTGGCTCAGTGGAAATTCCTCAGAAATCCTCTCCCTGATGACCTTTCTCCCAAAGAATCAGAGACGTTCTTATTTATCAATCAGATTTCTTGAAAGCCAGACAGTGGTGGTATGATATTGGTCTTATTTATTAGGTGAGGAAATAGGAAGAGAAAAGCATGATTAGGGTCACTGATGAGGTATATATTAAGTTAGCCGAATCTCCATTCAGTTTTCTAATTATTCTCACAAATAATTCTATATACCACATTTAATCTATGGAATATGCATATGTAAACACTCCTTACTGCTTAATACTTATGTGAGCTCTAAATTCTTCTATTCTCAAAATCATCACTATATTACTGTGTACTTGCCTCTCTTAAGCATGCTTACAAGTAACATGTGGCTGCAGAGGAAATAAAAGTTAAGCAAAATGTTAGTATGAAACCATGAGAACGGAAATGAAATGTTCAACTTTTTTAGGAGAGCTGAGGTATTACAAGACTCTGGATTTTGCAGCCTGATCCAGTTATATTGAAAATCCAATAAATTCCTGAAGACGTAGAATTCTTCATCTCCTTTCAGATGAACCTTCCCAGATTTTACTTCGTCAAATTATTTCTTTTGCACTATTGTTTAAATGTTAGGTCATTCATTATGTACCTTCTAGCTCTGCTAAAGGACTGGAGTTAGGTGGAAGAAAGGAACACTGGGTCACTATCCTTGATCAGTAACATATGTATGGACTTTCAGCAGAGCAAAATCCTCTCATCAAAAACTTCTGATGCTCAGTGGAACTGAAAAATGGCATTTTTTTAATATTAACTTTTTCAAATACGAACTTTGAATGAAGATGTTTGCTTTTGATTTTATTATTTTAATATTGTACTTAGTATTGTCACAGAAATAATGCGTAAGTAATACATTCAAACAAGGCAGGAGACTGGGAATAACTAAAATTAAAAATAAAAAAATACCAACATCATACCTATTTGATACTTATTTTGTGTAATTTACTCTTCTAAGCACTTTACATGAATTACCTTATTTAATCTCCACAACTACCCATGGAGACAGTATTTTTAGAATCCTCATTTTAGAGATTATCAAACCAAGAGTTAGCAAGACTTAAGTGATTCATCCAGGATCATGCAACTATTAAATTGAAATTAAGCTATAACTTCATGTTTGTATACTTCCAAAATGAATGCTATTAACCACTATTTTATTTTGTGTAACTATTTCATGGAAGAGTGTAAAACTTTAGCACAAAGAGATTTAAAACTTTAGCACAAATCATCAGATTTCCATGGAAGAAAGAAATACAGACCAATCTAGTCTCCAAAGAAATTAATCCCAGTGGAACAACTCAAACATAAGAAATTCCAATCCCAATGTAGTATTTAGAAGAAATTTAAAGGCAGAAATAGAGGCCCTGTATGCCATAGCCAATTTGGTCTTAAATCCTCTCTCACCACTGTCTTAGGCTCATAGTTAACATATACTAAATACACCAGATATTCTCAAACACATGTAATGGGTGGCTTGGAGAAGCTATGATTTCCTCTCCCCTTGAAGTATATGATCCTTTGGACAGAGCTACCATTAATTTTATTCCTGCTCTTCTTTTGCTGAATTTCAAGACTGTGTTTGATTTTGTAACTTGCTTCCAGAGTAACTGGAAATGGAAATTGAGACAAAAATTATGTTTTCAACTTGCTTTTTTCCTTTCCTTCCTTCTCAGACAAAATCTTACCTCCAATTCTTTCTAGATCTCCAGGAATTTCATATCTAAAAGCATTAAATGAGAAAAGAGTGGAATTGAGAGAAACAGAGATGAAGTAAATGCAGAGATAAAGCTTAGTACCTTTGCTTCCATCATAGCCACGGCCTCTTTAAGGCAAAAATAATAAACTTAACAGATCTTACTCACTCCACTACTTCTACAATAGGTTGCTTAGCAGCCACAGGACATTGGTGAGAGGGAGATGTTAGAGCAGGTTGCAGAAAGAAGGAGCTAACATTAACTCTGCAGATGTTAAATATGGATTGATTCATCCCGTCTTCCTTTCCTTTGTGCTACCCATCAGTCATTTCAGACTCAGGACTCAGGGTTCACTAGTCTATCCTTTACCCTTCAAGTCAATGATCTGACCCAACTAAGAAAAAGGGATCTCTCACAGAGCTGAGGGAGTTTTATGATTAAAAATAACAATGACCTGTTTGGATATAATGCCTCTGATAATTCTTATATTTTTCAGTGGAGGAAAAAACTAACTTAAAAAAATATATTTTCAACAATTTCATTGGCTAATTTTCACAATGCAATCAGACTTTGGACCTATTCTCTTGCTCATAAGATTGGCTTGACCTCATTAGAAACTGATTGAGAAAAGAGTGGAATTGAGAGAAACAGAAATTAGAAACTGATTATTAGAAACTGATTCATGAGTTTTTGAGTCCATGAGATAATAACATTGGGCCATTTCTGTGAGATTCTGTTTCCCTTGAGAATCTGCTGCCACAGAGTGGTTATTATTGTTTTATGTATTTAATTCTATATGTACATGAATGATTCTCATTAACCATTATTTGACTTCTATCTCTTGATTATTTTTTTAAAAGTTCTACTTTCTAGTCCTGGAAATAGATATTCAGCTCTTTAAAACAATTCAAAGGTTACAAAGTCTGGGGGATCAAATTTACTTCATAAAATAAATAGTGACCAAGAGTGCACAGATTTTATTGTGTGTTTACTACGTGCCAGGCCCAAAGCTAATGGTGTTCATGAAGTATTCCATTTAAGTTTCATAGCAACCCTCTAAAGTAAGTACTATTATTATTAGCCATTTTAAGGAAAAGGAAACAAAGGTTTATGATCTTCTTCAAGATCATAACATTTTTAGTAATCAAAGCAAGGATCGAGCCTAAACTGCTTCACCCCAAGGAGCCAAGCAGGGAACCCCAGTGCCATTGTATCTTTCTAAATGTTGAATGTTCCACAAATATTTCAAAGATAATAACAAAAAAGGAAGGAAGGAGAAAAGGAATGAAAAAAGGAAGGAAGGAAGGGAGGGAGGGAGGGAGGGAGGG